>NW_027310021.1:0-315332 GCF_047496795.1 Chiloscyllium punctatum
CCCCCTCTCCCTCTCCCCCTTGTCCTCTCCCTCTCACTCTCCCCCTCTCCCTCTCCCCCTTGTCCTCTCCCTCTCCCCCTTGTCCTCTCCCCCTTGTCCTCACCCCCCTTGTCCTCTCCCTCTCCCTCTCCCTCTCCCCCTTGTCCTCTCCCTCTCCCTCTCCCCTCTCCCTCTCCCCCTTGTCCTCTCCCTCTCCCCCTTGTCCTCTCCCTCTCCCTCTCCCCCTTGTCCTTGTCCTCTCCCTCTCCCTCTCCCCCTTGTCCTCTCCCTCTCCCTCTCCCCCTTGTCCTCTCCCTCTCCCTCTCCCTCTTGTCCTCTCCCTCTCCCTCTCCCTCTCCCCCTTGTCCTCTCCCTCTCCCTCTTGTCCTCTCCCTCTCCCTCTTGTCCTCTCCCTCTCCCCCTGTCCTCTCCCTCTCCCTCTCCCCCTTGTCCTCTCCCTCTCCTCTCCCCCTTGTCCTCTCCCTCTCCCTCTCCCCCTTGTCCTCTCCCTCTCCCCCTTGTCCTCTCCCTCTCCCTCTTGTCCTTTCCCTCTCCCTCTTGTCCTCTCCCTCTCCCCCTTGTCCTCTCCCTCTCCCTCTCCCCTTGTCCTCTCCCTCTCCCCCTTGTCCTCTCCCTCTCCCCCTTGTCCTCTCCCTCTCCCTCTCCCCCTTGTCCTCTCCCTCTCCCTCTCCCCCTTGTCCTCTCCCTCTCCCTCTTGCCCTCTCCCTCTCCCTCTTGTCCTCTCCCTCTCCCCCTTGTTCTCTCCCTGTCCCCCTTGTCCTCTCCCCCTCCCCCTTGTCCTCTCCCTCTCCCCCTTGTCCTCTCCCTCTCCCCTTGTCCTCTCCCTCTCCCCCTTGTCCTCTCCCTCTCCCCCTTGTCCTCTCCTCTCCCCCTTGTCCTCTCCTCTCCCTCTCCCCTTGTCCTCTCCCTCTCCCTCTCCCCCTTCCCCCCCCCTCCCCTTGTCCTCTCCCTCTCAATCTCCCCCTTGTCCTCTCCCTCTCCCTCTCCCCCTTGTCCTCTCCCTCTCCTCTCCCCCTTGTCCTCTCCCTCTCCCTCTCCCCCTTGTCCTCTCCCTCTCCCCCTTGTCCTCTCCCTCTCCCCCTTGTCCTCTCCCTCTCCCTCTTGTCCTCTCCCTCTCCCTCTTGTCCTCTCCCTCTCCCTCTTTTTTCCTCTCCCTCTCCCTCTTGTCTCTCCCTCTCCCCTTGTCCTCTCCTCTCCCCCCTGTCCTCTCCCTCTCCCCCTTGTCCTCTCCCTCTCCCTCTTGTCCTCTCCCTCTCCCCCTTGTCCTCTCCCTCTCCCTCTCCCCCTTGTCCTCTCCCTCTCCCTCTCCCCTTGTCCTCTCCCTCTCCCTCTCCCCCTTGTCCTCTCCCTCTCCCTCTTGCCCTCTCCCTCTCCCTCTTGCCCTCTCCCTCTCCCCCTTGTCCTCTCCCTCTCCCCCTTGTCCTCTACCTCTCCCCTTGTCCTCTCCCTCTCCCCCTTGTCCTCTCCCTCTCCCCCTTGTCCTCTCCCTCTCCCTCTCCCCCTTGTCCTCTCCCTCTCCCTCTCCCTCTTGTCCTCTCCCTCTCCCTCTTGGCCTCTCCCTCTCCCTCTTGTCCTCTCCCTCTCCTCTTGCCCTCTCCCTCTCCCTCTTGCCCTCTCCCTCTCCCTCTTGCCCTCTCCCTCTCCCTCTTGTCCTCTCCCTCCCCCCCTTGTCCTCTCCCTCTCCCCCTTGTCCTCTCCCTCTCCCCCTTGTCCTCTCCCTCTCCCTCTCCCCCTTGTCCTCTCCCTCTCCCTCTCCCTCTTGTCCTCTCCCTCTCCCTCTTGCCCTCGCCCTCTCCCTCTTGTCCTCTCCCTCTCCCCTTGTCCTCTCCCTCTCCCTCTCCCCCTTGTCCTCTCCCTCTCCCTCTCCCCCTTGTCCTCTCCCTCTCCCCCTTGTCCTCTCCCTCTCCCTCTCCCCCTTGTCCTCTCCCTCTCCCTCTCCCCCTTGTCCTCTCCCTCTCCCCCTTGCCCTCTCCCTCTCCCCCTTGCCCTCTCCCTCTCCCTCTTGTCCTCTCCCTCTCCCCCTTGTCCTCTCCCTCTCCCCCTTGTCCTCTCCCTCTCCCCCTTGTCCTCTCCCTCTCCCCCTTGTCCTCTCCCTCTCCCCTTGTCCTCTCCCTCTCCCTCTCCCCCTTGTCCTCTCCCTCTCCCTCTCCCCCTTGTCCTCTCCCTCTCCCTCTTGTCCTCTCCCTCTCCCTCTTGTCCTCTCCCTCTCCCTCTTGTCCTCTCCCTCTCCCCCTTGTCCTCTCCCTCTCCCTCTTGTCCTCTCCCTCTCCCCCTTGTGCTCTCCCTCTCCCCCTTGTCCTCTCCCTCTCCCTCTCCCCCTTGTCCTCTCCCTCTCCCAATCCCCCTTGTCCTCTCCCTCTCCCTCTTGCCCTCTCCCTCTCCCTCTTGCCCTCTCCCTCTCCCTCTTGTCCTCTCCCTCTCCCCCTTGTCCTCTCCCTCTCCCCCTTGTCCTCTCCCTCTCCCCCTTGTCCTCTCCCTCTCCCCTTGTCCTCTCCCTCTCCCTCTCCCTCTCCCCCTTGTCCTCTCCCGCTCCCTCTGCCCCTTGTCCTCTCCCTCTCCCTCTTGCCCGCTCCCTCTCCCTCTTGTCCTCTCCCTCTCCCTCTTGTCCTCTCTCTCTCCCCTTGTCCTCTCCTCGTCCTCTCCCTCCCCCTTGTCCTCTCCCTCTCCCCCTTGTCCTCTCCCTCTCCCCCTTGTCCTCTCCCTCTCCCTCTCCCCCTTGTCCTCTCCCTCTCCCTCTCCCCTTGTCCTCTCCCTCTCCCTCTTGCCCTCTCCCTCTCCCTCTTGCCCTCTCCCTCTTCCTCTTGCCCTCTCCCTCTCCCTCTTGTCCTCTCCCTCTCCCCCTTGTCCTCTCCCTCTCCCCCTTGTCCTCTCCCTCTCCCCATGTCCTCTCCCTCTCCCCCTTGTCCTCGTCCTCTCCCTCTCCCTCTTGTCCTCTCCCTCTCCCCCTTGTCCTCTCCCTCTCCCCCTTGTCCTCTCCCTCTCCCCCTTGTCCTCTCCCTCTCCCCCTTGTCCTCTCCCTCTCCCTCTCCCCCTTGTCCTCTCCCTCTCCCTCTCCCCCTTGTCCTCTCCCTCTCCTCTCCCCTTGTCCTCTCCCTCTCCCTCTTGTCCTCTCCCTCTCCCTCTTGTCCTCTCCCTCTCCCCCTTGTCCTCTCCCTCTCCCTCTTGTCCTCTCCCTCTCCCCCTTGTGCTCTCCCTCTCCCCCTTGTCCTCTCCCTCTCCCTCTCCCCCTTGTCCTCTCCCTCTCCCTCTCCCCCTTGTCCTCTCCCTCTCCCTCTTGCCTCTCCCTCTCCCTCTTGCCCTCTCCCTCTCCCTCTTGTCCTCTCCCTCTCCCCCTTGTCCTCTCCCTCTCCCCCTTGTCCTCTCCCTCTCCCCCTTGTCCTCTCCCTCTCACCCTTGTCCTCTCCCTCTCCCTCTCCCTCTCCCCCTTGTCCTCTCCCTCTCCCTCTCCCCCTTGTCCTCTCCCTCTCCCTCTTGCCCGCTCCCTCTCCCTCTTGTCCTCTCCCTCTCCCTCTTGTCCTCTCCCTCTCCCCCTTGTCCTCTCCCTCTCCCCCTTGTCCTCTCCCTCTCCCCCTTGTCCTCTCCCTCTCCCCCTTGTCCTCTCCCTCTCCCTCTCCCCCTTGTCCTCTCCCTCTCCCTCTCCCCCTTGTCCTCTCCCTCTCCTCTCCCCCTGTCCTCTCCCTCTCCCTCTTGCCCTCTCCCTCTCCCTCTTGCCCTCTCCCTCTTCCTCTTGCCCTCTCCCTCTCCCTCTTGTCCTCTCCCTCTCCCCCTTGTCCTCTCCCTCTCCCCCTTGTCCTCTCCCTCTCCCCATGTCCTCTCCCTCTCCCCCTTGTCCTCGTCCTCTCCCTCTCCCTCTTGTCCTCTCCCTCTCCCTCTTGTCCTCTCCCTCTCCCTCTTGTCCTCTCCCTCTCCCTCTTGTCCTCTCCCTCTCCTCTTGTCCTCTCCCTCTCCCCCTTGTCCTCTCCCTCTCCCCCTTGTCCTCTCCCTCTCCCCCTTGTCCTCTCCCTCTCCCCCTTGTCCTCTCCCTCTCCTTCTCCCACTTGTCCTCTCCCTCTCCCTCTCCCCCTTGTCCTCTCCCTCTCCCCCTTGTCCTCTCCCTCTCCCCCTTGTCCTCTCCCTCTCCCTCTCCCCCTTGTCCTCTCCCCCTTGTCCTCTCCCTCTCCCTCTCCCCTTGTCCTCTCCCTCTCCCCCTCTCCCTCTCCCCCTTGTCCTCTCCCTCTCCCTCTCCCTCCCCCCCTCCCTCTCCCTCTCCCTCCCCCCCTTGTCCTTGTCCTCTCCCTCTCCCTCTCCCCCTTGTCCTCTCCCTCTCCCTCTCCCCCTTGTCCTCTCCCTCTCCCTCTCCCCCTTGTCCTCTCCCTCTCCCCCTTGTCCTCTCCCCCTTGTCCTCTCCCTCTCCCTCTCCCCCTTGTCCTCTCCCTCTCCCTCTCCCCCTCTCCCTCTGCCCCTCTCCCTCTCCCCCTTGTCCTCTCCCTCTCCCCCTTGTCCTCTCCCTCTCCCTCTCCCCCTTGTCCTTGTCCTCTCCCTCTCCCTCTCCCCCTTGTCCTCTCCCTCTCCCCTTGTCCTCTCCCTCTCCCCCTTGTCCTCTCCCTCTCCCTCTCCCCCTTGTCCACTCCCTCTCCCCTTGTCCTCTCCCTCTCCCTCTCCCCCTTGTCCTCTCCCTCTCCCTCTCCCCTTGTCCTCTCCCTCTCCCCCTTGTCCTCTCCCTCTCCCTCTCCCCCTTGTCCTCTCCCTCTCCCCCTTGTCCTCTCCCTCTCCCTCTCCCCTTGTCCTCTCCCCCTTGTCCTCTCCCACTCCCTCTCCCTCTCCCCCTCTCCCTCTCCCCCTTGTCCTCTCCCTCTCCCTCTCCCTCTCCCCCTTGTCCTTGTCCTCTCCTCTCCTCTCCCCCTTGTCCTTGTCCTCTCCCTCTCCCTCTCCCCCTTGTCCTCTCCCTCTCCCCTTGTCCTCTCCCTCTCCCCCTTGTCCTCACCCCCTTGTCCTCTCCCTCTCCCTCTCCCTCTCCCCCTTGTCCTCTCCCTCTCCCCCTTGTCCTCTCCCTCTCCCTCTCCCCCTTGTCCTTGTCCTCTCCCTCTCCCTCTCCCCCTTGTCCTCTCCCTCTCCCCCTTGTCCTCTCCCTCTCCCTCTCCCCTTGTCCTCTCCCTCTCCCCTTGTCCTCTCCCTCTCCCTCTCCCCCTTGTCCTCTCCCTCTCCCTCTCCCCCTTGTCCTCTCCCTCTCCCTCTCCCCTTGTCCTCTCCCTCTCCTCTCCCCTTGTCCTCTCCCTCTCCCTCTCCCCCTTGTCCTCTCCCTCTCCCTATCCCTCTCCCCCTTGTCCTCTCCTCTCCCCCTTGTCCTCTCCCTCTCCCTCTCCCCTTGTCCTCTCCCTCTCCCCCTTGTCCTCTCCCTCTCCCTCTCCCCCTTGTCCTCTCCCTCTCCCCTTGTCCTCTCCCTCTCCCTCTCCCCTTGTCCTCTCCCCCTTGTCTCTCCCTCTCCCTCTCCCTCTCCCCCTTGTCCTCCCCTGGTCCTCTCCCTCTCCCCCTTGTCCTCTCCTCTCCCTCTCCCTCTCCCCCTTGTCCTTGTCCTCTCCCTCTCCCTCTCCCCCTTGTCCTCTCCCTCTCCCTCTCCCTCTCCCCCTTGTCCTCTCCCTCTCCCTCTCCCTCTCCCCCTTGTCCTCTCCCTCTCCCCTTGTCCTCTCCCCCTTGTCCTCTCCCTCTCCCTCTCCCCCTTGTCCTCTCCCTCTCCCCTTGTCCTCTCCCTCTCCCTCTCCCCCTTGTCTTGTCCTCTCCCTCTCCCTCTCCCCTTGTCCTCTCCCTCTCCCCCTTGTCCTCTCCCCCTTGTCTTCTCCTCTCCCTCTCCCCCTTGTCCTCTCCCTCTCCCCTTGTCCTCTCCCCTTGTCCTCTCCCTCTCCCTCTCCCCCTTGTCCTCTCCCTCTCCCTCTCCCCCTTGTCCTCTCGCTCTCCCCCTTGTCCTCTCCCTCTCCCTCTCCCCCTTGTCCTTGTCCTCTCCTCTCCCTCTCTCCCCCTCTCCCTCTCCCCCTTGTCCTCTCCCCCTTGTCCTCTCCCTCTCCCTCTCCCCCTTGTCCTCTCCCTCTCCCTCTCCCTCTCCCCCTTGTCCTCTCCCTCTCCCCCTTGTCCTCCCTCTCCCTCTCCCCCTTGTCCTCTCCCTCTCCCTCTCCCCCTTGTCCTCTCCCTCTCCCTCTCCCCCTTGTCCTCTCCCTCTCCCCCTTGTACTCTCCCTCTCCCCCTTGTCCTCTCCCCCTTGTGCTCTCCCTCTCCCTCTCCCCTTGTCCTCTCCCTCTCCCTCTCCCCCTTGTCCTCTCGCTCTCCCCCTTGTCCTCTCCCTCTCCCCCTTGTCCTTGTCCTCTCCCTCTCCCTCTCCCCCTTGTCCTCTCCCTCTCCCCCTTGTCCTCTCCCCCTTGTCCTCTCCCTCTCCCTCTCCCCCTTGTCCTCTCCCTCTCCCTCTCCCCTTGTCCTCTCCCTCTCCCCCTTGTCCTCTCCCTCTCCCTCTCCCCCTTGTCCTCTCCCTCTCCCTCTCCCCCTTGTCCTCTCCCTCTCCCTCTCCCCCTTGTCCTCTCCCTCTCCCCTTGTACTCTCCCTCTCCCCCTTGTCCTCTCCCCCTTGTCCTCTCCCTCTCCCTCTCCCCCTTGTCCTCTCCCTCTCCCTCTCCCTCTCCCTCTCCCTCTCCCTCTCCCCCTTGTCCTCTCCCTCTCCCCTCTCCCTCTCCCCCTTGTCCTCTCCCTCTCCCTCTCCCCCTTGTCCTTGTCCTCTCCCTCTCCCCCTTGTCCTCTCCCTCTCCCTCTCCCTCTCCCCCTTGTCCTTGTCCTCTCCCTCTCCCTCTCCCCCTTGTCCTCTCCCTCTCCCTCTCCCCCTTGTCCTCTCCCTCTCCCCCTTGTCCTCCCCCTTGTCCTCTCCCTGTCCCCCTTGTCCTCTCCCTCTCCCCCTCTCCCTCTCCCTCTCCCTCTCCCCCTCTCCCTCTCCCCCTTGTCCTCTCCCTCTCCCTCTCCCCCTTGTCCTTGTCCTCTCCCTCTCCCTCTCCCCCTTGTCCTCTCTCTCTCCCTCTCCCCCTTGTCCTCTCCCTCTCCCTGTCACGCTTGTCCTCTCCCTCTCCCTCTCCCCCTTGTCCTCTCCCTCTCCCCCTTGTCCTCTCCCTCTCCCTCTCCCCCTTGTCCTCTCCCTCTCCCTCTCCCCCTTGTCCTCTCCCTCTCCCTCTCCCCCTTGTCCTCTCCCTCTCCCTATCCCTCTCCCCCTTGTCCTCTCCCTCTCCCTCTCCCCCTTGTCCTCTCCCTCTCCCTCTCCCCCTTGTCCTCTCCCTCTCCCCCTTGTCCTCCCCCTTGTCCTCTCCCTCTCCCCCTTGTCCTGTCCCTCTCCCCCTCTCCCTCTCCCCCTTGTCCTCTCCCTCTCCCCCTCTCCCTCTCCCCCTTGTCCTCTCCCTCTCCCTCTCCCCCTTGTCCTTGTCCTCTCCCTCTCCCTCTCCCCCATGTCCTTGTCCTCTCCCTCTCCCTCTCCCCCTTGTCCTCTCCCTCTCCCTCTCCCCCTTGTCCTCTCCCTCTCCCTCTCCCCCTTGTCCTCTCCCTCTCCCTCTCCCCCTTGTCCTCTCCCTCTCCCCCTTGTCCTCTCCCTCTCCCTCTCCCCCTTGTCCTCTCCCTCTCCCCCTTGTCCTCTCCCTCTCCCTCTCCCCCTTGTCCTCTCCCTCTCCCCCTCTCCCTCTCCCCCTTGTCCTCTCCCTCTCCCTCTCCCCCTCTCCCTCTCCCCCTTGTCCTCCCCCTCTCCCTCTCCCCCTTGTCCTTGTCCTCTCCCTCTCCCCCTTGTCCTTGTCCTCTCCCTCTCCCTCTCCCCCTTGTCCTTGTCCTCTCCCTCTCCCTCTCCCCCTTGTCCTCTCCCTCTCCCTCTCCCCCTTGTCCTCTCCCTCTCCCTCTCCCCCTTGTCCTCTCCCTCTCCCCCTTGTCCTCTCCCTCTCCCCCTTGTCCTCTCCCTCTCCCTCTCCCCCTTGTCCTCTCCCTCTCCCCCTTGTCCTCTCCCTCTCCCTCTCCCTCTCCCCCTTGTCCTCTCCCTCTCCCTCTCCCCCTTGTCCTCTCCCTCTCCCTCTCCCCCTTCTCTCCCTCTCCCTCCCCTTGTCCTCTCCCTCTCCCTCTCCCCCTTGTCCTCTCCCTCTCCCTCTCCCCCTTGTCCTCTCCCTCTCCCTCTCCCCCTTGTCCTCTACCTCTCCCTCTCCCCCTTGTCCTCTCCCTCTCCCTCTCCCCCTTGTCCTCTCCCTCTCCCTCTCCCCCTTGTCCTCTCCCTCTCCCCCTTGTCCTCTCCCTCTCCCTCTCCCCCTTGTCCTCTCCCTCTCCCTCTCCCTCTCCCACTTGTCCTCTCCCTCTCCCTCTCCCACTTGTCCTCTCCCTCTCCCTCTCCCCCTTGTCCTCTCCCTCTCCCTCTCCCCCTTGTCCTCTCCCTCTCCCTCTCCCCCTTGTCCTCTCCCTCTCCCTCTCCCCCTTGTCCTCTCCCTCTCCCCCTTGTCCTCTCCCTCTCCCTCTTGTCCTCTCCCTCTCCCTCTTGTCCTCTCCCTCTCCCCCTTGTCCTCTCCCTCTCCCCCTCCCCCTTGTCCTCTCCCTCTCCCCCTTGTCCTCTCCCTCTCCCCCTTGTCCTCTCCCTCTCCCCCTTGTCCTCTCCCTCTCCCTCTCCCCCTTGTCCTCTCCCTCTCCCTCTCCCCCTCTCCCTCTCCCCCTTGTCCTCTCCCTCTACCTCTCCCCCTCTCCCTCTCCCCCTTGTCCTCTCCCTCTCCCTCTCCCTCTCCCCCTTGTCCTTGTCCTCTCCCTCTCCCTCTCCCCCTTGTCCTCTCCCTCTCCCCCTTGTCCTCTCCCTCTCCCCCTTGTCCTCACCCCCTTGTCCTCTCCCTCTCCCTCTCCCTCTCCCCCTTGTCCTCTCCCTCTCCCCCTTGTCCTCTCCCTCTCCCTCTCCCCCTTGTCCTTGTCCTCTCCCTCTCCCTCTCCCCCTTGTCCTCTCCCTCTCCCCCTTGTCCTCTCCCTCTCCCTCTCTCCCTTGTCCTCTCCCTCTCCCCCTTGTCCTCTCCCTCTCCCTCTCCCCCTTGTCCTCTCCCTCTCCCTCTCCCCCTTGTCCTCTCCCTCTCCCTCTCCCCCTTGTCCTCTCCCTCTCCCTCTCCCCCTTGTCCTCTCCCTCTCCCTCTCCCCCTTGTCCTCTCCCTCTCCCTATCCCTCTCCCCCTTGTCCTCTCCCTCTCCCCCTTGTCCTCTCCCTCTCCCTCTCCCCCTTGTCCTCTCCCTCTCCCCCTTGTCCTCTCCCTCTCCCTCTCCCCCTTGTCCTCTCCCTCTCCCCCTTGTCCTCTCCCTCTCCCTCTCCCCCTTGTCCTCTCCCCCTTGTCCTCTCCCTCTCCCTCTCCCTCTCCCCCTTGTCCTCCCCCTGGTCCTCTCCCTCTCCCCCTTGTCCTCTCCCTCTCCCTCTCCCTCTCCCCCTTGTCCTTGTCCTCTCCCTCTCCCTCTCCCCCTTGTCCTCTCCCTCTCCCTCTCCCTCTCCCCTTGTCCTCTCCCTCTCCCTCTCCCTCTCCCCCTTGTCCTCTCCCTCTCCCCCTTGTCCTCTCCCCCTTGTCCTCTCCCTCTCCCTCTCCCCCTTGTCCTCTCCCTCTCCCCCTTGTCCTCTCCCTCTCCCTCTCCCCCTTGTCCTTGTCCTCTCCCTCTCCCTCTCCCCCTTGTCCTCTCCCTCTCCCCCTTGTCCTCTCCCCCTTGTCTTCTCCCTCTCCCTCTCCCCCTTGTCCTCTCCCTCTCCCCCTTGTCCTCTCCCCCTTGTCCTCTCCCTCTCCCTCTCCCCCTTGTCCTCTCCCTCTCCCTCTCCCCCTTGTCCTCTCGCTCTCCCCCTTGTCCTCTCCCTCTCCCTCTCCCCCTTGTCCTTGTCCTCTCCCTCTCCCTCTCCCCCTCTCCCTCTCCCCCTTGTCCTCTCCCCCTTGTCCTCTCCCTCTCCCTCTCCCCCTTGTCCTCTCCCTCTCCCTCTCCCTCTCCCCCTTGTCCTCTCCCTCTCCCCCTTGTCCTCTCCCTCTCCCTCTCCCCCTTGTCCTCTCCCTCTCCCTCTCCCCCTTGTCCTCTCCCTCTCCCTCTCCCCCTTGTCCTCTCCCTCTCCCCCTTGTACTCTCCCTCTCCCCCTTGTCCTCTCCCCCTTGTGCTCTCCCTCTCCCTCTCCCCCTTGTCCTCTCCCTCTCCCTCTCCCCCTTGTCCTCTCGCTCTCCCCCTTGTCCTCTCCCTCTCCCCCTTGTCCTTGTCCTCTCCCTCTCCCTCTCCCCCTTGTCCTCTCCCTCTCCCCCTTGTCCTCTCCCCCTTGTCCTCTCCCTCTCCCTCTCCCCCTTGTCCTCTCCCTCTCCCTCTCCCCCTTGTCCTCTCCCTCTCCCCCTTGTCCTCTCCCTCTCCCTCTCCCCCTTGTCCTCTCCCTCTCCCTCTCCCCCTTGTCCTCTCCCTCTCCCTCTCCCCCTTGTCCTCTCCCTCTCCCCTTGTACTCTCCCTCTCCCCCTTGTCCTCTCCCCCTTGTCCTCTCCCTCTCCCTCTCCCCCTTGTCCTCTCCCTCTCCCTCTCCCTCTCCCTCTCCCTCTCCCTCTCCCCCTTGTCCTCTCCCTCTCCCCCTCTCCCTCTCCCCCTTGTCCTCTCCCTCTCCCTCTCCCCCTTGTCCTTGTCCTCTCCCTCTCCCCCTTGTCCTCTCCCTCTCCCTCTCCCTCTCCCCCTTGTCCTTGTCCTCTCCCTCTCCCTCTCCCCCTTGTCCTCTCCCTCTCCCTCTCCCCCTTGTCCTCTCCCTCTCCCCCTTGTCCTCCCCCTTGTCCTCTCCCTGTCCCCCTTGTCCTCTCCCTCTCCCCCTCTCCCTCTCCCTCTCCCTCTCCCCCTCTCCCTCTCCCCCTTGTCCTCTCCCTCTCCCTCTCCCCCTTGTCCTTGTCCTCTCCCTCTCCCTCTCCCCCTTGTCCTCTCTCTCTCCCTCTCCCCCTTGTCCTCTCCCTCTCCCTGTCACGCTTGTCCTCTCCCTCTCCCTCTCCCCCTTGTCCTCTCCCTCTCCCCCTTGTCCTCTCCCTCTCCCTCTCCCCCTTGTCCTCTCCCTCTCCCTCTCCCCCTTGTCCTCTCCCTCTCCCTCTCCCCCTTGTCCTCTCCCTCTCCCTATCCCTCTCCCCCTTGTCCTCTCCCTCTCCCTCTCCCCCTTGTCCTCTCCCTCTCCCTCTCCCCCTTGTCCTCTCCCTCTCCCCCTTGTCCTCCCCCTTGTCCTCTCCCTCTCCCCCTTGTCCTGTCCCTCTCCCCCTCTCCCTCTCCCCCTTGTCCTCTCCCTCTCCCCCTCTCCCTCTCCCCCTTGTCCTCTCCCTCTCCCTCTCCCCCTTGTCCTTGTCCTCTCCCTCTCCCTCTCCCCCATGTCCTTGTCCTCTCCCTCTCCCTCTCCCCCTTGTCCTCTCCCTCTCCCTCTCCCCCTTGTCCTCTCCCTCTCCCTCTCCCCCTTGTCCTCTCCCTCTCCCTCTCCCCCTTGTCCTCTCCCTCTCCCCCTTGTCCTCTCCCTCTCCCTCTCCCCCTTGTCCTCTCCCTCTCCCCCTTGTCCTCTCCCTCTCCCTCTCCCCCTTGTCCTCTCCCTCTCCCCTCTCCCTCTCCCCCTTGTCCTCTCCCTCTCCCTCTCCCCCTCTCCCTCTCCCCCTTGTCCTCCCCCTCTCCCTCTCCCCCTTGTCCTTGTCCTCTCCCTCTCCCCCTTGTCCTTGTCCTCTCCCTCTCCCTCTCCCCCTTGTCCTTGTCCTCTCCCTCTCCCTCTCCCCCTTGTCCTCTCCCTCTCCCTCTCCCCCTTGTCCTCTCCCTCTCCCTCTCCCCCTTGTCCTCTCCCTCTCCCCCTTGTCCTCTCCCTCTCCCCCTTGTCCTCTCCCTCTCCCTCTCCCCCTTGTCCTCTCCCTCTCCCCCTTGTCCTCTCCCTCTCCCTCTCCCTCTCCCCCTTGTCCTCTCCCTCTCCCTCTCCCCCTTGTCCTCTCCCTCTCCCTCTCCCCCTTGTCCTCTCCCTCTCCCCCTTGTCCTCTCCCTCTCCCTCTCCCCCTTGTCCTCTCCCTCTCCCTCTCCCCCTTGTCCTCTCCCTCTCCCTCTCCCCCTTGTCCTCTACCTCTCCCTCTCCCCCTTGTCCTCTCCCTCTCCCTCTCCCCCTTGTCCTCTCCCTCTCCCTCTCCCCCTTGTCCTCTCCCTCTCCCCCTTGTCCTCTCCCTCTCCCTCTCCCCCTTGTCCTCTCCCTCTCCCTCTCCCTCTCCCACTTGTCCTCTCCCTCTCCCTCTCCCACTTGTCCTCTCCCTCTCCCTCTCCCCCTTGTCCTCTCCCTCTCCCTCTCCCCCTTGTCCTCTCCCTCTCCCTCTCCCCCTTGTCCTCTCCCTCTCCCTCTCCCCCTTGTCCTCTCCCTCTCCCCCTTGTCCTCTCCCTCTCCCTCTTGTCCTCTCCCTCTCCCTCTTGTCCTCTCCCTCTCCCCCTTGTCCTCTCCCTCTCCCCCTCCCCCTTGTCCTCTCCCTCTCCCCCTTGTCCTCTCCCTCTCCCCCTTGTCCTCTCCCTCTCCCCCTTGTCCTCTCCCTCTCCCTCTCCCCCTTGTCCTCTCCCTCTCCCTCTCCCCCTCTCCCTCTCCCCCTTGTCCTCTCCCTCTACCTCTCCCCCTCTCCCTCTCCCCCTTGTCCTCTCCCTCTCACTCTCCCCCTCTCCCTCTCCCCCTTGTCCTCTCCCTCTCCCCCTTGTCCTCTCCCCCTTGTCCTCTCCCTCTCCCTCTCCCTCTCCCCCTTGTCCTCTCCCTCTCCCTCTCCCCCTCTCCCTCTCCCCCTTGTCCTCTCCCTCTCCCCCTTGTCCTCTCCCTCTCCCTCTCCCCCTTGTCCTTGTCCTCTCCCTCTCCCTCTCCCCCTTGTCCTCTCCCTCTCCCTCTCCCTCTCCCCCTTGTCCTCTCCCTCTCCCCCTTGTCCTCTCCCTCTCCCTCTCCCCCTTGTCCTCTCCCTCTCCCCCTTGTCCTCTCCCTCTCCCCCTTGTCCTCTCCCTCTCCCTCTCCCTCTCCCACTTGTCCTCTCCCTCTCCCCCTTGTCCTCTCCCTCTCCCTCTCCCCCTTGTCCTCTCCCTCTCCCTCTCCCCCTTGTCCTCTCCCTCTCCCTCTCCCCCTTGTCCTCTCCCCCTTGTCCTCTCCCTCTCCCTCTCCCCCTTGTCCTCTCCCCCTTGTCCTCTCCCTCTCCCTCTCCCTCTCCCCCTTGTCCTCCCCCTTGTCCTCTCCCTCTCCCCCTTGTCCTCTCCCTCTCCCTCTCCCCCTTGTCCTTGTCCTCTCCCTCTCCCTCTCCCCCTTGTCCTCTCCCTCTCCCTCTCCCCCTTGTCCTCTCCCTCTCCCTCTCCCCCTTGTCCTCTCCCTCTCCCCCTTGTCCTCTCCCTCTCCCCCTTGTCCTCTCCCTCTCCCCCTTGTCCTCTCCCTCTCCCTCTCCCTCTCCCCCTTGTCCTCTCCCCCTTGTCCTCTCCCTCTCCCTCTCCCCCTTGTCCTCTCCCTCTCCCTCTCCCTCTCCCCCTTGTCCTCTCCCTCTCCCTCTCCCCCTTGTCCTCTCCCTCTCCCTCTCCCCCTTGTCCTCTCCCTCTCCCCCTTGTCCTCTCCCTCTCCCCCTTGTCCTCTCCCTCTCCCTCTCCCTCTCCCCCTTGTCCTCTCCCCCTTGTCCTCTCCCTCTCCCTCTCCCCCTTGTCCTCTCCCTCTCCCCCTTGTCCTCTCCCTCTCCCTCTCTGCCCTACCTGCTGCCACCCACCCTCCAGTTGCTCACTATTGGTCCCATTCTTTTCTGAACTACCTCATCAACCGTAGCTCCCATCATTTTCACCTTCTGTTTCTGTCTCTCATCCTCTCTCTTTACAAACACTTTCTGTGCCTCTCTTAATAATTCATCTCATGGTTTTTCACTCTACCCTTCCATCTTCTGTATCTTTCTCTGTATGTCTGGCCATGCCTTTGTCACAAAATGTACTTTCAAAAGACCCTGTGCCACTGGGTCCTCAGGGTTCATTCCAGAATATTTCCGCATTGAGTCTCATAATCTTTTCAAGAAAGCTGAGGGAGTCTCATCTTTCTCCTGTCTAACTTCAAAGGCTTTAGTCAAATTCTGCGACTTTGGAACTGCCTCTCTTATTCCTTTTAGAATCAGGTCTTTCAATTCCCTCATTGTTTCTCTATGATCCGGGTTTTGGTTTTCCCACTGGGGGTCTCTGAGGGGAAACTTCACCTCTCCCTGTCCAGCATCCCCATCCCCAGTGGGATATTCCCTGTCCCATATTTTAATGGATGCTCCTCGAATAAGTCCCCTTTCTTTCCCAGTAAATAGGATATTCAAAATAGACATTAACTCAGTCCATGTGTACAGACTGGGCCCCAAGAATTGATCAATTTATTCAGACAACCCTACCGGATCCTCAACCAGGACCTTCATCTCCTTTTTAAATGTTCTGACCTCCCCACTGGTGAGGGGGGCACTTACAAACCCAATCTCTTTGTCCCCTACTGGTACCTGCCGAAGGGGATAACTCTTTACGTTCTTCCCCTTTTTTTGTTTTCCTCCCCTAGGCTTTGGTTTAGATACTCCGGAGGCCTCCTCAACATCTACTTTATCTTCCTTTTCTTTCGATGAGGATTGAGGGTCTGCGACAAAAACATCCCCATCCACCGCCCCTTCTTCCTCCTCTTGTGGGTCATCCGTTCCCTGTCCCCGTCTATCTGTCTCTCCTCCTCCTCCTCCATTTCCACCTAATCTGATTTTATGGTACGGGGGGGGGAGCGGGGGGAAGCAGCCAAGAGGATCCCAGAGACTGGGTGGGGCAGAGGGGGAATCCTTTGTCTTTACTACCATCATTCCCAAACTGCCCTTCCAACAAGACGCATAGTCCGCCTCCTCTTGACTAAAAGGTTGTTTTTCATTCACATACAAATCTAAATACTGATATGCCCAATCCTCGTCCGAACCATACTTTGGTCAGAAGACAGCCGGACGAAGGATTGGTTCTTTGGTCCATAATAAACAACAATATTTCATCATTTTCTTTTTATCTTTTTCCCTTGTACAAGTCTTACTTGTCCATTCCCGCAACATCCTCCCCAACGGACTTTCTGGAGGAATGTTAGCAGGGACTTTTTCTTCCTTTACTTTGTCACAGTTTGACTTACTCTGCCTACCCTCCATTTCTCAGGACCCTCGCCAGTCCCTCAGCGATTAAATACCCCTTTTCTCAGCCACCAAGGCAATACTTAAAAGTCAGGTTTCTTACCTTGGTCTGTGCACAGAGTTGCCTTGCCCCTTTCTGCTGTATTTTCTATTGACCTCCGTTCACTGTCTGATTCAGATGTCTCTCTTGTGGGATTCATACCAGTCACCCAAGGGAGCGGACCAAACTGGGACACGAGACCGCTCCTCAATCGGGAACGGGACATGTCTTCCCAGTGTCCAGGGCCAGCCACTCCCCCCAGCAATGGAAGAATATCCCGGATGAACCCCCAGTTTTGAGAAACAAAGCTCATGCACTTCAATAATTTCAGTCAGAGACAAGATCTGAAGCAATCAGTATTGTTTATGATACACTTGCAAGCGTGGTGCCTGCCGTAAGGCACCCAGAGTTTAGCAAGTCCATATCTTATATAGGATTCACTCCTCCCAACCCGGTGCCCATTACTGTTGTCTATCTCTTGCCATATCCAGCCTTGTACATAACAAAGTAGAAGTCTTGCTTGGCTATTTCACCACATCCTGCTGCGGCCCATTGTTAGGTATATCCTCCTTCACTGCCATCTGTTTCCCTTGTAACATTCCCTCCCATTCCTCATCCATATTGAGCTCTATGACCCTATAATTGGGGTTTGTTTTTGTTTTTCAAGAAGTGGGAAACAGATGCTTCGAACTACTGTTTGTACAGGCATATCTGGCTTAACCTCCACCCTCACAGCACCTTATCTATTTGTCTATAACATCTACCATTGTTTACAGGCATGTTTCATTCTTGTATGCACATCTGAGATAATACAAAAACAATTATATATTTCCTTCACATAGTTTTCATTCTTGTGAACTCAGCTCTTGGTTGAAACAATTCTCCACTGGTGTGAGTGTATTTACCTTGCTCAAGTAATTAGGATTGTAGAAGTAACAATACTTTACCTAAATCCCACTGTATACTCCTTGATTGACGGTCTCACTAGAGTCCACAAGACAGTGGAAAAGTTACACATTGCTGAGGCATGTTAGCGCAGGATTTTAAAAAAATTTGAACAGCAGACACTATTGTGCTATGCTTGGTGTGAGTTCAAACCAGTATTGATATTCCCCTGAAAGCTTGTTTTAAATTATAGAATATTGCTGCATCAATGCAGGCCAATATCCATCTTGTCCAGAATGTGTAATATTTTTAAAAAATAGATAATATGAAACAAGAAAAATGATTTTGGTGATGTGAAGAGATTTGTGTGTGGAACAAAAGTGTGTGCATTTGAAAAAGGAGCAGGTGACAACTTGTGTTGACAGGTGCTGAAACAAAGTGACAATTCACTGCATTCCCTCGAACCTTAATAACTTTGGGAAAGTTTATTGTCCTGACATTGTATCCCAATTCTTGGGGGAAGCTGCGATGAACCATGCATCGTTGAATGAGACTGAATAAATAGAACAAAGATCACATAGTTATAACTGAGGACTGAATTTTAAATGTTGTGAGCAGAAAATAATTGCACCAGTATATTAACTGCACCAAGTCTGGTGAATTAATCAGTCTGGATTCGGCTTCCTCTGTCTGTCTCCCCAATAACTACTGCAGTCCTTCTGCTGAAAGAAGCAAGACCTTGCAGTTTGATTGTTTGCTGACTACACATTGGAGGATTGAGGTTAGACTTGGCAAGGGTCCAAATTAAAGCTACTATCTGTAATCAGAGACAGTGGGATTGCATTTGAAACAAAAATGTGGACTTTCTTTAGTGTCACAAAACTAGTCCATTTTTATCTGAAAGCTGTTCCTTGGCTCAAGGAGACTCTGTCCTTGATTTTTTGTTGGAGGTGGAGGGGGGGGGGGGGGGGGTGCAGGTTCCGATCAGTCTGGTGTGGTACAGAGATAAAAAGGATTTGAAGAGGCCTTTTGTTGACATGTAAACAGATGAGCCTTCAGGCCAAAGTGATCGTGCTTGACAACTCACCGACATAATCAAAGGGCAGTGGTCAGCTCTTTAGCTGAGCTAAGCTGAACAGGTTTGCAAAGTTCAACAGGGAGTTGTGTAGAAACTCTCTTTTCTGCCCTCCAACTTCAACTTGAAGCATTGATACTGGTGTTTAACATTGGAACTGATGTACTCGGAACAGCATAATTACGTCTAGCTGGATAGGTGGGGTTCTGTAGGGGTTCTTTGTTCTTTGTGTAATTTTGTGAGTAATGATTGTGCCTGTTTAAAATCTAGTCGGCAACCGAGCTATTTTATTCCAGGTAATTTTCACTGTACACTTATCGAAACAAACTGCAATGTTATGCTCTGGGCTGCCTGCTTAAGAATGTTGTGAGTGGTCTAATAGTCCACATTAGTCATTTCAATGTTAATGTAGTTGTAGTTCCTTATGTTTTAAACAACTTTATAATAGTCTGAGCTTAACAGTTCCAGTAAAAAATATCAAAAGGTATGCAATATTTATTGGATTATGTTAGTTACTGGAAGTATTTATTTAAAGTCACAATTATTTCCTTAGCTTTTAAGATGATGTATATTCCCATTTAAAGGAAGATGATACTTTGCTGTGAAGTGAAGGCTGAATCTGCTGTGATCATTTTGAGTCTGGCCATTTGCAGAGAAACACCTTTAAATTTAATCTCAAAGGAGCACTTTATTGTTTGAGGGCTTGGACTTCGGAGTAACCTAATTAAGATGTCACTGAGCAACTTCCCACTTGGTATATCGAGCAAAACATGAGGGAAATTCAACAGACCAGTTGACGAGAGATGGGCATATAGGTGACAGTCTTTAACCATTGTAACAATAAATTCAGAACCTGGTCAATCTCAGATTACTATGTATGATGTTATGTCATAAATAGATTAGATTCCCGACAGTGTGGAAACAATCCACACCGACCCTCCGGAGAGTAACCCACCCAGGCCAATTTCCCTCTGACTAATGTACCGAACACTACGGGCAATTGAGCATGACCAATTCACCTGACCTACACATCTTTGGACTGTGGGAGGAAACCGGAGCACCCGGAGGAAACCCACGCAGACACGGGGTGAAGGTGCAAACACCACACAGACAGTCTCCTGACTGAGCCAGCACACCGCCCAAGTGTTTTAACAAAAACAGAAACAGTAAAACACTTCCTGAGAATTGATGCTGTCTTCCATCCTGTTTAACTAATAAATGGTATTGTTGTTGGAGTGAGGTCGATGGAAAATAAAGACCATGAAAGCATAGGAAGGGTTAAAGCATGAAGACCACTGGGAATCTGTGGTCTGTGGAATGCAGGGGCAGGATGGGATAACCATAGTGGAACATTCTTACACCCATTAGCAGAGTAAGGTTAAGGCTGAAGGGTCACTATGGCCAGATGAGATAACACTAGGAATAAAGCAAGTTTCTCTGGTAAGTGTTATTATGACAGGATTGGGACCGGAAATATTTGGGACATGACATTAAAATATCTAACTAATAGTTAGTCGAGTCAGCTTGAGACAGGAGACTATTGTAATAGATGGAATAGCTAAATATCTATCATGACAGGTTAGTCTGCAATGGAAGATCACTGCAGCAGAGTTCGCAATAAATATCTAATCATGACATTAGAATAACATCAAGTAGAATGTACAACTAAAGAGGTAATGGGAACTAACATCACTGGTTTATTGTGGAGCTGGAGTGAGATACTTTGATTAAGATAGTTGGTCATGCTGACAAGCTCACAGAAACATGATCAAAAATGATATAAAAATCCACGGACCCTGAGGTTCGGGGGCATTCGAGAATCTGCTTTCTCAGTGTCACGGTTTTTTGTTTGCAAATAAAAGACTTATTTCTTGAAGAACTCTCTGCGTCTCCTGGTGGTTCTCTATAGTTTCTCCACAACACTACCTGACCCAGTAATGCAGGGCCCTGGTCTCTGTCTCCGTTTCTCTCTCTCAGTCTCTCACATATGCACGCACGACCGAACGCGCACACAGTTACTGAGGGACAGTGAATGACAGAATAATAGAAGCATTTTCAAATATTAAAGCTCCATTAAACAATCCTGGGATGGGTTGATGGGGACAGTGTAGGGGGAGCTTTACTCTGTATCTAACCCTGTTCCGACCCTACCCTGGGAAGGGTTGATGGTGATACAGAAAAGGGAGCTTTACCGTGTATCTAACCCCATCCTGTCCCTGCCCTGGGAGGGGTTGATAGGGAAAGTGCAGGAGGATCGTTATTTTGGAACATAGGAACAGGAGGAGGCCATTCAGCCCCTCGAGCCTGTTCCATCATTCAATGGGATCATGACTAATCTGTGGCCTAACTCCACATTCCTTCCTTTGGCCCATATCCCTCAATATCTTCACTGAACAAACATGTATCTCTCTCTGATTTAACCTGAACGACTGATCCAGCATCCACTGCTGTTTGTGGAAGAGAGTCCCAAACCTCTCCCACCCTGTGTGTGTCAAAGTGCTTCCTACCATCTCTCCTGAACACTCTGGGCCCTCATTCTCAGACTCTGCTCCCTCTCGGTCTAGAATCTCCAACCAGTGGGAATCGTTGATCTTGATCGATCCTGTCTCATTCTGTTTATACCTTGAAGGCTTTGATCAGATCACCCCTTAACTTTCTCAACTCTGGAGGAAAACGGCCTCATTTGTCGAGTGTCCCCTCAGAATGTAATCCCTGAGCTCCAGGATCATTCTAGTAAACCTCCTTTGTGCTCCCTCTCTGTACTCCAACCTAATACCCACACACTTGCTGACACTGAACTCCATCTAACACAGCTTTGCCCATTTACCCAGTCTATCGATATCCCTTTGTAATGTTAAGGTACCATCTGCACTGTCCACAATGCTGCCTAACTTTGTATCTCACCCCTATCGCTGTCCCTATCCTGTGTGTGTTTGATAGGAACAGTGCAGAGGGATCTATACTCTGTATCTAACCCCATGCTGTACACGTCCTGGGAGTATTTGATGCGGACAGTGTGGAGGGAGATTTACTCTGTATCTAGCCCCATGTTGTCCCTATCCTGGGAATGAATACATCATTGGCTCAGAGACAGGAGACAGGATAGAGGGGAATGAGGGTTTGAGACTGGAGGGAGCTACAGGCACATACAAGTTGGGAACTGTTTTCAGTAAAAGGCAATTGATTCCAGGTCACTGCAGAGTGTAATAATCTGATGCCTTTCCCTCACTATCCTCCTCCAATCCCTGGGAAGATCTGCTCCCACACCATGTTCCATCCCAACTGCTGACTGTGTTACATACATTAATACATTGGAGATGGGCAGGGGTGATTTTAAACCTGGGATCTTGCTTTGTAAGTTGCCTTCAAAATGCTCTCGCATTCCCTTTCAAGTAATCTTTTCCTTCTTTTATCCCGATGAACTTTTGTTGGGAAAGCTGCAACGTGAAGATCCAAAATGTTCAGGCTGAAGGAAGCCTTAGCCAAGCTCCAGAGGGAGACGTGGGACTGAGGCCTGGTTGACAGGCTGCACCCCGTGGGGGCCGACATGGATTGTGTGTTTATTTACCCCGTGGTTTAATCTCCTCTGGGGTTCCCGGGTTTTAGGGGCATCAGGTTAACCTGGCTACTGTCAGATTGTGGCCCTGTTATTTTTAAACAGGTTTGAAGCCTGGTGTTAAAGTATGTCATTTACATAAATGATTTGGATGCGAGCATAAGAGGTACAGTTAGTGCAGATGACACCAAAATTGGAGGTGTAGTGAACAGTGAACAGGGTTACCTCAGATTACAACAGGATCTGGACCAGATGGGCCAATGGGCTGAGAACTGGCAGATGGAGTTTAATTCAGATAAATGGGAGGTGCTACATTGTGGGAAAGCAAATCTTAGCAGGACTTATACACTTAATGGTAAGGTCCTCGGGAGTGTTGGTGAACAAAGAGACCTTGGAGTGCAGGTGCATACCTCCTTGAAAGTGAAATCGCAGGTAGATAGGACAGTGAAGGCGGCGTTTGGTATGCTTTCCTTTATTGGTCAAAGTATTGAGTACAGGAGTTGGGAGGTCATGTTGCAGCTGTACAGGACATTGGTTAGGCCACTGTTGGAATATTGCGTGCAGTTCTGGTCTCCTTCCAATCGGAAAGATGTTGTGAAACTTGAAAGGGTTGAAAGATTTACAAGGATGTTGCCAGGGTTGGAGGATCTGAGCTATAGGGAGAGGCAGAACAGGCTGGGGCTGTTTTCCCTGGAGCATCGGAGGCTGAGGGGTGACCTTATAGAGGTTTACAAAATTATGAGGGGCAGGGATAGGATAAATAGACATAGTATTTTCCCTGGGGTCGGGAGTCCAAAACTAGAGGGCATAGGTTTAGGGTGAGAGGGGAAAGATATAAAAGAGACCTAAGGGGCAATGTTTTCACGCAGAGGGTGGTACGTGTATGGAATGAGCTGCCAGAGGATGTGGTGGAGGCTGGTACAATTGCAACATTTAAGAGGCATTTGGATGGGTATATGAATAGGAAGGGTTTGGAGGGATATGGGCCGGGTGCTGGCAGGTGGGACTAGATTGGGTTGGGATATCTGGTCGGCATGGACAGGTTGGACCTAAGTGTTTGTTTCCATGCTGTACATCTCTATGACTCTATGTCCATCCCCAGGATCTGAGAGGGGGAATTAAAACCCAAATGATGTGACACTCTCTAAAGACTTGTCATAATGTCAGAATAATATTGGTTACAGAGAGGGTAGGGTGAGAAAATACAACAGTGAGAGAAAGAGAGTGAGAGAGAGATTTGAAAAATTGAGAGAGCAGGGGAAACAGAAGGGGAGAGAGAGGGAGAAGTGTTTTGAGATTGTGAAATTCTGCAATGTTTGATTCTGGGGTGACAGGAAATAATTAAACTGAAGCAGCATCACAGAGGGGGAAATGGTCAGATTAATTAGCTGCTGCTGCATTGTTGCATGTGGGATCTTGCTGTGCACCAGCTCCCCCAATACTACCATTGCAGGCAGTGAGTGTTTTAATCAGGTAACCTGGTATCTCAAAGTTTCTCCAAAGCTTTGGAATGAAAACTCAGCTCATCAGATAGGTTTGTGTTTGGATGTCGCTGGGAAATTGTCTGTGTCACAGAGAGAGGGGGAAACCTGGGATCTTGCTGTGCTATCTCTCTGTAATAATTTTCCTCCTTTGCCTTTCAACGAATGCTGTCTCTTTCCTCCCAAGGGATCTTGCTGGCCCCTTGAAGATTCAAAGGGAGAAACTTTAGGATCAGGAGACCTTTGAACAAGAGCTTTGTCCAGAGGGGACACGGGCCTGAGGCCTGAGGCCTGGTCGATAGGCTGCACCCCGTGGGGGCCCACGTGAGTTGTGTGTTAATTTACCCCGAGGTTTAATCTCCTCTGGAGGACCCTGGGTTTTAGGGGCCTCTGGGTAACTGGTTCCTGTCAGATTGCAGCCCTGTCGTTTTTAAACAGATTTGAAGCCTGGAGTTAAAGTAACTGGGGCCCTGGGATTTGACACAAACACATCAACCCCCAGTGAGTGTCTGACAGACAGGACTCCCCAAGGAGGGAAGTAAAACCTTAAATGAGAAACTTTCTCCAAAGACTTCTTCTAATATCAGAATAATGCTACATGTGGGATCTTGCTGTGTCTCAAACTACCTGCAGAGTGGCCTACGTTGCGACCAGGGTGATCAAATGTGATAATCGCACAGAAAAGACACAGGTTCGCCAATTCCCCAGGTATCTGGGAGGGGATCTCTCTCTCTCTCTCTCTCTCTCTCTCTCTCTCGGTCTTTCTTTGGTTGATTTTTCAAACAAATAAAACCGTCAGACACACAGAAATCCACAGCCTCGTGTCGGATGTAAAGTGGGATTTGAGCACATTGTGAAGCACAAAGGGGACTACCCTGTGGGATCGCACTGTGCATCAATAGCCCACCCTGTGACTTGTCGTCATTTTAATGGGGTGGGGTGTGGAGGACAGGATGTGGGATTCCAGGCAGGGAGAGACAGACAGAGAGAGAGACTCATGATCAGAAACTGGATTTGGAAGGTGCTAGTATTATTGGGATCTTGCTGTGTGAAAATTACATGGGGGGCATTTTGCTTGTGGAGTGGTTGATATGGGGAGGGGTTGTTGCTGGGGGATGGCACTAGTTCTCGCAGGGGGTAAAGATGAGGAAATACCCAGGTATGCCACACCCGGCTCCCTGTTGGATCTTGCTGTGTGCCCCTCAGCCTGCAGGTTGCCCCTTACACATCACAGGAGTCTGTCCAAAGGGCCCGGGCTCCATTTGCTGATGGTCTGATAGTGGGTGGGGTGTATCATCCCTCCTTTCCCCAGCCCAGACCACCCCCCGCCCCACCTCTCCTCCCCCTCCCTCCACAATGTGATAGTGAGGGGGCTAATGTCTACAGGACAGGGCGGGGAGATGGGAACACACTTTAAATGGGAGGGAGGGGAGGGCATTTCAATCAGAACGGAGGGGAATGGAGAGAGAGAGAGAGAGAGAGAGAGAGAGAGAGAGAGAGAGAGAGAGAGAGAGAGAGAGAGAGAGAACAATCCATTCTCGAGAACAGGAGGAAGCTGAGCGGAGAGATGGAGAGGGGGATAGGGACAGGGAGAGAGAGGTGGGGGAGAAGAGAGAGAATGAGAGAGGGAAACAGATGGGAAGGAGTGAAGGAGAAAGAGAGACAGTGTGAGGGAAGGTGGGAGAGAGGGAGAGAAGCAGCTGGAGGGGGCAGGTTAAACACGGAGGGAGGGACAAGATCCAGGCTCTGAGACCAACTCCCTTCCATCGAGTCTGAGAATATAAACCCTTGGGGTGGGGTTGGGGGTCTCAGTCAGAAAGCATTGACCCCCTGGGTCCCAGTGAAATCTGTTCCCATTCTCTGGGTTTAAAACCAGGGGGAAGTGCTGATAAAATGGGGAGCTTTGGGAAGTCACTCAGTGATGGGATTTTGTTTGTTTTTCTTGTTTTTTGATTCAAAAGATCTTGGCTCGGATTTAATCAACTTCCATCTCCCTCTCTCCCTCCCTCACACTGCCAACCCTGGGATTTTCTCTCTCTCTCTGTGTCTGTCTCCATTTCTCTGTCCCTAATCTTGTTTGTGTTCTCTCCCCACCTCGGTCTCTGTCCCTCTCTCTATCTGTCTGTATGCCCCCAGCCCTCCCTCCCTGTCCTCCTGTCCCTAAGGGAGATTTGGACTCAGTATCTGTGGTATTGCACATATCATTAACACAGTGGGATCTTGCTGTTCCCTGGGACTCCTGTTGTTGTCCAAACTCTGGGTGTGGGTGGGGGGAAATAAAGCCCCTTTCTCAGGGTGGAGTGGGGCAGGGGGGAAGCCTGGGGACTGGGATCTTGCTGTGCATGAAGACACACACAGTCGAATGGCCGGTAAGTCTCTGCACATACTCCCTGTGCCCCCCCCCCCCCCAGCCCAGGGCCTGGGACACAGTGAGGGGTGGGGGTGGTGAGGGAGGGTGGGAGAATTATACACAATGGAGACACAGAGGGGGCTTTTATACAGAGATAGGGGAGTATGGGCAGAGGGGACAGTGGGGTGGGTAGGGGGTAAATGAAGGTACACCGGGGAGAGGGGCAATTAGATTGGGGAAGGATGGGAAAATAGGGGGGGCTGGAAAATTCCAGGGGGGTGGAAAATTATGGGTGGGGTCACAAATTAGCCAAAGATGGGGGGCTTTGGGGTTACAGAGGAAGGGGATGGTAAATGTAGGGGGAACAGAATACTGGGGGGCAATATTTGGTCGGGGTGTGGATTGGAAAGGGAAATAAATGGGGACGGGCTGGAAACCCCCCCGAAGTGGGGGAGAGACTGAACATGGGGGGATTGGGAATTGTGGTCAGGAATATAATTGGCGGGGGGGGGGGGGGGGCAGCACAATAGAGTGAAAATGTGATGGGGGGGAGGTTTATGTAAAGTCCCTGTCTCAGGGAGTGAGGGGCAGTGAAGCAGTCCCTCAAAAGGTCACTGAGTGTCTGCACGTACTCACTGTGTCCCCCCAACATAAAGGGGTGGGTGGGGGAGGGGGTGCTGCCAAATTAGGAACAGACATAACATCCAGGGGTGGGGACAAAACTTTGGGAGGGCAAATAATTAGGGGGAATCCATATGGAAAACTAGGGAGCAGGGGGTGTCAGGTAAAACCCCTTTGAGTGAGATTGGGGCATGGGGTGGGGGGGGGGGGGGAAGGAAGAAGTGACGAAATTGCTGGAGAGTGGGATCTTCCTCTGCCCATCCACGGTCAGTCAAAAGGCCAGTGAGTGTCTGCACATGCTCACTGTGTGGGGAGGCGGTGGGCTATCAGTGAGGAGCAGTCTCTGCCAGAACAGGGACTCAGTCAGGGGCCATTCAGGGGCAAATCCCAGGGGGGCAGGACACTGGGCAGTTAATAGAAGGGGGGATAGACACGATGGGCTGAATATCCTCCTCTTGGACTGTGAGGTGTCAGGGATTCTGGTCTCAGTCAGTCCCCACAGGCTCCTGTACCCCCTGGACGGGTATTGGGGGAGGTCCATGAGGAGGGTATATCGGACACAGAGGGGCTTTTATATACGTAGGGGGACGTTCAGAGGGCAGGAACAAGGAGGGAGGGGGCCAGAGAAAGACGGATGGGCCAAAAAACAGAATGGAAAGTGAGTGGAACAACGGAGAGAGGGACCGACAGGAGAGGGAGGAAGGGGGAGGGAGGGAGTGGGGAGAGAGGTAGAGGGAGTGGGGAGGGGGTGGGCAGAGAGGTAGAGGGAGTGGGGAGGGGGTGGGGAGAGAGGTAGAGGAAGTGGGGAGGGGGTGGGGAGGGAGATAGAGGGAATGGGGAGGGAGGTAGAGGGAATGGGAGGATGGGGAGGGAGAGGGAGGGTGAGGGAAGACCAAGGGGGGAGAGAGGACGAGGGGGAAGGAGGTCGAAGGGTGAGGGAGGACGAAGAGGGGAGGGAGGGGGAGGAAGGATGGGGTGGAAGTGGGAGGGAGGATGGGGTGGGAGGGGGAGGAGGGAGGGAGGGAGGATGGGGTGGGAGGGGGAGGAGGGGGAGGGGGAGGGAGGATGGGGTGGGAGGGGGAGGAGGGGGAGGGGGAGGGGGGATGGGGTGGGAGGGGATGGAGGGAGAGGGAGGATGGGGTCGGAGGGGGAGGAGGGGAGGGAGGATGGGGTGGGAGGGGGAGTGAGGGTGAGGGGGAAGGAGGATAGGGTGGGAGGGTGAGGGGGAGGGAGGACGAAGGGGTGGAACAAGCCAGGGTGGGGGGAAATGAGGGCGAAGGGGGTGAGGACAGGTAGAGGGTCCCACCTGGTTGGACAATGGGAGGAATGAATCCAGTTGGTGGGAGAGAGCAGGGGAAGGGAGGGGGAGGGAGGTTATTTGAAATTGGAGAACTCCGTGTTGAATCCTCTGGGCTGGAGGTTTCCCAGGCAGAGGATGAGATGTTGTTCCTCCAATTTGTGGTGTGGTTCGTTGTGGCAATGTAGGAGGTCGAGGATGGTCATGTTGCGGGGGAAGTGAACTGGGCGGTGACTGGGGGGTCTGGTCAGCCCCTCTGGGCCCGGCTGTGATGCTCAGTGAACCGTTCCCTAAGTTTCCATTGGGTCTTCCTGATGGAGAAGCCCACACCGGGAGCACCTGATGCTGGAAACACGGTTGGAGGAGAGGCAGGTGAACCTCTGTCTCCCCTGGAAGAAGGGGTTGGGGGCCCGGGATGGAGCTGAGGGGGCTGGGGGTGTAACAGCAGGGTTTGTATCTTTTCCAGTGACAGGGGAAGGTACCTGGGGGTTTGGGGAGTGAGAGTGATACAAACCCAAGGAGTGTCAAAGGGAATGGTCCTTGTGGAAGGCAGAGAGGGGTGGGGGAGGGGAAGAGGGTCTTGGTGGGAAAGCAAATTCCTGATCCCAAAACAAAAGGTCCCATTGATTCCGAGCTCTGGTCCTGGATTATAACACTGACCAGGGCAGGGGGGTGTGTTTTGACATTGGTACAGGGGCTAGGGAGATGCTCACTGCAGAACCCTCCCCATTCACCTGGTTCTGGTTGTTATCTCAGTGTTCGGGTTATTCCAGTTATATTCAGGGAGAACCCTCAGGATTTGATGGGAATGGGTCGGGACGGGTGGGGACAGAGGGGGACAGGTGGAAACTGGTGGGGACAGGTGGGGACAGATGATTCTGATGGGGACAGGTGGGGACCAATGGGGAGAGAGGGGACCGATGATTCAGTTGGCTACTGGTGGTGAGATGATGACTAATGGTGACAGAGGCGGACTGGTGGGGACTGGTGGGGACGAGTGTGGAAAGAGGGGTTCTGGCGGGGATGGACGGTACTGGGTGGGGACTGAATTGAACAGATGAGGTCTGCTGGGGACTGATGGGGACGGGTGGGGACAGAAGGGGGCAGGTGAGGGGTGGGGGGGTTCGATGGGGGCGGGGGAGACGGTGGGAGGAGGGGTGATGATGGGGGGGACAATTAGGGGAAGGGGGAACAATGGAGGCCGAGGAATGATGGGGAGCGAGGGGATGATTGGGAGGGGCAGATAATGGGGGGGAAGGAGACGGGGGGGGGGAAGGAGACGGGGGGGGGGGAAGGAGACGGGGGGGGGGGGAAGGAGACGGGGGGGGGGGGGAAGGAGACGGGGGGGGGGGAAGGAGACGGGGGGGGGAAGGAGACGGGGGGGGGGAAGGAGACGGGGGGGGGGGAAGGAGACGGGGGGGGGAAGGAGACGGGGGGGGGGAAGGAGACGGGGGGGGGAAGGAGACGGGGGGGGGAAGGAGACGGGGGGGGGGAAGGAGACGGGGGGGGGGGGAAGGAGACGGGGGGGGGGAAGGAGACGGGGGGGGGGAAGGAGACGGGGGGGGGAAGGAGACGGGGGGGGGGAAGGAGACGGGGGGGTGGGAAGGAGACGGGGGGTGGGAAGGAGACGGGGGGTGGGAAGGAGACGGGGGGTGGGAAGGAGACGGGGGGTGGGAAGGAGACGGGGGGTGGGAAGGAGACGGGGGGTGGGAAGGAGACGGGGGGTGGGAAGGAGACGGGGGGTGGGAAGGAGACGGGGGGTGGGAAGGAGACGGGGGGTGGGAAGGAGACGGGGGGTGGGAAGGAGACGGGGGGTGGGAAGGAGACGGGGGGTGGGAAGGAGACGGGGGGTGGGAAGGAGACGGGGGGTGGGAAGGAGACGGGGGGTGGGAAGGAGACGGGGGGTGGGAAGGAGACGGGGGGTGGGAAGGAGACGGGGGGGGTGGGAAGGAGACGGGGGGTGGGAAGGAGACGGGGGGTGGGAAGGAGACGGGGGGTGGGAAGGAGACGGGGGGTGGGAAGGAGACGGGGGGTGGGAAGGAGACGGGGGGTGGGAAGGAGACGGGGGGTGGGAAGGAGACGGGGGGTGGGAAGGAGACGGGGGGTGGGAAGGAGACGGGGGGGAGGACGGGGGTGGGAAGGAGACGGGGGGTGGGAAGGAGACGGGGGGTGGGAAGGAGACGGGGGGTGGGAAGGAGACGGGGGGTGGGAAGGAGACGGGGGGTGGGAAGGAGACGGGGGGTGGGAAGGAGACGGGGGGTGGGAAGGAGACGGGGGGTGGGAAGGAGACGGGGGGTGGGAAGGAGACGGGGGGTGGGAAGGAGACGGGGGGTGGGAAGGAGACGGGGGGTGGGAAGGAGACGGGGGGTGGGAAGGAGACGGGGGGTGGGAAGGAGACGGGGGGTGGGAAGGAGACGGGGGGTGGGAAGGAGACGGGGGGTGGGAAGGAGACGGGGGGTGGGAAGGAGACGGGGGGTGGGAAGGAGACGGGGGGTGGGAAGGAGACGGGGGGTGGGAAGGAGACGGGGGGTGGGAAGGAGACGGGGGGTGGGAAGGAGACGGGGGGTGGGAAGGAGACGGGGGGTGGGAAGGAGACGGGGGGTGGGAAGGAGACGGGGGTGGGAAGGAGACGGGGGGTGGGAAGGAGACGGGGGGTGGGAAGGAGACGGGGGGTGGGAAGGAGACGGGGGTGGGAAGGAGACGGGGGGTGGGAAGGAGACGGGGGGTGGGAAGGAGACGGGGGGTGGGAAGGAGACGGGGGGTGGGAAGGAGACGGGGGGTGGGAAGGAGACGGGGGGTGGGAAGGAGACGGGGGGTGGGAAGGAGACGGGGGGTGGGAAGGAGACGGGGGGTGGGAAGGAGACGGGGGGTGGGAAGGAGACGGGGGGTGGGAAGGAGACGGGGGGTGGGAAGGAGACGGGGGGTGGGAAGGAGACGGGGGGTGGGAAGGAGACGGGGGGTGGGAAGGAGACGGGGGGTGGGAAGGAGACGGGGGGTGGGAAGGAGACGGGGGGTGGGAAGGAGACGGGGGGTGGGAAGGAGACGGGGGGTGGGAAGGAGACGGGGGGTGGGAAGGAGACGGGGGGGTGGGAAGGAGACGGGGGGTGGGAAGGAGACGGGGGGTGGGAAGGAGACGGGGGGTGGGAAGGAGACGGGGGGTGGGAAGGAGACGGGGGGTGGGAAGGAGACGGGGGGTGGGAAGGAGACGGGGGGTGGGAAGGAGACGGGGGGTGGGAAGGAGACGGGGGGTGGGAAGGAGACGGGGGGTGGGAAGGAGACGGGGGGTGGGAAGGAGACGGGGGGTGGGAAGGAGACGGGGGGTGGGAAGGAGACGGGGGGTGGGAAGGAGACGGGGGGTGGGAAGGAGACGGGGGGTGGGAAGGAGACGGGGGGTGGGAAGGAGACGGGGGGTGGGAAGGAGACGGGGGGTGGGAAGGAGACGGGGGGTGGGAAGGAGACGGGGGGTGGGAAGGAGACGGGGGGTGGGAAGGAGACGGGGGGTGGGAAGGAGACGGGGGGTGGGAAGGAGACGGGGGGTGGGAAGGAGACGGGGGGTGGGAAGGAGACGGGGGGTGGGAAGGAGACGGGGGGTGGGAAGGAGACGGGGGGTGGGAAGGAGACGGGGGGTGGGAAGGAGACGGGGGGTGGGAAGGAGACGGGGGGTGGGAAGGAGACGGGGGGTGGGAAGGAGACGGGGGGTGGGAAGGAGACGGGGGGTGGGAAGGAGACGGGGGGTGGGAAGGAGACGGGGGGTGGGAAGGAGACGGGGGGTGGGAAGGAGACGGGGGGTGGGAAGGAGACGGGGGGTGGGAAGGAGACGGGGGGTGGGAAGGAGACGGGGGGTGGGAAGGAGACGGGGGGTGGGAAGGAGACGGGGGGTGGGAAGGAGACGGGGGGTGGGAAGGAGACGGGGGGTGGGAAGGAGACGGGGGGTGGGAAGGAGACGGGGGGTGGGAAGGAGACGGGGGGTGGGAAGGAGACGGGGGGTGGGAAGGAGACGGGGGGTGGGAAGGAGACGGGGGGTGGGAAGGAGACGGGGGGTGGGAAGGAGACGGGGGGTGGGAAGGAGACGGGGGGTGGGAAGGAGACGGGGGGTGGGAAGGAGACGGGGGGTGGGAAGGAGACGGGGGGTGGGAAGGAGACGGGGGGTGGGAAGGAGACGGGGGGTGGGAAGGAGACGGGGGGTGGGAAGGAGACGGGGGGTGGGAAGGAGACGGGGGGTGGGAAGGAGACGGGGGGTGGGAAGGAGACGGGGGGTGGGAAGGAGACGGGGGGTGGGAAGGAGACGGGGGGTGGGAAGGAGACGGGGGGTGGGAAGGAGACGGGGGGTGGGAAGGAGACGGGGGGTGGGAAGGAGACGGGGGGTGGGAAGGAGACGGGGGGTGGGAAGGAGACGGGGGGTGGGAAGGAGACGGGGGGTGGGAAGGAGACGGGGGGTGGGAAGGAGACGGGGGGTGGGAAGGAGACGGGGGGTGGGAAGGAGACGGGGGGTGGGAAGGAGACGGGGGGTGGGAAGGAGACGGGGGGTGGGAAGGAGACGGGGGGTGGGAAGGAGACGGGGGGTGGGAAGGAGACGGGGGGTGGGAAGGAGACGGGGGGTGGGAAGGAGACGGGGGGTGGGAAGGAGACGGGGGGTGGGAAGGAGACGGGGGGTGGGAAGGAGACGGGGGGTGGGAAGGAGACGGGGGGTGGGAAGGAGACGGGGGGTGGGAAGGAGACGGGGGGTGGGAAGGAGACGGGGGGTGGGAAGGAGACGGGGGGTGGGAAGGAGACGGGGGGTGGGAAGGAGACGGGGGGTGGGAAGGAGACGGGGGGTGGGAAGGAGACGGGGGGTGGGAAGGAGACGGGGGGTGGGAAGGAGACGGGGGGTGGGAAGGAGACGGGGGGTGGGAAGGAGACGGGGGGTGGGAAGGAGACGGGGGGTGGGAAGGAGACGGGGGGTGGGAAGGAGACGGGGGGTGGGAAGGAGACGGGGGGTGGGAAGGAGACGGGGGGTGGGAAGGAGACGGGGGGTGGGAAGGAGACGGGGGGTGGGAAGGAGACGGGGGGTGGGAAGGAGACGGGGGGTGGGAAGGAGACGGGGGGTGGGAAGGAGACGGGGGGTGGGAAGGAGACGGGGGGTGGGAAGGAGACGGGGGGTGGGAAGGAGACGGGGGGTGGGAAGGAGACGGGGGGTGGGAAGGAGACGGGGGGTGGGAAGGAGACGGGGGGTGGGAAGGAGACGGGGGGTGGGAAGGAGACGGGGGGTGGGAAGGAGACGGGGGGTGGGAAGGAGACGGGGGGTGGGAAGGAGACGGGGGGTGGGAAGGAGACGGGGGGTGGGAAGGAGACGGGGGGTGGGAAGGAGACGGGGGGGGAAGGAGACGGGGGGTGGGAAGGAGACGGGGGGTGGGAAGGAGACGGGGGGTGGGAAGGAGACGGGGGGTGGGAAGGAGACGGGGGGTGGGAAGGAGACGGGGGGTGGGAAGGAGACGGGGGGTGGGAAGGAGACGGGGGGTGGGAAGGAGACGGGGGGTGGGAAGGAGACGGGGGGTGGGAAGGAGACGGGGGGTGGGAAGGAGACGGGGGGTGGGAAGGAGACGGGGGGTGGGAAGGAGACGGGGGGTGGGAAGGAGACGGGGGGTGGGAAGGAGACGGGGGGTGGGAAGGAGACGGGGGGTGGGAAGGAGACGGGGGGTGGGAAGGAGACGGGGGGTGGGAAGGAGACGGGGGGTGGGAAGGAGACGGGGGGTGGGAAGGAGACGGGGGGTGGGAAGGAGACGGGGGGTGGGAAGGAGACGGGGGGTGGGAAGGAGACGGGGGGTGGGAAGGAGACGGGGGGTGGGAAGGAGACGGGGGGTGGGAAGGAGACGGGGGGTGGGAAGGAGACGGGGGGTGGGAAGGAGACGGGGGGTGGGAAGGAGACGGGGGGTGGGAAGGAGACGGGGGGTGGGAAGGAGACGGGGGGTGGGAAGGAGACGGGGGGTGGGAAGGAGACGGGGGGTGGGAAGGAGACGGGGGGTGGGAAGGAGACGGGGGGTGGGAAGGAGACGGGGGGTGGGAAGGAGACGGGGGGTGGGAAGGAGACGGGGGGTGGGAAGGAGACGGGGGGTGGGAAGGAGACGGGGGGTGGGAAGGAGACGGGGGGTGGGAAGGAGACGGGGGGTGGGAAGGAGACGGGGGGTGGGAAGGAGACGGGGGGTGGGAAGGAGACGGGGGGTGGGAAGGAGACGGGGGGTGGGAAGGAGACGGGGGGTGGGAAGGAGACGGGGGGTGGGAAGGAGACGGGGGGTGGGAAGGAGACGGGGGGTGGGAAGGAGACGGGGGGTGGGAAGGAGACGGGGGGTGGGAAGGAGACGGGGGGTGGGAAGGAGACGGGGGGTGGGAAGGAGACGGGGGGTGGGAAGGAGACGGGGGGTGGGAAGGAGACGGGGGGTGGGAAGGAGACGGGGGGTGGGAAGGAGACGGGGGGTGGGAAGGAGACGGGGGGTGGGAAGGAGACGGGGGGTGGGAAGGAGACGGGGGGTGGGAAGGAGACGGGGGGTGGGAAGGAGACGGGGGGTGGGAAGGAGACGGGGGGTGGGAAGGAGACGGGGGGTGGGAAGGAGACGGGGGGTGGGAAGGAGACGGGGGGTGGGAAGGAGACGGGGGGTGGGAAGGAGACGGGGGGTGGGAAGGAGACGGGGGGTGGGAAGGAGACGGGGGGTGGGAAGGAGACGGGGGGTGGGAAGGAGACGGGGGGTGGGAAGGAGACGGGGGGTGGGAAGGAGACGGGGGGTGGGAAGGAGACGGGGGGTGGGAAGGAGACGGGGGGTGGGAAGGAGACGGGGGGTGGGAAGGAGACGGGGGGTGGGAAGGAGACGGGGGGTGGGAAGGAGACGGGGGGTGGGAAGGAGACGGGGGGTGGGAAGGAGACGGGGGGTGGGAAGGAGACGGGGGGTGGGAAGGAGACGGGGGGTGGGAAGGAGACGGGGGGTGGGAAGGAGACGGGGGGTGGGAAGGAGACGGGGGGTGGGAAGGAGACGGGGGGTGGGAAGGAGACGGGGGGTGGGAAGGAGACGGGGGGTGGGAAGGAGACGGGGGGTGGGAAGGAGACGGGGGGTGGGAAGGAGACGGGGGGTGGGAAGGAGACGGGGGGTGGGAAGGAGACGGGGGGTGGGAAGGAGACGGGGGGTGGGAAGGAGACGGGGGGTGGGAAGGAGACGGGGGGTGGGAAGGAGACGGGGGGTGGGAAGGAGACGGGGGGTGGGAAGGAGACGGGGGGTGGGAAGGAGACGGGGGGTGGGAAGGAGACGGGGGGTGGGAAGGAGACGGGGGGTGGGAAGGAGACGGGGGGTGGGAAGGAGACGGGGGGTGGGAAGGAGACGGGGGGTGGGAAGGAGACGGGGGGTGGGAAGGAGACGGGGGGTGGGAAGGAGACGGGGGGTGGGAAGGAGACGGGGGGTGGGAAGGAGACGGGGGGTGGGAAGGAGACGGGGGGTGGGAAGGAGACGGGGGGTGGGAAGGAGACGGGGGGTGGGAAGGAGACGGGGGGTGGGAAGGAGACGGGGGGTGGGAAGGAGACGGGGGGTGGGAAGGAGACGGGGGGTGGGAAGGAGACGGGGGGTGGGAAGGAGACGGGGGGTGGGAAGGAGACGGGGGGTGGGAAGGAGACGGGGGGTGGGAAGGAGACGGGGGGTGGGAAGGAGACGGGGGGTGGGAAGGAGACGGGGGGTGGGAAGGAGACGGGGGGTGGGAAGGAGACGGGGGGTGGGAAGGAGACGGGGGGTGGGAAGGAGACGGGGGGTGGGAAGGAGACGGGGGGTGGGAAGGAGACGGGGGGTGGGAAGGAGACGGGGGGTGGGAAGGAGACGGGGGGTGGGAAGGAGACGGGGGGTGGGAAGGAGACGGGGGGTGGGAAGGAGACGGGGGGTGGGAAGGAGACGGGGGGTGGGAAGGAGACGGGGGGTGGGAAGGAGACGGGGGGTGGGAAGGAGACGGGGGGTGGGAAGGAGACGGGGGGTGGGAAGGAGACGGGGGGTGGGAAGGAGACGGGGGGTGGGAAGGAGACGGGGGGTGGGAAGGAGACGGGGGGTGGGAAGGAGACGGGGGGTGGGAAGGAGACGGGGGGTGGGAAGGAGACGGGGGGTGGGAAGGAGACGGGGGGTGGGAAGGAGACGGGGGGTGGGAAGGAGACGGGGGGTGGGAAGGAGACGGGGGGTGGGAAGGAGACGGGGGGTGGGAAGGAGACGGGGGGTGGGAAGGAGACGGGGGGTGGGAAGGAGACGGGGGGTGGGAAGGAGACGGGGGGTGGGAAGGAGACGGGGGGTGGGAAGGAGACGGGGGGTGGGAAGGAGACGGGGGGTGGGAAGGAGACGGGGGGTGGGAAGGAGACGGGGGGTGGGAAGGAGACGGGGGGTGGGAAGGAGACGGGGGGTGGGAAGGAGACGGGGGGTGGGAAGGAGACGGGGGGTGGGAAGGAGACGGGGGGTGGGAAGGAGACGGGGGGTGGGAAGGAGACGGGGGGTGGGAAGGAGACGGGGGGTGGGAAGGAGACGGGGGGTGGGAAGGAGACGGGGGGTGGGAAGGAGACGGGGGGTGGGAAGGAGACGGGGGGTGGGAAGGAGACGGGGGGTGGGAAGGAGACGGGGGGTGGGAAGGAGACGGGGGGTGGGAAGGAGACGGGGGGTGGGAAGGAGACGGGGGGTGGGAAGGAGACGGGGGGTGGGAAGGAGACGGGGGGTGGGAAGGAGACGGGGGGTGGGAAGGAGACGGGGGGTGGGAAGGAGACGGGGGGTGGGAAGGAGACGGGGGGTGGGAAGGAGACGGGGGGTGGGAAGGAGACGGGGGGTGGGAAGGAGACGGGGGGTGGGAAGGAGACGGGGGGTGGGAAGGAGACGGGGGGTGGGAAGGAGACGGGGGGTGGGAAGGAGACGGGGGGTGGGAAGGAGACGGGGGGTGGGAAGGAGACGGGGGGTGGGAAGGAGACGGGGGGTGGGAAGGAGACGGGGGGTGGGAAGGAGACGGGGGGTGGGAAGGAGACGGGGGGTGGGAAGGAGACGGGGGGTGGGAAGGAGACGGGGGGTGGGAAGGAGACGGGGGGTGGGAAGGAGACGGGGGGTGGGAAGGAGACGGGGGGTGGGAAGGAGACGGGGGGTGGGAAGGAGACGGGGGGTGGGAAGGAGACGGGGGGTGGGAAGGAGACGGGGGGTGGGAAGGAGACGGGGGGTGGGAAGGAGACGGGGGGTGGGAAGGAGACGGGGGGTGGGAAGGAGACGGGGGGTGGGAAGGAGACGGGGGGTGGGAAGGAGACGGGGGGTGGGAAGGAGACGGGGGGTGGGAAGGAGACGGGGGGTGGGAAGGAGACGGGGGGTGGGAAGGAGACGGGGGGTGGGAAGGAGACGGGGGGTGGGAAGGAGACGGGGGGTGGGAAGGAGACGGGGGGTGGGAAGGAGACGGGGGGTGGGAAGGAGACGGGGGGTGGGAAGGAGACGGGGGGTGGGAAGGAGACGGGGGGTGGGAAGGAGACGGGGGGTGGGAAGGAGACGGGGGGTGGGAAGGAGACGGGGGGTGGGAAGGAGACGGGGGGTGGGAAGGAGACGGGGGGTGGGAAGGAGACGGGGGGTGGGAAGGAGACGGGGGGTGGGAAGGAGACGGGGGGTGGGAAGGAGACGGGGGGTGGGAAGGAGACGGGGGGTGGGAAGGAGACGGGGGGTGGGAAGGAGACGGGGGGTGGGAAGGAGACGGGGGGTGGGAAGGAGACGGGGGGTGGGAAGGAGACGGGGGGTGGGAAGGAGACGGGGGGTGGGAAGGAGACGGGGGGTGGGAAGGAGACGGGGGGTGGGAAGGAGACGGGGGGTGGGAAGGAGACGGGGGGTGGGAAGGAGACGGGGGGTGGGAAGGAGACGGGGGGTGGGAAGGAGACGGGGGGTGGGAAGGAGACGGGGGGTGGGAAGGAGACGGGGGGTGGGAAGGAGACGGGGGGTGGGAAGGAGACGGGGGGTGGGAAGGAGACGGGGGGTGGGAAGGAGACGGGGGGTGGGAAGGAGACGGGGGGTGGGAAGGAGACGGGGGGTGGGAAGGAGACGGGGGGTGGGAAGGAGACGGGGGGTGGGAAGGAGACGGGGGGTGGGAAGGAGACGGGGGGTGGGAAGGAGACGGGGGGTGGGAAGGAGACGGGGGGTGGGAAGGAGACGGGGGGTGGGAAGGAGACGGGGGGTGGGAAGGAGACGGGGGGTGGGAAGGAGACGGGGGGTGGGAAGGAGACGGGGGGTGGGAAGGAGACGGGGGGTGGGAAGGAGACGGGGGGTGGGAAGGAGACGGGGGGTGGGAAGGAGACGGGGGGTGGGAAGGAGACGGGGGGTGGGAAGGAGACGGGGGGTGGGAAGGAGACGGGGGGTGGGAAGGAGACGGGGGGTGGGAAGGAGACGGGGGGTGGGAAGGAGACGGGGGGTGGGAAGGAGACGGGGGGTGGGAAGGAGACGGGGGGTGGGAAGGAGACGGGGGGTGGGAAGGAGACGGGGGGTGGGAAGGAGACGGGGGGTGGGAAGGAGACGGGGGGTGGGAAGGAGACGGGGGGTGGGAAGGAGACGGGGGGTGGGAAGGAGACGGGGGGTGGGAAGGAGACGGGGGGTGGGAAGGAGACGGGGGGTGGGAAGGAGACGGGGGGTGGGAAGGAGACGGGGGGTGGGAAGGAGACGGGGGGTGGGAAGGAGACGGGGGGTGGGAAGGAGACGGGGGGTGGGAAGGAGACGGGGGGTGGGAAGGAGACGGGGGGTGGGAAGGAGACGGGGGGTGGGAAGGAGACGGGGGGTGGGAAGGAGACGGGGGGTGGGAAGGAGACGGGGGGTGGGAAGGAGACGGGGGGTGGGAAGGAGACGGGGGGTGGGAAGGAGACGGGGGGTGGGAAGGAGACGGGGGGTGGGAAGGAGACGGGGGGTGGGAAGGAGACGGGGGGTGGGAAGGAGACGGGGGGTGGGAAGGAGACGGGGGGTGGGAAGGAGACGGGGGGTGGGAAGGAGACGGGGGGTGGGAAGGAGACGGGGGGTGGGAAGGAGACGGGGGGTGGGAAGGAGACGGGGGGTGGGAAGGAGACGGGGGGTGGGAAGGAGACGGGGGGTGGGAAGGAGACGGGGGGTGGGAAGGAGACGGGGGGTGGGAAGGAGACGGGGGGTGGGAAGGAGACGGGGGGTGGGAAGGAGACGGGGGGTGGGAAGGAGACGGGGGGTGGGAAGGAGACGGGGGGTGGGAAGGAGACGGGGGGTGGGAAGGAGACGGGGGGTGGGAAGGAGACGGGGGGTGGGAAGGAGACGGGGGGTGGGAAGGAGACGGGGGGTGGGAAGGAGACGGGGGGTGGGAAGGAGACGGGGGGTGGGAAGGAGACGGGGGGTGGGAAGGAGACGGGGGGTGGGAAGGAGACGGGGGGTGGGAAGGAGACGGGGGGTGGGAAGGAGACGGGGGGTGGGAAGGAGACGGGGGGTGGGAAGGAGACGGGGGGTGGGAAGGAGACGGGGGGTGGGAAGGAGACGGGGGGTGGGAAGGAGACGGGGGGTGGGAAGGAGACGGGGGGTGGGAAGGAGACGGGGGGTGGGAAGGAGACGGGGGGTGGGAAGGAGACGGGGGGTGGGAAGGAGACGGGGGGTGGGAAGGAGACGGGGGGTGGGAAGGAGACGGGGGGTGGGAAGGAGACGGGGGGTGGGAAGGAGACGGGGGGTGGGAAGGAGACGGGGGGTGGGAAGGAGACGGGGGGTGGGAAGGAGACGGGGGGTGGGAAGGAGACGGGGGGTGGGAAGGAGACGGGGGGTGGGAAGGAGACGGGGGGTGGGAAGGAGACGGGGGGTGGGAAGGAGACGGGGGGTGGGAAGGAGACGGGGGGTGGGAAGGAGACGGGGGGTGGGAAGGAGACGGGGGGTGGGAAGGAGACGGGGGGTGGGAAGGAGACGGGGGGTGGGAAGGAGACGGGGGGTGGGAAGGAGACGGGGGGTGGGAAGGAGACGGGGGGTGGGAAGGAGACGGGGGGTGGGAAGGAGACGGGGGGTGGGAAGGAGACGGGGGGTGGGAAGGAGACGGGGGGTGGGAAGGAGACGGGGGGTGGGAAGGAGACGGGGGGTGGGAAGGAGACGGGGGGTGGGAAGGAGACGGGGGGTGGGAAGGAGACGGGGGGTGGGAAGGAGACGGGGGGTGGGAAGGAGACGGGGGGTGGGAAGGAGACGGGGGGTGGGAAGGAGACGGGGGGTGGGAAGGAGACGGGGGGTGGGAAGGAGACGGGGGGTGGGAAGGAGACGGGGGGTGGGAAGGAGACGGGGGGTGGGAAGGAGACGGGGGGTGGGAAGGAGACGGGGGGTGGGAAGGAGACGGGGGGTGGGAAGGAGACGGGGGGTGGGAAGGAGACGGGGGGTGGGAAGGAGACGGGGGGTGGGAAGGAGACGGGGGGTGGGAAGGAGACGGGGGGTGGGAAGGAGACGGGGGGTGGGAAGGAGACGGGGGGTGGGAAGGAGACGGGGGGTGGGAAGGAGACGGGGGGTGGGAAGGAGACGGGGGGTGGGAAGGAGACGGGGGGTGGGAAGGAGACGGGGGGTGGGAAGGAGACGGGGGGTGGGAAGGAGACGGGGGGTGGGAAGGAGACGGGGGGTGGGAAGGAGACGGGGGGTGGGAAGGAGACGGGGGGTGGGAAGGAGACGGGGGGTGGGAAGGAGACGGGGGGTGGGAAGGAGACGGGGGGTGGGAAGGAGACGGGGGGTGGGAAGGAGACGGGGGGTGGGAAGGAGACGGGGGGTGGGAAGGAGACGGGGGGTGGGAAGGAGACGGGGGGTGGGAAGGAGACGGGGGGTGGGAAGGAGACGGGGGGTGGGAAGGAGACGGGGGGTGGGAAGGAGACGGGGGGTGGGAAGGAGACGGGGGGTGGGAAGGAGACGGGGGGTGGGAAGGAGACGGGGGGTGGGAAGGAGACGGGGGGTGGGAAGGAGACGGGGGGTGGGAAGGAGACGGGGGGTGGGAAGGAGACGGGGGGTGGGAAGGAGACGGGGGGTGGGAAGGAGACGGGGGGTGGGAAGGAGACGGGGGGTGGGAAGGAGACGGGGGGTGGGAAGGAGACGGGGGGTGGGAAGGAGACGGGGGGTGGGAAGGAGACGGGGGGTGGGAAGGAGACGGGGGGTGGGAAGGAGACGGGGGGTGGGAAGGAGACGGGGGGTGGGAAGGAGACGGGGGGTGGGAAGGAGACGGGGGGTGGGAAGGAGACGGGGGGTGGGAAGGAGACGGGGGGTGGGAAGGAGACGGGGGGTGGGAAGGAGACGGGGGGTGGGAAGGAGACGGGGGGTGGGAAGGAGACGGGGGGTGGGAAGGAGACGGGGGGTGGGAAGGAGACGGGGGGTGGGAAGGAGACGGGGGGTGGGAAGGAGACGGGGGGTGGGAAGGAGACGGGGGGTGGGAAGGAGACGGGGGGTGGGAAGGAGACGGGGGGTGGGAAGGAGACGGGGGGTGGGAAGGAGACGGGGGGTGGGAAGGAGACGGGGGGTGGGAAGGAGACGGGGGGTGGGAAGGAGACGGGGGGTGGGAAGGAGACGGGGGGTGGGAAGGAGACGGGGGGTGGGAAGGAGACGGGGGGTGGGAAGGAGACGGGGGGTGGGAAGGAGACGGGGGGTGGGAAGGAGACGGGGGGTGGGAAGGAGACGGGGGGTGGGAAGGAGACGGGGGGTGGGAAGGAGACGGGGGGTGGGAAGGAGACGGGGGGTGGGAAGGAGACGGGGGGTGGGAAGGAGACGGGGGGTGGGAAGGAGACGGGGGGTGGGAAGGAGACGGGGGGTGGGAAGGAGACGGGGGGTGGGAAGGAGACGGGGGGTGGGAAGGAGACGGGGGGTGGGAAGGAGACGGGGGGTGGGAAGGAGACGGGGGGTGGGAAGGAGACGGGGGGTGGGAAGGAGACGGGGGGTGGGAAGGAGACGGGGGGTGGGAAGGAGACGGGGGGTGGGAAGGAGACGGGGGGTGGGAAGGAGACGGGGGGTGGGAAGGAGACGGGGGGTGGGAAGGAGACGGGGGGTGGGAAGGAGACGGGGGGTGGGAAGGAGACGGGGGGTGGGAAGGAGACGGGGGGTGGGAAGGAGACGGGGGGTGGGAAGGAGACGGGGGGTGGGAAGGAGACGGGGGGTGGGAAGGAGACGGGGGGTGGGAAGGAGACGGGGGGTGGGAAGGAGACGGGGGGTGGGAAGGAGACGGGGGGTGGGAAGGAGACGGGGGGTGGGAAGGAGACGGGGGGTGGGAAGGAGACGGGGGGTGGGAAGGAGACGGGGGGTGGGAAGGAGACGGGGGGTGGGAAGGAGACGGGGGGTGGGAAGGAGACGGGGGGTGGGAAGGAGACGGGGGGTGGGAAGGAGACGGGGGGTGGGAAGGAGACGGGGGGTGGGAAGGAGACGGGGGGTGGGAAGGAGACGGGGGGTGGGAAGGAGACGGGGGGTGGGAAGGAGACGGGGGGTGGGAAGGAGACGGGGGGTGGGAAGGAGACGGGGGGTGGGAAGGAGACGGGGGGTGGGAAGGAGACGGGGGGTGGGAAGGAGACGGGGGGTGGGAAGGAGACGGGGGGTGGGAAGGAGACGGGGGGTGGGAAGGAGACGGGGGGTGGGAAGGAGACGGGGGGTGGGAAGGAGACGGGGGGTGGGAAGGAGACGGGGGGTGGGAAGGAGACGGGGGGTGGGAAGGAGACGGGGGGTGGGAAGGAGACGGGGGGTGGGAAGGAGACGGGGGGAATACGACGAGGCGAGTGGGAAGGCGAAGGGGGGTAAGACGAGGGGGGAGGGAAAGTGATGGGGAGGGAGAGGGGGGAAAGACGGGGGGGGGACGAGACAGCGGGGGGGCAGGAGACGACGGGGGGGAAAGAGACGTGGGGGGGGAAGGAGACGGGGGGGGGGAAGGAGACGGGGGTGGAAAGGAGACGGGGGGGGGAAAGGAGACGGGGGGGGGAAAGGAGACGGGGGGGGGGAAAGGAGACGGGGGGGAAAGGAGACGGGGGGGGAAAGGAGACGGGGGGGGGGAAAGGAGACGGGGGGGGGGGAAAGGAGACGGGGGGGGGGAAAGGAGACGGGGGGGGGAAAGGAGACGGGGGGGGGAAAGGAGACGGGGGGGGGAAAGGAGACGGGGGGGGGAAAGGAGACGGGGGGGGGAAAGGAGACGGGGGGGGGAAAGGAGACGGGGGGGGGAAAGGAGACCGGGGGGCAGGAGACGGGGGGGCAGGAGACGGGGGGAGAGATTAGGGCGGGATGGGGCGGTTTGGAATGACTGAACAAACTACAGGAAGAGGCAGGTTTGGGAGGGAAGGTTTAGAGTGACTGGAAGAGGTGACAGTGATAGAGAGGTTTAGAGTTTTTGGAGGAGGTGACCGTGATAGGGAGGGTTGGAGTGTCTGGAGGAGGTGACAGCGATAGGGAGGGTTGGAGTGTCTGGAGGAGGTGACAGTGATAGGGAGGGTTGGAGTGTCTGGAGGAGGTGACAGTGATAGGGAGGGTTGGAGTGTCTGGAGGAGGTGACAGCGATAGGGAGGGTTGGCCTGTTTGGAAAAAGTGACAGTGATAGAGAGGGAGAGAGTGATTCGAGGAGGTGACAGCGATACGGAGGGTTGGAGTATATTGAGGAGGTTACAGTGAGAGGGAGGGTTGATGTTACTGGAAAAACTGACAGTATTAGGGAGGGTTGGAGGAGGTGACAGTGATAGGGAGGGTTGGAGTGACTGGAAGAAGTGACAGTGATAGGGAGGGTTGACGTGTTTGGAGGAGGTGACAGTGGTAGGGAGGGTTGGAGTGTTTGGAGGAGGTGATAGTGATAGGGAGGGATGGAGTGATTCGAGGAGGTGACAGTGATACGGAGGGATGGAGTGTTTGAGGAGGTGACAGAGATACGGAGTGTTGGAGTATATTGAGGAGGTTACAGTGAGAGGGAGGGTTGATGTTACTGGAGAAGGTGACAGTGATAGGGAGGGTTGGAGTGGTTGGAGGAGGTGACAGTGATAGGGAGGGATGGAGTGGTTGGAGGAGGTGACAGTGATAGGGAGGGATGGAGTGGTTGGAGGAGGTGACAGCGAAAGGGAGGGTTGGAGTATTTGGCGGAGGTGACAGTGATAGGGAGGGTTGGAGTAGTTGGAGGAGGTGACAGCGAAAGGGAGGGTTGGAGTATTTGGCGGAGGTGACAGTGATAGGGAGGGTTGGAGTGTTAGGAGGAGGTGACAGTGATAGGGAGGGTTGGAGTAGTTGGAGGAGGTGACAGTGATAGGGAGGGTTGGAGTGTTTGGAGGAGGTGACAGTGATAGGGAGGGTTGGAGTAGTTGGAGGAGGTGACAGTGATAGGGAGGGTTGGAGTAGTTGGAGGAGGTGACAGTGATAGGGAGGGTTGGAGTGTGTGGAGGAGGTGACAGCGATAGGGAGGGTTGGAGTAGTTGGAGGAGTTGAGAGGGATAGGGAAGATTGGCCTTTTTGGAGGAAGTGACAGTGATAGAGAGGGAGAGAGTGATTTGAGGAGGTGACAGCGATACGGAGGGTTGGAGTATATTGAGGAGGTTACAGTGAGAGGGAGGGTTGATGTTACTGGAGAAGGTGACAGTGATAGGGAGGGTTGGAGTGGTTGGAGGAGGTGACAGTGATAGGGAGGGTTGGAGTGTTTGGAGGAGGTGACAGTGATAGGGAGGGTTGGAGTGTCTGGAGGAGGTGACAGTGATAGGGAGGGTTGGAGTGTCTGGAGGAGGTGACAGTGATAGGGAGGGTTGGCGTATTTGGAGGAGGTGACAGTGAAACAAAGTGTTGGAGTGTCTGGAGGAGGGTGACAGTGATAGGGAGGGTTGGAGTGTCTGGAGGAGGTGACAGTGATAGGGAGGGTTGGAGTGTCTGGAGGAGGTGACAGTGATAGGGAGGGTTGGAGTGTCTGGAGGAGGTGACAGTGATAGGGAGGGTTGGAGTATTTGGTGGAGGTGACAGTGATAGGGAGTGATGGAGTGTTTGGTGGAGGTGACAGTGATAGGCAGGGATGGAGTATCTGAAGGAGGTGACAGTGATAGGGAGGGTTGGAGTGTCTGGAGGAGGTGACAGTGATAGGGAGGGTTGGAGTGTCTGGAGGAGGTGACAGTGATAGGGAGGGTTGGAGTGTCTGGAGGAGGTGACAGTGATAGGGAGGGTTGGAGTATTTGGTGGAGGTGACAGTGATAGGGAGTGATGGAGTGTTTGGTGGAGGTGACAGTGATAGGCAGGGATGGAGTATCTGAAGGAGGTGACAGTGATAGGGAGGGTTGGAGTGTTTGGAGGAGGTGACAGTGATAGGGAGGGTTGGCCTGTTTGGAGGAAGTGACAGTGATAGGGAGGTTTTGGAGTGGTTGGAGTAGGTGACAGTGAAAGGGACGGTTGGCGTATTTGGAGGAGGTGACAGTGATAGGGAGGGTTGGAGTGTTTGGAGGAGGTGACAGTGATAGGGAGGGTTGGAGTGGTTGGAGTAGGTGACAGTGAAAGGGACGGTTGGCGTATTTGGAGGAGGTGACAGTGATAGGGATGGTTGGAGTGTCTGGAGGAGGTGACAGTGATAGGGAGTGATGGAGTGTTTGGAGGAGGTGACAGTGATAGGGAGGGATGGAGTGTTTGGAGGAGGTGACAGTGATAGGGAGGGTTGGAGTGTTTGGAGGAGGTGACAGAGATAGGGAGGGTTGGAGTGTTTGGAGGAGGTGACAGTGATAGGGAGGGTTGGAGTGTTTGGAGGAGGTGACAGTGATAGGGAGGGTTGGAGTGTTTGGAGGAGGTGACAGTGATAGGGAGGGTTGGAGTGTTTGGAGGAGGTGACAGTGATAGGGAGGGTTGGAGTGTTTGGAGGAGGTGACAGTGATAGGGAGGGTTGGAGTGGTTGGAGTAGGTGACAGTGAAAGGGACGGTTGGCGTATTTGGAGGAGGTGACAGTGATAGGGATGGTTGGCGTATTTGGAGGAGGTGACAGTGATAGAAAGGGTTGGAGTGTTTGGAGGAGGTGACAGTGATAGAAAGGGTTGGAGTGTTTGGAGGAGGTGACAGTGATAGGGAGGGTTGCAGTGTCTGGAGGAGGTGACACTGAAAGTGAGGGTTGGAGTGTTTGGAGGAGGTGACAGTGATAGGGAGGGTAGGAGTGTTTGGAGGAGGCGACAGTGATAGGGAGGGTTGGAGTGTTTGGAGGAGGTGACAGTGATAGGGAGGGTTGGAGTGTCTGGAGGAGGTGACAGTGATAGGGAGGGTTGGAGTATTTGGTGGAGGTGACAGTGATAGGGAGTGATGGAGTATCTGAAGGAGGTGACAGTGATAGGGAGGGTTGGAGTGTCTGGAGGAGGTGACAGTGATAGGGAGGGTTGGAGTGTCTGGAGGAGGTGACAGTGAGAGGGAGGGTTGGAGTGTTTGGAGGAGGTGACAGTGATAGGGAGGGTTGGCCTGTTTGGAGGAAGTGACAGTGATAGGGAGGTTTTGGAGTGGTTGGAGTAGGTGACAGTGAAAGGGACGGTTGGCGTATTTGGAGGAGGTGACAGTGATAGGGAGGGTTGGAGTGTTTGGAGGAGGTGACAGTGATAGGGAGGGTTGGAGTGGTTGGAGTAGGTGACAGTGAAAGGGACGGTTGGCGTATTTGGAGGAGGTGACAGTGATAGGGATGGTTGGAGTGTCTGGAGGAGGTGACAGTGATAGGGAGTGATGGAGTGTTTGGAGGAGGTGACAGTGATAGGGAGGGATGGAGTGTTTGGAGGAGGTGACAGTGATAGGGAGGGTTGGAGTGTTTGGAGGAGGTGACAGAGATAGGGAGGGTTGGAGTGTTTGGAGGAGGTGACAGTGATAGGGAGGGTTGGAGTGTTTGGAGGAGGTGACAGTGATAGGGAGGGTTGGAGTGGTTGGAGTAGGTGACAGTGAAAGGGACGGTTGGCGTATTTGGAGGAGGTGACAGTGATAGGGATGGTTGGAGTGTCTGGGGGAAGTGACAGTGATAGGGAGGTTTTGGAGTGGTTGGAGGAGGTGACAGTGAAAGGGACGGTTGGCGTATTTGGAGGAGGTGACAGTGATAGAAAGGGTTGGAGTGTTTGGAGGAGGTGACAGTGATAGAAAGGGTTGGAGTGTTTGGAGGAGGTGACAGTGATAGGGAGGGTTGCAGTGTCTGGAGGAGGTGACACTGAAAGTGAGGGTTGGAGTGTTTGGAGGAGGTGACAGTGATAGGGAGGGTAGGAGTGTTTGGAGGAGGCGACAGTGATAGGGAGGGTTGGAGTGTTTGGAGGAGGTGACAGTGATAGGGAGGGTTGGAGTGTCTGGAGGAGGTGACAGTGATAGGGAGGGTTGGAGTATTTGGTGGAGGTGACAGTGATAGGGAGTGATGGAGTATCTGAAGGAGGTGACAGTGATAGGGAGGGTTGGAGTGTCTGGAGGAGGTGACAGTGATAGGGAGGGTTGGAGTGTCTGGAGGAGGTGACAGTGAGAGGGAGGGTTGGAGTGTTTGGAGGAGGTGACAGTGATAGGGAGGGTTGGCCTGTTTGGAGGAAGTGACAGTGATAGGGAGGTTTTGGAGTGGTTGGAGTAGGTGACAGTGAAAGGGACGGTTGGCGTATTTGGAGGAGGTGACAGTGATAGGGAGGGTTGGAGTGTTTGGAGGAGGTGACAGTGATAGGGAGGGTTGGAGTGGTTGGAGTAGGTGACAGTGAAAGGGACGGTTGGAGTGTTTGGAGGAGGTGACAGTGGTAGGGAGGGTTGGAGTGTTTGGAGGAGGCGACAGTGATAGGGAGGGTTGGACTGTTTGGAGGAGGTGACAGTGATAGGGAGGGTTGGACTGTTTGGAGGAGGTGACAGTGATAGGGAGGGTTGGACTGTTTGGAGGAGGTGACAGTGATAGGGAGGGTTGGACTGTTTGGAGGAGGTGACAGTGATAGGGAGGGTTGGACTGTTTGGAGGAGGTGACAGTGATAGGGAGGGTTGGAGTGTTTGGAGGAGGTGACAGTGATAGGGAAGTTGGAGTGTTTGGAGGAGGTGACAGTGAGAGAGAGGGTTGGAGTGTTTGGAGGAGGTGACAGTGATCGGGAGGGTTGGACTGTTTGGAGGAGGTGACAGTGATAGGGAGGGTTGGAGTGTTTGGAGGAGGTGACAGTGATTGAAAGGGTTAGAGTGTCTGGGGGGGTGACAGTAATAGGGAGGGTAGGAGTGTCTGGAGGAGGTGACAGTGATAGGGAAGGTTGGAGTGTCTGGGGGAGGTGACGGTGATAGGGAAGGTTGGAGTGTCTGAGGGAGGTGACAGTGATAGGGAGGGTTGTAGTATTTGGAGGAGGTGACAGTGATAGAAACAGTTCGAGTGTTTGGAGAAGGTGACAGTGATAAGGATGGTTGGAGTGTTTGGAGAAGGAGACAGTGAACGGGAGGGTTGGAGTATCTGGAGGAGGTGACAGTTATAGGGAGTGATGGAGTGATTGCAGGAGGTGACAGTGATAGGGAGGGTTGGAGTCTCTGGAGGAGGTGACAGTGGTAGGGAGGATTGGAGTGTTTGGAGGACGTGACAGTGGTTGGGAGGGTTGGACTGTTTGGAGGTGCCAACAGTGATAGGGAAGGTTACAGTGTCTGGAGGATGTGACAGTGATCGGGAGGGTTGGAGTGATTCGAGGAGGTGACAGCGATACGGAGGGTTGGAGTATATTGAGGAGGTTACAGTGAGAGGGTGGGTTGATGCTACTGGAGGAGGTGACAGTGATAGGGAGGGTTGTAGTATTTGGAGGAGGTGACAGTGATAGTGGGGTTTGAGTGTCTGGAGGAGGTGATAGTGGCAGGGAGGGTTGGGTTGTTTGGAGGAGGTGACAGTGATAGGGAGGGTTGGAGTGACTGGAGGAAGTGACAGTGGTAGGGAGTGTTGGAGTGTTTGGAGGAGGTGACAGTGATAGGGAAGGTTGGAGTGTCCGGAGGAGGTGACAGTGATAGGGAGGGTTGGAGTGTCCGGAGGAGGTGACAGTGATAGGGAGGGTTGGAGTATATTGAGGAGATTACAGTGAGAGGGTGGGTTGATGCTACTGGAGGAGGTGACAGTGATAGGGAGGGTTGGAGTGTTTGGTGGAGGTGACAGTGATAGGGAGGGTTGGAGTGGTTTGGTGGAGGTGACAGTCATGGGGGGATGGAGTATCTGGAGGAGGTGCCAGTGATAGGGAGGGATGGAGTATATGGAGGAGGTTACAGTGAGAGGGAGGGTTGATGTTACTGGAGGAGTGGACAGTGATCGGGAGAGTTGGAGTGGTTGGAGTAGGTGACAGTTGTAGGGAGTTTTGTCGTGTTTGGAGGAGGTGACAGTGATAGGGAGGGTTGTAGTATTTGGAGGAGGTGACAGTGATAGTGGGGTTTGAGTGTCTGGAGGAGGTGATAGTGGCAGGGAGGGTTGGCGTGGTTGGAGGAGGTGACAGTGATAGGGAGGGATGGAGTGATTCGAGGAGGTGACAGAGATATGGAGTGTTGGAGTATATGGAGGAGGTTACAGTGAGAGGGAGGGTTGATGTTACTGGAGGAGTGGACAGTGATCGGGAGAGTTGGAGTGGTTGGAGTAGGTGACAGTTGTAGGGAGTTTTGTCGTGTTTGGAGGAGGTGACAGTGATAGGGAGGGTTGTAGTATTTGGAGGAGGTGACAGTGATAGTGGGGTTTGAGTGTCTGGAGGAGGTGATAGTGGCAGGGAGGGTTGGCGTGGTTGGAGGAGGTGACAGTGATAGGGAGGGATGGAGTGATTCGAGGAGGTGACAGAGATATGGAGTGTTGGAGTATATGGAGAAGGTTACAGTGAGAGGCAGGGTTGATATTACTGGAGGAGTGGACAGTGATAGGGAGGGTTGGAGTAGTTGACAGTGGTAGGCAGGGTTGGAGTGTTTGGAGGTGGTGACAGCAATAGAGAAGGTTAGAGTGTCTGGGGGAGGTGACAGTGATAGGGAGGGTAGGAGTGATTCGAGGAGGTGACAGCGATACAGAGGGTTGGAGTATATTGAGGATGTTACAGTGAGAGGGAGGGTTGAAGTTACTCGAGGAATTGACAGTAATAGGGAGGGTTGGAGTGGTCGGAGGAGGTGACAGTGATAGGGAGGGTTGGCGTGTTTGGAGGAGGTGACATTAATAGTGGGGTTTGAGGGTCCAGAGGAGGTGACAGTGATAGGGAGGGTTGGAGTGGTTGGAGGAGGTGACAGTGATGGGAGGGTTGGAGTGGTTGGAGGAGGTGACAGTGATGGGAGGGATGGAGTGTTTGGAGAAGGTGACAGTGATAGGGAGGGTTGGAGTGGTTGGAGGAGGTGACAGTGATGGGAGGGTTGGAGTGGTTGGAGGAGGTGACAGTGATGGGAGGGATGGAGTGTTTGGAGAAGGTGACAGTGATAGGCAGGGATGGAGTATCTGGAGGAAGTGACAGTGATAGGGAGAGATGGAGTGTTTGGAGGAGGTGACAGTGATAGGGAGGGATGGAGTGTTTGGAGGAGGTGACAGTGATAGGGAGGGATGGAGTGTTTGGAGGAGGTGACAGTGATAGGGAGGGATGGAATGTTAGGAGTAGGCGACAGTGATAGGGAGGCTTGGCATGTTTGAGGATGTGACATTGATATGGAGGGTTGGCGTGTTTGGGGGAGGTGACAGTGATAGGGAGGGATGGAGTGTTTGGAGGAGGTGACAGTGATAGTGGGGTTTGAGTGTCCGGAGGAGGTGACAGTAGTAGGGAGGGTTGGAGTGTTTGGAGGTGGTGACAGCAATAGAGAAGGTTAGAGTGTCTGGGGGAGGTGACAGTGATAGGGAGGGTTGGAGTGTTTGGAGGAAGTGACTGTGATAGTGGGGTTTGAGTGTCCAGAGGAGGTGACAGTGGTAGGGAGGGTTGGAGTGTTTGGATGTAGTGACAGTGATAGGGAAGGTTGGAGTGTCTGGGGGAGGTGACAGTGATAGGGAGGGTTGGAGTGTCTGGAGGAGGTGACAGGCATAGGGAGGGTTGGAATGTCTGGAGGAGGTGACAGTGATAGGGATGGAGTGTTTGGTGGAGGTGACAGTGATTGGGAGGGTTGGAGTATATGGAGGAGGTGACAGTGATAGGGACGGGTGGAGTGTCTGGAGGAGGTCACAGTTATAGGGACGGTTGGCATGTTTGAGGAGGTGGCAGTGATAGGGAGGGTTGGCGTGTTTTGAGGATGTGACAGTGATAGTGGGGTTTGAGTGTCCTGAGGAGGTGACAGTGATAGGGAGGGTTGGAGTGGTTGGAGGAGGTGACAGTGATAGGGAGGGTTGGAGTGGTTGGAGGAGGTGACAGTGATAGGGAGGGTTGGAGTGTTTGGAGGAGGTGACAGTGATTGGGATGGAGTGTTTGGAGGAGGTGACAGTGATTGGGAGGGATGGAGTGTTTGGAGGAGTTGACAGTGATAGGGAGGGTTGGAGTGTTTGGAGGAGGTGACAGTGATAGGGAGGGATGGTGTGTTTGGAGGAGGTGACAGTGGTCGGGATGGTTGGAGTGTTTGGAGGAGGTGACAGTGATAGGGAGGGATGGAGTGTTTGGAGGAGGTGACAGTGGTCGGGATGGTTGGAGTGTTTGGAGGAGGTGACAGTGATAGGGAGGGTTGGAGTGTTTGGTGGAGGTGACAGAGATAGGGAGGGTTGGAGTGTTTGGTGGAGGTGACAGTAATAGGGAAGGTTGCAGTGGCTGGAGGAGTTAAACTGATTGGGACGGCTGTGATGTTCCCCCAAGGTGATATACATAGGGAGGGCTGTTCAGACAGTAGAATATGAAAGCCTGTGGAGGAGGCTGGGTGGTACGAGCAGGGAAGGGAATAGTGTGTGTGAGAGGGAGCATAAAGTGAGTCTGAGTGATGTTTGTGAGGGAGGCCACACATACGAGTGGAATAAATTAACAGCACATACCTCAGGGACCTGCAGTGATGAAGCCCTCATTTGAACATGACTGGAAGAATAACAGTAAACTGTCACAGAAAGTCAAAACACTCATTATTAAAGGTAGTGCAGGTTGGACAATGGCAAAGAGATTGTCATGAAGGACAGGGATGAAAGAGAATAATGCATGGGTATGCATTCAGATCCACAGTAAGGGGATCATACCAGGGCCTATCCAATGAACCACAGCAAAACAAGTTAACTCTTGAATTATAGATGAATGTTCAAAAACATTCACCTCTGAATCAATGTCATTGTACTTCAATGTAAACTCTCTGGCTGAAGCTTGTAGCTGAGAAGTTAGCACAGGACTGGCATCAAACACTTCGTTTTCATGAATTCCACTTCTCTGTAAAATGAGATGACAAAAGAAACATGTTGAGAGACATTCAGAATAAACCAGCCCTTGGCTTGAGTGTTAAATATCCACCTATTGAAGGAGTTTCCAAAATCTACCACCATCAGTTGAGGACGGGAATTGATCAAATGATTTGAGAGAATTAGTATTTTAATGACAAGGTTATGTTGTAGAAATGACTTGGGAGATTTGATAGATGCTTCAAATTTTAAGATATTTATCTAACCGCTAATTGTGTTCTTCCAAAGATTATTTGGATAGCAGAAGATTGGAATACAGGAAAGAGAAACTTATTAATGAACAGAATTAATCTTCTGTGTTAATCTCCTCAATGGCGGAGTACCTACCCAGCATTCCCCGCGGTGGGGAATACCCTCTATACTCACTACAGGCGAGGACGGTGCAGCCGCAGTGCCCGGTCTGTCTCCGTGGGAAACGGGAAGAGACGCGCTTTTCCAGACGGCAAGGCTGCAGGAGCTGGAGAGGGATTCAGACCGAGAATAAACCCTTCCAGAGAGAAGCGAGCACCTTGAAAAATAACGTGTGGTTAAATGTTTTGCAATTTCGAGGTGAAAATCCGCCATCTTGGCCGGGACCGTGGACGCATGCGCACACGGATATGTGACGTCACGGGGCGGGGCCTGAGGGTGATTCATGCAGATGCTGAAAATCTGAGACTGGAGTCACAGAAATGTCCAACATGGAAACAGACCCTTCGGTCCAACTCGTCCATACCGACCTGATATCCCAACCCAATCTAGTCCCACCTACCAGCACCCGGCCCATATCCCTCCAAACCTTCTTATTCATATACCCATCCAAATGTCTTTTAAATGTTGTAATTGTACCAGCCTCCACCACATCCTCTGGCAGCTCATTCCATACCCGTACCACTCTCTACGTGAAAATATTGCCCCTTAGGTCTCTTTTATATCTTTCCCCTCTCACCCTAAACCTATGCCCTCGAGTTCTGGATACCCCCACCCCAGGGAAAAATCTTTGTCTGTTTATCCTATCCATGCCCCTAATGATTTTGTAAACCTCTGTCAGGTCATCCCTCAACCTCCGCCACTCCAGGGAAAACAGCCCCAGCCTGTTCAGCTTCTCCCTCTTGCTCAAATCCTCCAATCCTGGCAACAGCCTTGTAAATCTTTTGTGAACGCTTTCAAGTTTCATAACATCTTTCCAATAGGAAGGAGACCAGAATTGAACACAATATTCCAACAGTGGCCTAACTGATGTCATATACAGCCACAACATAACCTCCCAACTCCTGTAATCAATACTCTGACCAATAAAGGAAAGCATACCAAACGCCTTCTTCACTATCCTATTAATCTGCGACTCCACTTTCAAGGAGCTATGAACCTGCACTCCAAGGTCTCTTTGTTCATCAACACTCCCTTGGACCTTACCATTAAGTATATAAGTCCTGCTAAGATTTGCTTTCCCAAAATCCAGAACCTTGCATTTATCCGAATTAAACTCCATCTGCCATTTTTCAGCCCATTGGCCCATCTGGTCAAGATCCTGTTGTAATCTGAGGTAACCTTCTTCTCTGTCCTCTACACCTCTAATTTTGGTGTCATCTGCAAACTTACTAACTGTGCCTCACATCCAAATCAAATCAGAAAGTGCTGGAGGAAGTCAGTGGGTCTGGCAGGAGATGTGGACAGAGAAACAGAGTGAACCATTTCAGTTCTGTGTGCATCTTCTTCAGAACCCATTGCCCGGGTGGTGCAGTGTCCTGGGCAATAGCTTTATAACAGCTTCATCCTCAGGTGATCTCTGAAACAAACAGCAGTCTACTTGAACCCCTGGAGTTTTCTGCAGGTGACATTTTTAACCAACCTGTTCAGACGTGTCATGTCCCACTTGTGAAGGAGGTGGGCCTTGAGAATCCAGGCCTTGTTAGTTCGAGGGGAGTCCCTCAGGGTGGAGTCTCAGGGTCAACCATCTTCAGCTGCTTCGTCAATCACTTTCCCTTCAGAAGTGGGGATGTTGGTTAACGATTGGACAATATTCAACATCATTTTCAACTGCTCCGATACTGATGTAGCACATATCCATATGTTCAGGTTGTAAGTTTGCTCGCTGAGCTGGTAGGTTTGTTCTCATTGAGAACAATCTTACAACCTGAACCTCAACCTGAGCTAAACATTTTCTCAAACACAACACATCCATATGTAGCAAGACCTGGTCAGCATCTAGAATCTGCACAAATGGTAAGTAACAGCTGTATCACATCCGTGCCTGGCAAAGCCCATCTTCAACAAGAGAATATCTGAGTATCCCTTGTTGACATTCCACAGCAATATCATTGTTGAATCCTCCATGAACAGCATTCCGGGGGTGTAATATTGATGAGAAACTGAACAGGAGTAGCCATGCAATTGATACAAGATCAGGGCAGAGGCAAAACAATCTTACAGCGCTCAACTCACCTCCTGCCTGCCCACCTTACAAGACATAAGTCAGGTGTGATATGGAATCCTCTCCACTTGCCTGGTTGAATGCTGCTTCAACAACACAAGAAGCTCATCAACAGGTGGGACAAAACAGCACTCTTGATTGCCAACAACCTTCCCCATTCCCTTTCTTCCCCATTGATATACAGTCACAGCAAATCTCTTGTGTAATATTCTTCTGGATAGGGGGCTGTGCTGTCCATCAGTTGGCGAGGTACATCCCACAACATGTTTGCACCTCAGGACATACATTGTCTCATGTATGTTGTAACAACAACCTGATTTATTCAGGAAGGTTCCTTTTTGCTTTTGATGGGGATTTTTGCATCTTTTGATGTGATAGGATCATTTGTTTGGGTGCGGTATAGAATAGAGGAACAATGTCTTTTTGAAATTGGATTTGTTTGTTCTGAGATTTTACCCTGTATGGACTGTGATAATGTTTGAAGATAATTTCACAGAGAAAAAGACTGAAAGAATTGAAGATGAGTGAGTCAAATCAAACATGAAATAAAGATCCAACAGAGTCACTTAATTCATTTGGACATAAAAGGAATGTGTTTATCTGGTATGTCTGTCAGCAAAGATTTCAAAAAAACATTGTGAGTGGTAAAGAGACACACACACACACACACAAGAGTGTGAGTGTTCCACTGAACTGACTGCAGAAATTATTTAACATTATCGAGTTAACATTCTTTAAAAATCCACAGACAGAGAAGCCATAAATATGTTGTGTTTATGGAAAAGGATTCAACAGATCATCCAACTTGGAGATATCTGAGGAGATCAGCACCATGGAAATGTCTGGATTGTGAGAAGGATTGCAAATCCCAGACCAGCTGGAGACTCATCGACACAGACATTCTGGGGAGAGACTGTTCACCTGCTCTATGTGTTGGGAGGGATTTACTCTGTCATCCAGCTTCATGTAACACCAGTGGGTTCACACTGACAAGAGAACTTTCCCCTGATTGTGGGAAAAAAAGAAACTTTAAGATGTGTAAAGGTCTTAAATTTAATGGTCATAATTTAACATCAACCCGTTCCCATGGGGGAGAAGGTATTCAGCTGTTCCACGTGTGGGAAGGTATTCACTTGGGGATCCAGCCTAATGTCAGACAAACGTCTTCATCATCGGGAGAGAAGCGTTGTCTGCTCTGTTTGGGAATGAATAAACTTCCCAATTCAGCCTAATGTCAACTGTTGAGTTGACTCTGGAGAGAGACTAATCATCTGCTCTGTGTGTGAGAAGGGATTTATTAAATCAGCAAAGCCTCAAATACACAAGTGTGGCCATACTAGAGAGAGAGAGAGAGAGAGAGAGAGAGACTGTCCGCCTGCACTGAGTGTAGGAAGGGACTCACTTAGTCATCTGGACTCAGTGAGCACCAACACATTCCCACCTTTTCCCTGCTCCTTGTGTGGGAAGGGGTTCTCTCAGTTCTCCAATCTCAGCAGCTATGGCTTTGTTCACATCAATGAGAGAACATGTCAATGCGCTGACTGTGAGAAGAGCTTTATGAGTAGTAATGATTTGATGAAACACCAACAAACACATTGTGGGAAGAAGCCGTTCACCTGCACTGTGTGTAGCGAGGGATTCAATTATTCATCCCCACACGTGACACTCCAGTTTAGCTGAGTTGGTTGTATTGTTGGTTTACAGAGCAGTGTGATGTGAACAGCGTGGGTTCGGTTCCCATTGCCAGTTTAAGATTACCATGAAGGACACTCGTTCTCAAATTCTTCCCTTGCCTGAGGTCTGAGGGCCCTCTGGTCAAATCACCATGAGTTGCTTCTCTCTGTAATGAAGAGATCAGCCCCTATGGTCTGGGAAGACTATGGTGACACACACACACATTCCAGTGGGGTAACATGTGATCGTATTCTGCTGTTATTGTATCCAGAATTGGACTGTGTTCATTCTGTCGGCAGTGGTTCACTTCATTGGATGTGAATTGTCTTTTTAATTGAACTGGTGTTTAATTATTCAGGTAGCAATCACATCAAAAACACAGTTTTTACCCACTGATTTCTCTCCCGTGAGATGAGACCGATAGATGTCCATTTCCTTCCCTGTTCTTGGGTCCTTTATTCATTACTAAGGCTTGATTTGTATTTATAAATGTATTTTCACACATTCAGGATTTCTGAATGTGCTTCATAGCAACTGAAGTCCTTGTGAGGTGGAGTCACAAGGCCCAGGTCTCCCACTTAGAATTTAATGGCACCTGCATGAATTCTCCAATTATTGTTGCCCTACATCAATTCCTTCCATTTAGTTATTCCCTGATACACATCTTCCACGTACGGATGCCCTGCTGATTTTTTTCCATTTCCCAATGCTTGCAACATTTCTTATTTTTATTGAATCCCTGTCCCCTATTCCCCAATTTCGACAGGCTCTACTCCAATTTTCCAATATATTGGCACTCCCACCAATTTTCTAATGTAACGGCACTGTGCACCAATCTCCCATTTATTGTTTCCACCAAATCTCCCATTTTCTCATATCCCTGTACTAATCCTTCCATTTACTGATGCCCGAGCCCGATTCTACCATTTAAGGGTGCGCTACTCTAATTCTCCCATTTACTGTTGCCATGCACCAATTCTCTAATTTAGCTCCACTGTGCACCAAGTCTCTCATTTACTGAGGTCCCACACCAATTCTCCAATTCAGTGTTGCTGAGCACCATTTTCCCCAATTACTGACATCCTGAACAAGTTCTCCATTCAGTGTTGCCTTACACCAATCCTCATACTGACTGATGCCCTCGCCCAATTTAGGGGTGCGCTACTCTAAATCTCCCAAGAGGTAATGTCCTGCCCCAATTCTCCCATTTAGTGCAACACAGCACGACTCACCCATTCAGTGCTGAACTGCACTAATTAACCATTATCTGAAGCCCAGTTGCAAATTCTCACATTTCCATAATCACTTTCCCAGTTTTTTTTTCATTTAGTAGTTTCTTGCAATGATTCTCCAATTTCGTGGAGCTCTGCCAGAATTCTTAAATTTGGGCGTGGACAAGTTGGACTGAGGAATCTGTTTCCGTGCTGTACATCTCTAAGGCTGTAATTAGTGCTCTACTTCCCTGCACCAATTCTCCCATTTCCCAATCCTGCACTAATTCGGGAATTTCACCAACTCTCCCATTGACGTTATCCTGCCCCAGTCCTCCCATTTAGAATTTAATAGCATCTGCATGAATTCTCCAATTATTGTTATCCTGTATCAATTCCTTCCATTTAATTGTTCCCTGATACACTTCTTCCACATACGGATGTCTTGCTGAATTGTTTTCATTCAGTAATGCACTGAACTGAATCTCCAATTTCCCGATTCTTGCAACATTTCTTCTTTTTATTGATTCTCTGGCCCCTATTCCCCAATTTAGACAAACTGTGCTCCACTTTTCTAATATATTGACACTCCCACCAATTTTCTAATGTAATGGCACTATGCACGGAATCTCCCATTTATTGATTCCCACCAAATCTCCCATTTACTCATACCCCTGTACTAATCCTTCCATTGACTGATGGCCTAGCTGATTCTACCATTTAAGGGTGCGCTACTCTAATTCTCCCATTTCCTGTTGCCATACACCCATTCTCTAATTGAGCTCCACTGTGCACCAGGTCTTCCATTCAGTATTTCCCTGCAACAATTCTCTCATTTAGTAGTCTGCTGCCAGAATTCTCTAATCTTGCGATTCTTGCATGAAATCTCCAAATTACCGATCCTACACATATCTTCCCTTTATTGGTGAACTGCACCAACTCCCCCATTTTGTGGTGCACTGTATTGCATCTGGACCACTAATCCTTTGCAACATTGGTCCTATTTACTGATTCACTGCCCGTGTCCTCCCATTTGCTCCAATTCCCGAAGTTATCAGCACCCTGTACAGGTCTCTCTTTTACTGATGCCCCACACCAATTCTCCAATTCAGTGTTGCTGAGCACCACTTTCCTAAATTACTGAAGTCCGGAACAAGTTCTCCACTCAGTGTTGCCTTACACCAATCCTCATCCTGACTGATGTCCTCGAACAATTTAGGGGTGTCCAACTCTCAATCTCCCATCAAGTATTGTCCTGCCCGAATTCTCCCATTTAGTGTTACACTGCCCCAATTCTCCCATTAACTGATGCCCTGTTACATTTCTCACATTTCGATCAGCCCTTCCCCAATTCTCCAGTAAGTAGTTCCTTGCAATGATTCTCCAATTTATTTGAGCGCTGCCAGAATTCTTTAATTGTGGCATGGACAAGTTGGACCGAAGGATCTGTTTCTGTGTTGTAAATCTCTATGATTGTATGACTCTATTTATGGCTATTTCCCCCATTTCCGTATCCTGCACACATCCTGGAACTGCACCAATTCTCCCACTTCGAATTTAAATGGCACCTGCATGAATTCTCCAATTAATGATGCCCTGCATTTTTTTTTCATTTCGTGATGCACTGATCTGAATCTCCAGTTAACTGATACTTGTAACACTTCTTTTTTCTAAAGGTAGAAGACAGAGGGTGGTGGGGGAGGGTTGCTTTTCAGACTGGAGGCCTGTGACCAGTGGTGTGTCACAAGGATCGGTGCTGGGTCCAGTGTTGTTTTGTCATTTATATAAATGATTTGGATGTGACCATAGGACGAATGGTTAGTAAGTTTGCAGATGACAGTAAAATTGGAGGTGTCGAGGACAGTGAAGATGATTATCTCAGATTACAACAGGATCTCGATCAGATGGGCCACTGGGCTGAGGAGTGGCAGATGAAGATTAATTTAGATAAGGCTGAAGTGCTGCATTTTGGAGAAGCAAAAGAGAGCAGGACTTACACACTGAATGACAAGGTATGAGGGATGTTGTGAAACAAATAGACCTGGAGTGCTTTTTCATAGACTGTTGAAGGTGGACTAACATTTCGATAGGATGGTGAAGAAGGCGTTTGGCATTTTTGTCTTTATTGCTCAGTTAATTGTGTAAAGGGGTTGGGAGGTCATGTTGTGGTATTGGTTCGACCACCTTTGGTATATAATGTGCAATTCTGGACTCCATCCTGTAAGAGGGATGTTGTGAAACTTTAAAGTGTTGAGAAAAGTTTTACAAGGATGTTGCCAAGGTTGGAGGGTTTGTGCTGGAGGGTAAGACTGTATAGGTTGGGGCTATTATCCCTGGAGTGTCAGTGGCTGAGGGGTAACCTTATAGAGGTTCACAAAATCATGAAGGACTCTCAATCAAGGTGATTTCCCTGTGGTGTGTGAGACCAGAAGCAGATGGTACATGTTAACGTTGAGAGGGGAAACATAAAAGGGACCTAAGGGGAACATTTTTCACACAGAGGGCACTGTGTGCATGAGCTGCCAGAGGAAGTAGTGGAGGCTGGTACAATTACAACATTTAAAAGGTATCTGGGTGGGTGTAGGAATTAAAAAGGGTTCAGAGGAACATGAGCCAAATTCTGACAAATAGGATGAGATTGACATCGGATATCAGTTCAGCATGGATGTGTTGGACTGAATGATTTGTTTCCGAGTTTATATTGCTCTGAATGGGTTGAGCTCCTGATTGTAGATTTATGAAGCAGAAAATAAAGTATGGTACAGAGTTAGACCGAGAAATCCTGCTGATCCCATCAGCTTTATCCTGTTTCCTTAATCCTCCTCCTTCAATCAATGCATTTTTCCGATCCTCATTCAGAATTCCTGCAGCTCTGTAACTGACCTGGAACAATGTGTTGAAAGTCCTATTGCAGTCCACACGAGGTACCTTTCCCACTGCCCTGCTCCCACGGCCCGCAATGCTGCAGACTGAGCAGACAACCCGAAGCACAATGATGAGCTCCTTCTGGCCCACGGCCCTCCTTCTCACTGAATGAAGACAATCACCAGAAGCAGAATCCAGCTCTTGTTGGAGCCTTGAATACCTGACTCTGTCTCACTGAGTGAAGATTGGACTCAGAAACAGAAATGAAACCAACTTCCTATCTGCATTGTGTCACTCTTTAAGATCTCTGTGTGTCTGAGTTCAGGTCATTTGATTGGAGACTGTGGATAGTGGGTCCCCAGTGAAATGGAAAAATTGGTGGAGGAGCTCACTGAGGGACATCTCTCAAAGTGAGAGTCAGAAAGATGGTATTCCACATTGGAAGGGTTTAAGGGGAATTGATGGTTCAGAAAAATGTTATACGGATGTTTGTAAAACTTAGGAACTCTGATTGTTTTGAGGCTGGAGTTTATTTTATCCTTGTGTAGATTTGACACATTAACCCTCCCTCCCCACCACTACAGAAGCTGTTGGAACTGTTCAGTGTTTCTAGCGGCTTCTGTAATTATTTCAGGTTCCTGACAGGAGCAGTCTCTCACTTTTCGAACAAAACAAACCCATCCTTGTGCTGTACCCAATATTTCAATAAGAAATGGGAAGCAGCAGAGGGGAAAGCTTCCGAGATGCTGAGCAATGCTGCCCGGTTCCACACTGCAATTCACAGGAACCATCGCCAGGAAAAGCAAGGAGCAATCTGACAGATCCGGTTATATCCCGGGGGCTTTCCTTTAGAAACTGATTTAAAAGCCGCAATATTGCGATGGCCGGGAATCGAACCCGGGTCAACTGCTTGGAAGGCAGCTCTGCTCCCCACTATCCCACCATCTCCCTGCTCCCTGCTCCCACCTCCCAGCTCCCTCCCCATTCCCAAACACACTTAACAAGGCCGTGATCATCACCAACTGGATTGGGGCTGAAATCCAAACAAGAAATTGCTGGGGAATCTCAGCAGGTCTGACAGAGCCTTAGAGTGAAGCGCTGTCTCCTCATCTCAGTCCCAAATAACCTGCCCCTTACCCTGAGAGGGTGGTAATCAAACCCGAATGACCTGCGGATGCTGTAACATTAACGCTGATTTCTCTACACAGATGCTGCCTGACCTGCTGAGCTTTTCCAGTAACCCCTGAGACTGTGTTATTGTGTTTCAGATTCCCAGACCCACAGGATTAATTTCTAAGCATCTCCCCTCTCAAGCCTCTTCACAATGTGAGATATTCAAATGAAATCACCTTTCAATTTTCTAGAATATAGACCCAATTTATTCAGATACTCAGCCCTGGAGCACACGGGTCCCAAATACTGAGCTTTATTTTGTGATTCATTAATGTGTTTGGGTCATTGCCGCTGGGTCCCCACGGATTGCTCAGATATAATTGCTCTGGTGAAGGTGACGGTGAGTTATTGCCTTGAACTGCTGCCATTTATTTGGGGCAGATAAACCCACAATGATGTAAGGGAGGGAGTTCCAGGATTTCCAACCAATGGCACTTGTGGGACTGAGATGTTTTTCCAAGCCAGGGTGGGGAGTGTCTTGATGTGGAACTGTCACCTGGTGGTGTTCCCGTGTATCTGCTGTGTTCAGCATTCCACATGATAGTGCCGTGGGTCTGGAAGCTGCTCTGGAAGGAACCTTGGGGAATTTCTACAGAGCATCTTGTCTCAGCTGAACTATCCCAGTCAGGCACCTGAGCCCTAATCCTGTCATCCAGCTCTGAGAATGTGATAGCAGGTGGGACCCACCCTGTCCCCCTAATGTGGCCATGTTTGGGAAACCTCGGAGAGTCCAATCTCATTCATTCCATCTCGGCGTTTTTCCCCGTTTAAGATTGCTTTCAAAGTGCAACAGTGCGATGGCAGGGGTTCGAGCCCGGGTTAACTGCTGGGAAGGAGACATATCCAACCCTTTCCCAGTAATTGGCAAGGTATTCCCAAGGCCATGATCAGGACCAATTGGATTGGGACTGAAATACAAACAGAAACTGCTGGGGGAGCTCAGCAGGTCTGACAGCATCAGCATCAGATCACTTCAGTTCTGAAAGACAATCCCTGGACTCTAGAGGTTCACTCGGATTTCTCCCACAAATGATACCCCTCCGACTAAATCCCGCCAGTAATTTCTGTGTTATCTGTCAGCTCTCCAGGATCTGCAGATCCTTGTTTTAAATACAGTAGATGTTGACCAACCGAAGGGGATATTGGGTCAGGTGACGGTCTACCTCATTCATTGGGGAAGATGTCAAGGAGCATCTTCAACCGGAGAGGGATCAGGGGGGATTTGGAGCCGTTTAGAGAGAGAGTACAGAAGGTAAGACAGCTCAGCTCAAAGCACAGCACTGAATGCTGCCCCGATTAAAATATTGAAGATGTCAGTGGGGCAGATGAGCTGAGACAGGGTGGGAGCTGGGAGATATTGATGATGTGGAAGGACAGTGTGTGTATCTGATCACATTCTGTCAGTCTGACTAATAGCAGTCATTCCTGACACTAGATTCACTGAGGGGTGAAGGGTCAGTGAACAGAGCGGACTGTCCCTGTTATTCTGTTCCTGACTCTCCAGCTCCCACTCTGTTAGTGACCTCTCAGTCTCCCGGGAAATGGGCTGTTTCCCAATTGTGCCGGATTCCAGGCCTTTATCCTTGACCGAGCTGAGAGTTGATGGTCTGAGGAATATCATTCCCAAATGACTCCTGTCCAAGATCATCCCGATGAATGTGTCTGTGTATCCTCCATTAATCTGTAAACATCATTGCTCAGGGCTGGAGGGACATGGATTGATGACATTGAGGATGTTATGAACCAGACCAAACTCCTCTGCCTTAAGGAAATGGTCTCGACCCCTTTTCCTGATTTCCTGAAGGGAAGTGTAAGGCGTTACAATGTGATTGGTCAAACTGCCAGGCTTGGATCAAAACACACCTTACTCCACACTATCGTTGTAACACAAACATAAGGAAGAAAGATTGGACAAACCGAACTCGATTGGAAACCTGAACTAAATGAACATTATTTAACTATAAACAGCAACTGTTCGGATATAGTAACATTCCATAAACCACACAATTCTGGTCTTTCTGCTATCGGGAGAATGGGGTGAAACTTGTGAAGATTCAGAAAAGATTTCCAAGGATATTTGCAGAGTCAGGATTTCTGATTGTTTTGTGGCTGGAGTTTATTTTATCCTTGTGTAGATTTGACACATTAATCCTCCCTCCCCACCACTACAGAAGCTGTTGGAACTGTTCAGTGTTTCCAGCGGCTTCTGTAATTATTTTAGGTTCCTGATGGGAGCAGTCTCTCAGTTTTCGAACAAAACAAACCCATCCTTGTGCTGTACCCAATATTTCAATAAGAAATGGGAAGCAGCAGAGGGGAAAGCTTCCGAGATGCCGAGCAATGCTGCCCGGTTCCACACTGCAATTCACAGGAACCATCAGCAGGAAAAGCAAGGAACAATCTGACAGATCCGGTTTACCACAGAATGAAAGATTTATCCTAGTGCCTTACCTTTAAAAGGCTGTTTACAAACCATAACACTGCAAGGGCCGGGAATCAAACCCGGGTCAACTGCTTGGAAGGCAGCTCTGCTCCCCACTATCCCACCATCACCCTCCTAACAGCTCCCTCCCCATTCCCAAACACACTTAACAAGGCCGTGATCATCACCAACTGGATTGGGGCTGAAATCCAAACAGACACATCCTCTGTATCTAACCCAGTGATGGAGCTATCCTGATTGAGTTTGATGTGAACAGGATGGGTGAAGTGGGAGATTTAATCGGTACCTAACACCGAGCTCAAAATGGCCTGGGAATTTGAAAAGCTGCAGTGTAGAGGGAGATTTACTCTGTATCTGACCCCATTCTCTACCTGCCCTGGGGATTTAAATGGGGACAGTTTAATGGGAGCTTTATTTTGTATGGAACCCTGTGCTCCCTCTGCCCTGGGTGTGTTTGCTGGGAACACTGTCTAACCTCTGTGATATGGATCCTATGAAGATTGATGGGAGACAGTGTAAATGGAATTGTCAGGGTCCAATTCCTTCACATGGATGAGAGAAGGTCTCCAATTGGAATTGTGAGGAAAATTGGTGCCCGTGGGACTGAAGGGTCAGTAACAGAATGAAGACCCCATTGGCTCAGAGACAGGAGACAGGATAGAGGGGAATGAGGGTTTCAGACTGGAGGGAGCTACAGGCACATACAAGTTGGGAACTGTTTTCAGTAAAAAGCAATTGATCCCAGGTCACTGCAGAGTGTAAGAATCTGATGCCTTTCCCTCACTATCCTCCTCCAATCCCTGGGAAGATCTGCTCCCACACCATGTTCCACCCTAACTGCTGACTGTGTTAGATACATTAATACATTGGCAATGGGCAGAGGAGCTTTTAAACTTGGGATCTTGCTGTGTAACTTGCCTTCAGAATGCTCTTGCTCCCTCTTTCAACTCATCTTTTCTCTCTTTTATCCCGAGGAACTTTTGTTTGGAAATCTGCAACGTGAAGATCCAAAATGTTCGAGGCCAAAAAAGAACAACCTCCAGAGGGGGAGCAGGGGCCTGAGGCCTGAGGCCTGGTCGACAGGCTCCACCCCGTGGGGGCCCACAGTGAGTTGTGTGTTTATTTACCCCGAGGTTTAATCTCCTCTGGGGGACCCTGGGTTTTAGGGGCCTCTGGGTAACTGGCTCCTGTCGGATTGTGGCCCTGTCATTTTAAAAACAGATTTGAAGCCTGGGACTGAAGTATGTCAATCGCCAGGATCTGAGAGGCAGGACTCCCTGAGGGGGAATTAAAACCCAAATGCTGTGACCCTCTCTAAAGACTTCTCATAAAGTCAGAGTGATGTGGGTTATCGAGAGGGCAGGATGAGAAAATTCAACAGTGAGAGAAAGAGAGAGAGAGAAACGTTTAAAAAATTGAAAGAGCTGGGGAAACAGAAGGGGAGAGAGAGGGAGAGGCATTTTGAGATTGTGAAGTCGCTGCAATGTTTGATTCTGGGGTGACAGGAAATAATTAAACTGAAGCAGCATCACAGAGGGGAGAAATGGTCAGAGTAATTAGCTGCTGCTGCATTGGTGCATATGGGATCTTGCTGTGCACCAGCTCCCCCAATGCTACCATTGCAGGCAGTGAGTGTTTTAATCAGCTCACCCATCATTTCAAAGTTTTTTCCAAGGCTTTAGCATAAAAATGCAGCTCATTGCCCGAAATATTTGTGTTTGGATGTTGCTGAGAGATTGTCTGTGTCAATGAGAGAGGAAAACCTGGGATCTTGCTGTGCAATCATTCTGTAATGATTTTCCTCCTTTCAACTGATGCTGTCTCTATCCTCCCACGGGCCACTTGAAGATTCAAAGGGAGAAACTTTAGGATCAGGAGACCTTTGAACAACAGCTTTCTCCAGAGGGGACACCGTCCTGAGGCCTGAGGCCTGGTCGATAAGCTGCACTGTGTGGGCGGGATTCTGTGTTTATTTATCTCAAGGATTAATCTCCTTTTGGGGACCCTGGGTTTTAGGGGCCTCTGGTTAATTGGCTCCTGTCGGATTGTGGCCCTGTTGGTTTAAAAACAGGTTTGAAGCCTGGAGTTAAAATAACTGGGGCCCTGGGATTTGACACCAACACATCAATCCCCAGTGAGTGTCTGACAGACAGGACTCCCCCAAAGAGGGAATTAAAACCTTAAATGAGAAACTCTACCCAAAGACTTGTTCTAATAGTAGAGTAATACTACTTGTGGGATCTTGCTGTGTCTCAAACCACCTACAGAGTGGCCTACATTGCAAGAAGGGTGACCAAATATGATAATCACATAAATAAGACCCAGGTTGGCCCAATCCCTGAGTATCTGGGAGGGGATCTCTCTCTCTCTCTCTCTCTCTCTCTCTCTCTCTCTCTCTCTCTCTGTCCCCTCTCTCACACCCTCTCCAGCTTCTTTTGTTGGTTTTTCAAACAAATAAAACCATCCCACAGACAGCAATGTGACTCGTGGGTATTTGAAGTGGCGGAAAAGGAAATATTTTGCAGCACAAGGTGATTGTTTTTGAGACAGAGGGGTAAAATAAGACAAGATGCAGACAAAGACAGGGAATGTGTGTGGGAAGGAGGGAGCGATAGAGGGATAAGATGTGTCTTTGTAGCTGGGCTGTGAAAGGGAGACAGGATCTGGGGGAGTTGGGAGAGAACGGGACTCTCCAATATCCCATCATCGCCCAGCTCCAATCACTTCCTTCTAGAAAGTGCCATCCACAAAATTAAATCCTGGGATGGAGGGTTTTTTTAAAACAAAACAGGAGTCTCAAAGATATCCACAGTCTCTTGTTGGACAGAAAGTGGGATTGGAGCACATTCAGGAGCAGGAAGTACCCTGTGGGATCTCCCTGTGCGTCAATGGCCCACAGCATTGCTGGCACAGAGACTCCTGGGAAACTGTTTATCAAAGGGAATATTGTCAAATATAAATGTTGCAATCTGTTAAAAGGTAAGATAAAGATGACCATGTACAAGGTTAAATCAGAGAAAGGGGAAAAGATGAGAGATGGAGAAGGGGAGGGTGGAGAGAGAGAGAGAGCAAGTGAGTGCGTAGAGAAGAAAGAAAGTGGGAACTGGTTTGAATTTGTCAAACAGCAGGATCTTTGTCATCCTGAAGCCAGGATTGAACCCTTAACCAGCATCAGTGAAACACACAATCTGTCTGTGGTCACACTACTACCTGTGGGATCTTGCTGGGTCTGAAGGGACTGAAGGGTCAGTAACAGAATGAATATGCCATTGGCTCAGAGAGAGGAGACAGGATAGAGGGTAATGAGGGTTTCAGACTGGAGGGAGCTACAGGCACATACAAGTTGGGAACTGTTTTCATTAAAAGGCAATTGATCCCAGGTCACTGCAAAGTGTAAGAATCTGATGCCTTTCCCTCACTATCCTCCTCCAATCCCTGGGAAGATCTGCTCCCACACCATGTTCCACTGTTGACTGTGTTAGATATTTTGATACATTGGGGATGGACGGGGGTGATTTTAAACCTGGGATTTTAAGCTTGCCTTCAAAATGCTCTCGCTACCCCTTTCACATGATCTTTTCTCTCTTTTATCCTGAGGAACCTTTGTTTGGAAATCTGCAACATGAAGATCCAAAATGTTCAAGGCCAGGAAAGAACAACATCCAGAGAGGGAGCACGGGCCTGAGGCCTGAGGCCTGGTCGACAGGCTGCACCCCGTGGGGACCCACAGTGAGTTGTGTGTTTATTTACCCCGAGGTTTAATCTCCTCTGGGGGGACCCTGGGTTTTAGGGGCCTCTGGGTAACTGGTTCCTGTCGGATTGCGGCCCTGTCATTTTTAAAACAGATTTGAAGTCTGGCGTTAAAGTAACTGGGGACTTGCGATTTAATACAAATATATGAATCCGCAGAAAATGTCTGACAGACCAGACTCCCCAAGAAGGGAATTAAAACCTTAAATGAGAAACTCTCCCCAAAGACTTGTTCTAATGTCAGAGTAATGTGGGATGTGTACAGGCCTGGGTGATCAAATGTGATAATCGCATAAATAAGAGACAGGTTGGCTGGATCAATTCAATTCTCTGAGTATCTGGGAGGGGATCTCTCTGTCTGTCCGTATGTCTCTCTCTCTCTCTCTCTCTCTCTGTCCCCTCTCTCACACCCTCTCCAGCTTCTTTTGTTGATATTTTAAACAAATAAAACCGTCCCACACACAGCAATGTGACTCGTGGGTATTTGAAGTGGGGGAGATGGAAATATTTTGCAGCACAAGGTGATTGTGTTTGAGACAAAGGGGTAAAAGAACACAAGGTCCACAGAGAGAGAGAGTGTGGGAAGGAGGGAGGGATAGAGGGATAAGATGGAGATGGGGGAAGTAGCAGGGAAGGAGAGGGGGAGGGAGGGGGGAAGGAGTGGGAAGAGAGAGGGTGGAAAGGAGGGGGGAAGGGGTGATTTGCGAGGTGGGGAAGGAGAGGGGGAAGGAGAGAGGGGGTGAGGAGAGGGGGAAGGAAAGGGGAAGGAGATGGGATGAAAGTAGAGATGGAGTAAGGTGAGGGGGAAGCAGAGGGGGGAAGGAGAGGGAGGGAATGGGGAGAAGGAAAGGGGGGAAGGAGAGTGGGGGAAGGGGGCGGACAGAGAGAGGGTGAAAGTAGAGATGGGGTAAGGAGAGGGGGAAGAAAATATGGGAAGGGGGGAAGGAGAGAGAGGGGTTTGAGAGTCAGGGGAAGGAGAGCGGGGAAGGAGAGGGGGAAGAAGAGGGGGAATGGGGTGAAGGTGAGTAGGGGAAAGGGGGGAAGTAGAGAGAGAAGGAGGGGAAGGAGAGGGGCAAGGAGACGAGGCAGAGAGTGGAGAGGAGAGATGTCAGAAGGAGTTGGGGGAAGGAGAGAGGGTAAAGGAGCGGGAAGGGAGGGAGGGGATGTTGGGGGGGGAAGGAGAGAGGGGGAAAGGGTGAGGGAAAGAGTGTGGTAAGGAGAGAGGGGAAGGGTGGAAGGAGAAGGGGGAAGGGCGATGGACAGGGAGTGAAAGAGAGGGGGAGGAGGGTTGTCAGAAGGAGATAGAGTGAAGGGAGGGCGAAGGAGAGGGCGAAACGTAGATGTGGGGAAGGAGAGGGCGGAAGGAGAGAGGGGGAAGTAGAGAGTGGGGAAGGACAGAGGGGAGGAAGGAGCGAGGGGAAGGAGCGAGGGGGGAAATAGAGGGTGCAAAAGAGAGGGGAGGGAAGGGGAGAGGGGAAAGAGAGAAGGGGGAAGGAGAGAAGGGGGAAGGAGAGAGGGGAGAAGGAGAGAGGGGAGAAGGAGAGACCGGAATGAAGGGGGAATTAGAGAGGGGAAAGGAGAGAGTGGGGAAGGACAGAGGGGTGGAAGGAGCAAGGGGGGAAGGAGAGGGGGCAAAAGAGAGGGGAGGGAAGGGGAGAGGGGAAGGAGAGAGGAAAGGAAGGGGGAAGGAGAGAGGAGAGAAGGAGAGAGGGAAGGAAGGGGGAAGGAGAGAGGGGAGAAGGAGACGTGGGGAAGGAGAGGGGAAAGGAGGGGGGGAAGGAGAGAGGATAAGGAATGGGGAAAGAGAGAGGGAGAAGGAAGAGGGAAGGAGAGGGGGAAGGAGAGAGGCGGCAAGTAGAGAGTGGGGAAGGACAGAGGGGTGGAAGGAGCAAGGGGGGGAACGAGATGGGGGCGAATGAGAGGAGGGGGAAGGAGAGAGGGAAGGAAGGGGGAAGGAGAGAGGGGAGAAGGAGAGAGGGAAGGAGAGGGAAGGAGAGGGGGAAGGAGAGGGGGGGAAGGAGAGAGGATAAGGAATGGGGAAAGCGAGAGGGAGAACGAAGAGGGAAGGAGGGGGGGAAGGAGAGAGGGGGAGGAGAGAGAGGGGAAGGAATGGGGAAGGAGCGAGGGTGGAAGGAGAGAGGCAGTAAAGGAGAGAGGGGAAGGAAGGGGGAAGGAGAGAGGGCAAGGAAGGGAGAAGGAGATGGGGAGAAGGAGAGAGGGGGGAAGGAAAGAGGAGGGAAGCAGAGAGAGGAAGGAAGGGGGAAGGAGAGAGGGGAGAAGGAGGGGGGAAGGAAAGAGGAGGTAAGCAGAGAGAGGAAGGAAGGGGGAAGGAGGGAGGGGAGAAGGAGAGAGGGGAATGAAAGGGGGAGGAGAGAGAGAAAAAGGAGAGGGGGAAGGAGAAGGGGAGAAGGAGAGAGGGGAAGGATGGGGAAGGAGAGAGGAGAGAAGGAGAGGGAGGAAGGAAGGGGGAAGGAGAGAGGAGAGAAGGAGAGGGAGGAAGGAAGGGGGAAGGAGTGGGGGAGATGGGGAGGGAGGGGAAGGGGAGGCAGAAGTAGAGAGGGGAGAAGGAAAGAGGGGAGAAAGAAAGGGGGGAAGGAGAGAGAGGGGAGAATAAGAGAGGGGAAGGAGAAGGGCAATGAGAGAGGGGAGAAGGAGGGGGGTAAATGAAGGGGGTAGGAGAGAGGGGAAGGAAGTGGGAAGGAGAGGTGGAGAAAGAGAGAGGTGGGAAGGAGAGAGAAAGAGAGGACAAAGGGGAAGAACCGGGGAAGGAGAGAGGGGAGAAGGAGAGAGGGGCGAAGGAGACGGGGGAAGGAGAGGGGCAACGAGAGAGGGGAGAAGGACGGGGGGGTAAAGGAAGGGGAAAGGAGACAGGGGAGAAGGAGAGAGGGGAAGGAAGGGGGAATGAGAGAGTAGAGAACGAAAGGGGGAAAGGGGGGAGAAGGAGAGTGTGAAAGGAAGGGGGAGGAGAGAGGGGGGAAGGATAGAGGGGACGGAAGGCAGGGGGCAGAAGAGAGGCCAGAAGGAGAGCGGGGAAGGAAGTGGGAGGAGAGAGGGGTGAGGGAGAGGGGGTAAGGAAGGGGAAGGAGATGGGGGGAAGGAGAGAGGGGGAAGGAAGGGGGTAGGAGATGGGGGGAGGAAAGGGAAAGGAGAGAGGGGTGAAGGAGAGGGGGTAAGGAAGGGAGAAGGAGAGAGGGGAGAAGGAGAGAGGGAAGAAGGAAGGGGGAAGGAGATAGGGGAAAGGAGGGGGGGGAGGAAGGGGGAAGGAGATGGGGGAGGAAGGGGGAAGGAGATGGGGGAAGGAAGGGGGAAGGAGATGGGGGGAAGGGGGGGAGGAAGGGGGAAGGAGATGGGGGAAGGAGAGGGGGGAAGAAAGGGGGAAGGAGATAGTGGGAAGGAGATGGGGGAAGGAGATGGGGGGAAGGAGAGGGGAAGGAGATGGGGGAAGGAAGGGGGAAGGAAGGGGGAAGGAGATAGGGTGAAGGAGATAGTGGGAAGAAGATGGGGGAAGGAGAGGGGAAGGAGATGGGGGAAGGAAGATGGAAGGAGATGGGGGAGGAAGGGGAAAGGAGATGGGGGGAGGAAGGGGGAAGGAGATGGCGGGGAAGGAGATGGGGGAAGGAGGGGAGAAGGAGTGGGAAGGAGATGGGGGAAAGGAAGCGGAAAGGAGATGGGGGAAGGAGAGGGGGGAAGGAAGGGGGAAGGAGATGGGGGAAGGAGGGGGGAAGGAGATAGGGGAAGGAGAGGGGGGAAGGAAGGGGGAAGGAGATGGGGGGACGGAGTGGGATGGAAGGAGATGGGGGGGCAGGGTGGGAAGGAAGGAAGGGGGAAGGAGAGGGGGAAAAGGAGATAAGGGAGGAGAGGGGGGAAATGAGATAAGGGGAACGAGAGGGGGGAAGGAGATGGGGGGAAAGAGATGGGGGGAAAGGAGATGGGGGAAGGAGATGGGGGAAGGAGGGGGAAGGAAGGGGGGAAGGAGATGGGGAGGAAAGGAGGGGGAAAGGAAGGGGGAAAGAGGAGTGGGAAGGAAGGGGGAAGAGGGGAAGGAAGGGGGAAAGAGAGAGGGGGAAGGGGATGGGAAGATGGAAGGTGGAAGGAGTGTGGGGGAAAGGAGATGGGGAAAGGAGAGGGGGCAGGAAGGGGAACGGAGAGGGGTGAAGGAGAGGGGAAGGAGAGAGGGGGAAGGAGAGGGGGTAGGGAAGGGGGAAGGAGAGAGGGGCGAAGAGAGAGGGGGAAGGAGAGGGGGGAAGGAAGGGGGAAGGAGAGGGGGCAAGGAAGGGGGAAGGAGAGAGGGGGAAGGAGAGAGGGTAGGGAAGGGGGAAGGAAGGAGATGGGGAGAAGGAGAGAGGGGGAGAAGGAAGGAGATGGGGTGAAGGAGGAGGGGAAGGAAGGAGGGGGGAAGGAAGAACGGGGGAGGAAGGAGGGGGGCAGGGAAGGAGGGGGGAAGGAAGGGGGGAGGAAGGAGATGAGGGTGAAGGGGGGGCGATGGAAGGAGAGGGGGTGAAGGAGGGGGGAGGAAGGAGATGGGGGAAGGAAGGAGATGGTGGGGAAGGAGAGGGGGGCGAAGACAGGAGATGAGGAAGGAGAGGGGGGAAGGAGGGGGGAGGAAGGAGGACGGAAGGAGTGGGGGAAGGAAGGGGGAAGGAACGAGATGGCGAGAAGGAGGGGGGAAGGAAGGGGAAGGAGCGGGGGTGAAGGAGCGGGGGTGAAGGAGCTGGGGGGGAAGGAGAGAGGGAGGAAAGAGAGGGGGAAGGAGAGATGGAGAAATGAGAGGGGGGAAGGAAGGGGGAAGGAAGGGGGGAGGAAGGAGATGGGGGTGAAGGGGGGGCGATGGAAGGAGAGGGGGTGAAGGAGGGGGGAGGAAGGAGATGGGGGAAGGAAGGAGATGGCGGGGAAGGAGAGGGGGGCGAAGGCAGGAGATGGGGGAAGGAGAGGGGGAAGGGGGAAGGAAGGAGGACGGAAGGAGTGGGGGAAGGAAGGGGGAAGGAACGAGATGGCGAGATAAGAGGGGGGAAGGAAGGGGAAGGAGCGGGGGTGAAGGAGCGGGGGTTAAGGAGCGGGGGTGAAGGAGCGGGGGGGGAAGGAGAGAGGGAGGAAAGAGAGGGGGAAGGAGAGATGGAGAAATGAGAGGGGGGAAGGAAGGGGGAAGGAAGGGGTGAGGAGAGGGGGGAAGGAAGGAGATGGGGAAGGAAGGTGATGGGGGAATGAGGGGGAAAGGGGTGGAATGAAGGCGATGGGTGAGAAGGGGAGGGGGGAAGGAGAGAGGGGGAGAAGGAAGGAGAGGGGGTTGTAAGGGGGGGCGAGGAAGGAGATGGGGAGGAAGGAGATGGGGTGTAGGAGGGGGGAAGGAAGGAGGGGGGAAGGAAGAATGGGGGGAGGAAGGAGGGGGGCAGGGAAGGAGGGGGAAGGAAGAAGATGGGGAAGGAGAGGGGGGAAGGAGGGGGGAAGGAAGGAGATGGCAGAAGGAAGGAGATGGGGAGAAGGAAGGAGATCGGGGTGAAGGGGGGGAAGGCAGGAGATGGGCAGAAGGAGAGGGGGATTGAGGGGGGAAGGAAGGGGGAAGGAATGTGAGGGGGAAGGAAGGAGATGGGGGAAGGAGAGGGGGAGTAAGGAATGGGGAAGGAGAGAGGTGGGGGGGCAAGGACATGGGGGAAGGAAGGAGAGGGGGCAAGGAGGGGGGAAGGGGGGGAAGGAGAGAGGGGGAATGAAGGAGATGGGGGAAGGAGGGGGAAGTAGGGGGGAAGGAAGGAGGGGGCGGAAGGAAGGAGAGGGTGGGAGGAAAGGAGGGGTGGAAGGAATGAGAGGGGGTGAAGGAGGGGGTGAAGGCAGGAGATGGGGGAAGGCGAGGGGAGGAAGGAGAGGGGAAGGAAGGGGGAATAAAGGAGGGGGGAAGGTAGGAGGGGGGAAGAAAGGAGAGGGGGAAGGAAGGAGAGTGGGGGGAAGGAAGGAGAGGGGGAAGGAAGGAGAGGGGGGAAGGAAGGAGAGTGGGGGGAAGGAAGGAGGGGGAAGGAGAGGGGCGGAAGGAGAGGGGGTGAAGGAGAAGGGAGGGAAGGAAGGAGGGATGAAAGGAAGGAGAGGGGGGAAGGAAAGGGGGAAGGAAGGAGATGGGGGAAGGAGAGGGGGGTGAAGGCAGGAGATGGGGAAGGAGAGGGGAGGAAGGAGAGGGGAAGGGAAGGGGAAGGATGGAGGGGGAAGGAAGGGGGAAGAAAGGAGATGGGGGAAGGAGGGGGGAAGGAAGTAGATGGGGAGGAGGAAGGAGATGGGGGTGAAGGAGGGGGAAGGAAGGAGATGGGGGAAGGAAGGAGATGGGGGAAGGAGAGGGGGGCGAAGGCAGGAGATGGGGGGAAGAGAGGGGGGAAGGAGGGGGGAATAAAGGGGGAAGGAAGGAGAGGGGGAAGGAAGGGGGAAGAAAGGAGTGGGGAAGGTAGGAGGGGGAAGAAAGGAGAGGGGGAAGGAAGGAGAGGGGGGAAGGAGAGGGGGGGAAGGAGAGGGGGGAAGGAGAGGGGGGAAGGAAGGGGGGAAGGAAGGGGGAAGGAAGGAGAGGGGGGAAGGAAGGGGGAAGGAAGGAGATGGGGAAGGAAGGAGATGGGGGAAGGAAGGAAATGGGGGAAGGAAGGAGATGGGGAAGGAAGGAGAGGGGGAAGGAAGGGGGAAGGAAGGAGATGGGGGAATGAAGGAGGGGGGAAGGAAGGATAGTGGGGGGAAGGAAGGGGGGAGGAGAGGGGCGGAAGGTGAGGGGGTGAAGGAGAGGGGAGGGAAGGAAGGAGGGGGGAAAGGAAGGAGAGGGGGAAGGAGAGGGGGAAGAAGGGTGGAGGTAGGAGGGAGGGAAGAAAGGAGAGGGGTGAAGGAGAGGGGGGAAGAAGGTGTTGGGGAGAGGGGGAAGGATGGGGGAAGGGAGGGGGAAGGAAGGAGGAGGGAAGGAGGGGGAAGGAGGAGGGAAGGAGGGGGAAGGAGGGGGGAAGGAAGTGGGAAGGAAGGAGAGGGGGGAAGGAGAGAGTGGGGAAGCAGACTGGGGGAAGGAGAGTGGGGGAAGGAGGGGGGAAGGAAGGAGATGGGGTGAAGGAGAGGGGGGGAAGGAGAGGGGGGAAGGAAGGGGGAAGGAAGGGGGAAGGAAGGGGGAAGGAAGGACGGGGAAGGAAGGGGGGAAGGAGATGGGAGGGAAGGAGGGGGGAGGGAGGGGGGAAGGAAGGGGGAATGAAGGAGAGGGGGGAAGGAGAGGGGGGGGAAGGAGGGGGGAAGGAAGGGGGAAAGAAGTAGAGGGGGAAGGAAGGGGGAAGGAAGGAGATGGGGGAAGGAAGGAGATGGGGAGAAGGAAGGAGAGGGGGTTGAAGGAGGGGGGAGGAAGGAGATGGGGGAAGGAAGGAGATCGGGGTGAAGGGGGTAAGGCAGGAGATGGGCAGAAGGAGAGGGGGAATGGAGGGGGGAAGGAAGGGAGAAGGAATGTGAGGGGGATGGAAGGAGATGGTGGAAGGAGAGGGGGAAGGAAGGGGGAAGAAAGGAGATGGGGAAGAAAGGAGATGGGGAAGGAGAGGGGGGTGAAGTCAGGAGATGGGGGGAAGGCGAGGGGAGGAAGGAGAGGGGAAGGAAGGGGGAAGAAAGGAGGGGGGAAGTTAGGAGGGGGGAAGAAAGGAGGGGGGAAGGAAGGAGAGTGGGGGGAAGGAAGGAGACGGGGGAAGGAGAGGGGGGAATGAAGGGGGAAGGAAGGAGATGGGGAAGGAGAGGGGGAAGGAAGGGGGAAGGAAGGAGATGGGGGAAGGAAGGAAATGTGAGGAAAGAAGGAGATGGGGAAGGAAGGAGAGGGGGAAGGAAGGAGGAGGGTAAGGAAGGAGAGGGGGGTAGGAAGGAGAGGGATGGAAGGAAGGAGTGTGGGGGGAAGAAAGGAGAGGGGAGAAGGAGAGGGGTGGAAGGAGAGGGGGTGAAGGATGGGGGGGAAGGAAGGAGGGGGGGAAGGAGAGGGGGGTGAAGGCAGGAGATGGGAGGAAGGAGAGGGGAAGGAAGGGGGAAGGATGGAGGGGGAAGGAAGGGGGAAGAAAGGAGATGGGAGAAAGAGGTGATTTCCTGAAGGGAAGTGTAAGGCGTTACAATGTGATTGGTCAAACTGCCAGGCTTGGATCAAAACACACCTTACTCCACACTATCGTTGTAACACAAACATAAGGAAGAAAGATTGGACAAACCGAACTCGATTGGAAACCTGAACTAAATGAACATTATTTAACTATAAACAGCAACTGTTCGGATATAGTAACATTCCATAAACCACACAATTCTGGTCTTTCTGCTATCGGGAGAATGGGGTGAAACTTGTGAAGATTCAGAAAAGATTTCCAAGGATATTTGCAGAGTCAGGATTTCTGATTGTTTTGAGGCTGGAGTTTATTTTATCCTTGTGTAGATTTGACACATTAACCCTCCCTCCCCACCACTACAGAAGCTGTTGGAACTGTTCAGTGTTTCTAGCGGCTTCTGTAATTATTTCAGGTTCCTGACAGGAGCAGTCTCTCACTTTTCGAACAAAACAAACCCATCCTTGTGCTGTACCCAATATTTCAATAAGAAATGGGAAGCAGCAGAGGGGAAAGCTTCCGAGATGCTGAGCAATGCTGCCCGGTTCCACACTGCAATTCACAGGAACCATCGCCAGGAAAAGCAAGGAGCAATCTGACAGATCCGGTTATATCCCGGGGGCTTTCCTTTAGAAACTGATTTAAAAGCCGCAATATTGCGATGGCCGGGAATCGAACCCGGGTCAACTGCTTGGAAGGCAGCTCTGCTCCCCACTATCCCACCATCTCCCTGCTCCCTGCTCCCACCTCCCAGCTCCCTCCCCATTCCCAAACACACTTAACAAGGCCGTGATCATCACCAACTGGATTGGGGCTGAAATCCAAACAAGAAATTGCTGGGGAATCTCAGCAGGTCTGACAGAGCCTTAGAGTGAAGCGCTGTCTCCTCATCTCAGTCCCAAATAACCTGCCCCTTACCCTGAGAGGGTGGTAATCAAACCCGAATGACCTGCGGATGCTGTAACATTAACGCTGATTTCTCTACACAGATGCTGCCTGACCTGCTGAGCTTTTCCAGTAACCCCTGAGACTGTGTTATTGTGTTTCAGATTCCCAGACCCACAGGATTAATTTCTAAGCATCTCCCCTCTCAAGCCTCTTCACAATGTGAGATATTCAAATGAAATCACCTTTCAATTTTCTAGAATATAGACCCAATTTATTCAGATACTCAGCCCTGGAGCACACGGGTCCCAAATACTGAGCTTTATTTTGTGATTCATTAATGTGTTTGGGTCATTGCCGCTGGGTCCCCACGGATTGCTCAGATATAATTGCTCTGGTGAAGGTGACGGTGAGTTATTGCCTTGAACTGCTGCCATTTATTTGGGGCAGATAAACCCACAATGATGTAAGGGAGGGAGTTCCAGGATTTCCAACCAATGGCACTTGTGGGACTGAGATGTTTTTCCAAGCCAGGGTGGGGAGTGTCTTGATGTGGAACTGTCACCTGGTGGTGTTCCCGTGTATCTGCTGTGTTCAGCATTCCACATGATAGTGCCGTGGGTCTGGAAGCTGCTCTGGAAGGAACCTTGGGGAATTTCTACAGAGCATCTTGTCTCAGCTGAACTATCCCAGTCAGGCACCTGAGCCCTAATCCTGTCATCCAGCTCTGAGAATGTGATAGCAGGTGGGACCCACCCTGTCCCCCTAATGTGGCCATGTTTGGGAAACCTCGGAGAGTCCAATCTCATTCATTCCATCTCGGCGTTTTTCCCCGTTTAAGATTGCTTTCAAAGTGCAACAGTGCGATGGCAGGGGTTCGAGCCCGGGTTAACTGCTGGGAAGGAGACATATCCAACCCTTTCCCAGTAATTGGCAAGGTATTCCCAAGGCCATGATCAGGACCAATTGGATTGGGACTGAAATACAAACAGAAACTGCTGGGGGAGCTCAGCAGGTCTGACAGCATCAGCATCAGATCACTTCAGTTCTGAAAGACAATCCCTGGACTCTAGAGGTTCACTCGGATTTCTCCCACAAATGATACCCCTCCGACTAAATCCCGCCAGTAATTTCTGTGTTATCTGTCAGCTCTCCAGGATCTGCAGATCCTTGTTTTAAATACAGTAGATGTTGACCAACCGAAGGGGATATTGGGTCAGGTGACGGTCTACCTCATTCATTGGGGAAGATGTCAAGGAGCATCTTCAACCGGAGAGGGATCAGGGGGGATTTGGAGCCGTTTAGAGAGAGAGTACAGAAGGTAAGACAGCTCAGCTCAAAGCACAGCACTGAATGCTGCCCCGATTAAAATATTGAAGATGTCAGTGGGGCAGATGAGCTGAGACAGGGTGGGAGCTGGGAGATATTGATGATGTGGAAGGACAGTGTGTGTATCTGATCACATTCTGTCAGTCTGACTAATAGCAGTCATTCCTGACACTAGATTCACTGAGGGGTGAAGGGTCAGTGAACAGAGCGGACTGTCCCTGTTATTCTGTTCCTGACTCTCCAGCTCCCACTCTGTTAGTGACCTCTCAGTCTCCCGGGAAATGGGCTGTTTCCCAATTGTGCCGGATTCCAGGCCTTTATCCTTGACCGAGCTGAGAGTTGATGGTCTGAGGAATATCATTCCCAAATGACTCCTGTCCAAGATCATCCCGATGAATGTGTCTGTGTATCCTCCATTAATCTGTAAACATCATTGCTCAGGGCTGGAGGGACATGGATTGATGACATTGAGGATGTTATGAACCAGACCAAACTCCTCTGCCTTAAGGAAATGGTCTCGACCCCTTTTCCTGATTTCCTGAAGGGAAGTGTAAGGCGTTACAATGTGATTGGTCAAACTGCCAGGCTTGGATCAAAACACACCTTACTCCACACTATCGTTGTAACACAAACATAAGGAAGAAAGATTGGACAAACCGAACTCGATTGGAAACCTGAACTAAATGAACATTATTTAACTATAAACAGCAACTGTTCGGATATAGTAACATTCCATAAACCACACAATTCTGGTCTTTCTGCTATCGGGAGAATGGGGTGAAACTTGTGAAGATTCAGAAAAGATTTCCAAGGATATTTGCAGAGTCAGGATTTCTGATTGTTTTGTGGCTGGAGTTTACTTTATCCTTGTGTAGATTTGACACATTAATCCTCCCTCCCCACCACTACAGAAGCTGTTGGAACTGTTCAGTGTTTCCAGCGGCTTCTGTAATTATTTTAGGTTCCTGATGGGAGCAGTCTCTCAGTTTTCGAACAAAACAAACCCATCCTTGTGCTGTACCCAATATTTCAATAAGAAATGGGAAGCAGCAGAGGGGAAAGCTTCCGAGATGCCGAGCAATGCTGCCCGGTTCCACACTGCAATTCACAGGAACCATCAGCAGGAAAAGCAAGGAACAATCTGACAGATCCGGTTTACCACAGAATGAAAGATTTATCCTAGTGCCTTACCTTTAAAAGGCTGTTTACAAACCATAACACTGCAAGGGCCGGGAATCAAACCCGGGTCAACTGCTTGGAAGGCAGCTCTGCTCCCCACTATCCCACCATCACCCTCCTAACAGCTCCCTCCCCATTCCCAAACACACTTAACAAGGCCGTGATCATCACCAACTGGATTGGGGCTGAAATCCAAACATACACATCCTCTGTATCTAACCCAGTGATGGAGCTATCCTGATTGAGTTTGATGTGAACAGGATGGGTGAAGTGGGAGATTTAATCGGTACCTAACACCGAGCTCAAAATGGCCTGGGAATTTGAAAAGCTGCAGTGTAGAGGGAGATTTACTCTGTATCTGACCCCATTCTCTACCTGCCCTGGGGATTTAAATGGGGACAGTTTAATGGGAGCTTTATTTTGTATGGAACCCTGTGCTCCCTCTGCCCTGGGTGTGTTTGCTGGGAACACTGTCTAACCTCTGTGATATGGATCCTATGAAGATTGATGGGAGACAGTGTAAATGGAATTGTCAGGGTCCAATTCCTTCACATGGATGAGAGAAGGTCTCCAATTGGAATTGTGAGGAAAATTGGTGCCCGTGGGACTGAAGGGTCAGTAACAGAATGAAGACCCCATTGGCTCAGAGACAGGAGACAGGATAGAGGGGAATGAGGGTTTCAGACTGGAGGGAGCTACAGGCACATACAAGTTGGGAACTGTTTTCAGTAAAAAGCAATTGATCCCAGGTCACTGCAGAGTGTAAGAATCTGATGCCTTTCCCTCACTATCCTCCTCCAATCCCTGGGAAGATCTGCTCCCACACCATGTTCCACCCTAACTGCTGACTGTGTTAGATACATTAATACATTGGCAATGGGCAGAGGAGCTTTTAAACTTGGGATCTTGCTGTGTAACTTGCCTTCAGAATGCTCTTGCTCCCTCTTTCAACTCATCTTTTCTCTCTTTTATCCCGAGGAACTTTTGTTTGGAAATCTGCAACGTGAAGATCCAAAATGTTCGAGGCCAAAAAAGAACAACCTCCAGAGGGGGAGCAGGGGCCTGAGGCCTGAGGCCTGGTCGACAGGCTCCACCCCGTGGGGGCCCACAGTGAGTTGTGTGTTTATTTACCCCGAGGTTTAATCTCCTCTGGGGGACCCTGGGTTTTAGGGGCCTCTGGGTAACTGGCTCCTGTCGGATTGTGGCCCTGTCATTTTAAAAACAGATTTGAAGCCTGGGACTGAAGTATGTCAATCGCCAGGATCTGAGAGGCAGGACTCCCTGAGGGGGAATTAAAACCCAAATGCTGTGACCCTCTCTAAAGACTTCTCATAAAGTCAGAGTGATGTGGGTTATCGAGAGGGCAGGATGAGAAAATTCAACAGTGAGAGAAAGAGAGAGAGAGAAACGTTTAAAAAATTGAAAGAGCTGGGGAAACAGAAGGGGAGAGAGAGGGAGAGGCATTTTGAGATTGTGAAGTCGCTGCAATGTTTGATTCTGGGGTGACAGGAAATAATTAAACTGAAGCAGCATCACAGAGGGGAGAAATGGTCAGAGTAATTAGCTGCTGCTGCATTGGTGCATATGGGATCTTGCTGTGCACCAGCTCCCCCAATGCTACCATTGCAGGCAGTGAGTGTTTTAATCAGCTCACCCATCATTTCAAAGTTTTTTCCAAGGCTTTAGCATAAAAATGCAGCTCATTGCCCGAAATATTTGTGTTTGGATGTTGCTGAGAGATTGTCTGTGTCAATGAGAGAGGAAAACCTGGGATCTTGCTGTGCAATCATTCTGTAATGATTTTCCTCCTTTCAACTGATGCTGTCTCTATCCTCCCACGGGCCACTTGAAGATTCAAAGGGAGAAACTTTAGGATCAGGAGACCTTTGAACAACAGCTTTCTCCAGAGGGGACACCGTCCTGAGGCCTGAGGCCTGGTCGATAAGCTGCACTGTGTGGGCGGGATTCTGTGTTTATTTATCTCAAGGATTAATCTCCTTTTGGGGACCCTGGGTTTTAGGGGCCTCTGGTTAATTGGCTCCTGTCGGATTGTGGCCCTGTTGGTTTAAAAACAGGTTTGAAGCCTGGAGTTAAAATAACTGGGGCCCTGGGATTTGACACCAACACATCAATCCCCAGTGAGTGTCTGACAGACAGGACTCCCCCAAAGAGGGAATTAAAACCTTAAATGAGAAACTCTACCCAAAGACTTGTTCTAATAGTAGAGTAATACTACTTGTGGGATCTTGCTGTGTCTCAAACCACCTACAGAGTGGCCTACATTGCAAGAAGGGTGACCAAATATGATAATCACATAAATAAGACCCAGGTTGGCCCAATCCCTGAGTATCTGGGAGGGGATCTCTCTCTCTCTCTCTCTCTCTCTCTCTCTCTCTCTGTCCCCTCTCTCACACCCTCTCCAGCTTCTTTTGTTGGTTTTTCAAACAAATAAAACCATCCCACAGACAGCAATGTGACTCGTGGGTATTTGAAGTGGCGGAAAAGGAAATATTTTGCAGCACAAGGTGATTGTTTTTGAGACAGAGGGGTAAAATAAGACAAGATGCAGACAAAGACAGGGAATGTGTGTGGGAAGGAGGGAGCGATAGAGGGATAAGATGTGTCTTTGTAGCTGGGCTGTGAAAGGGAGACAGGATCTGGGGGAGTTGGGAGAGAACGGGACTCTCCAATATCCCATCATCGCCCAGCTCCAATCACTTCCTTCTAGAAAGTGCCATCCACAAAATTAAATCCTGGGATGGAGGGTTTTTTTAAAACAAAACAGGAGTCTCAAAGATATCCACAGTCTCTTGTTGGACAGAAAGTGGGATTGGAGCACATTCAGGAGCAGGAAGTACCCTGTGGGATCTCCCTGTGCGTCAATGGCCCACAGCATTGCTGGCACAGAGACTCCTGGGAAACTGTTTATCAAAGGGAATATTGTCAAATATAAATGTTGCAATCTGTTAAAAGGTAAGATAAAGATGACCATGTACAAGGTTAAATCAGAGAAAGGGGAAAAGATGAGAGATGGAGAAGGGGAGGGTGGAGAGAGAGAGAGAGCAAGTGAGTGCGTAGAGAAGAAAGAAAGTGGGAACTGGTTTGAATTTGTCAAACAGCAGGATCTTTGTCATCCTGAAGCCAGGATTGAACCCTTAACCAGCATCAGTGAAACACACAATCTGTCTGTGGTCACACTACTACCTGTGGGATCTTGCTGGGTCTGAAGGGACTGAAGGGTCAGTAACAGAATGAATATGCCATTGGCTCAGAGAGAGGAGACAGGATAGAGGGTAATGAGGGTTTCAGACTGGAGGGAGCTACAGGCACATACAAGTTGGGAACTGTTTTCATTAAAAGGCAATTGATCCCAGGTCACTGCAAAGTGTAAGAATCTGATGCCTTTCCCTCACTATCCTCCTCCAATCCCTGGGAAGATCTGCTCCCACACCATGTTCCACTGTTGACTGTGTTAGATATTTTGATACATTGGGGATGGACGGGGGTGATTTTAAACCTGGGATTTTAAGCTTGCCTTCAAAATGCTCTCGCTACCCCTTTCACATGATCTTTTCTCTCTTTTATCCTGAGGAACCTTTGTTTGGAAATCTGCAACATGAAGATCCAAAATGTTCAAGGCCAGGAAAGAACAACATCCAGAGAGGGAGCACGGGCCTGGGGCCTGAGGCCTGGTCGACAGGCTGCACCCTGTGGGGGCCCACAGTGAGTTGTGTGTTTATTTACCCCGAGGTTTAATCTCCTCTGGGGGGACCCTGGGTTTTAGGGGCCTCTGGGTAACTGGTTCCTGTCGGATTGCGGCCCTGTCATTTTTAAAACAGATTTGAAGTCTGGCGTTAAAGTAACTGGGGACTTGCGATTTAATACAAATATATGAATCCGCAGAAAATGTCTGACAGACCCAGACTCCCCAAGAAGGGAATTAAAACCTTAAATGAGAAACTCTCCCCAAAGACTTGTTCTAATGTCAGAGTAATGTGGGATGTGTACAGGCCTGGGTGATCAAATGTGATAATCGCATAAATAAGAGACAGGTTGGCTGGATCAATTCAATTCTCTGAGTATCTGGGAGGGGATCTCTCTGTCTGTCCGTATGTCTCTCTCTCTCTCTCTCTCTCTCTGTCCCCTCTCTCACACCCTCTCCAGCTTCTTTTGTTGATATTTTAAACAAATAAAACCGTCCCACACACAGCAATGTGACTCGTGGGTATTTGAAGTGGGGGAGATGGAAATATTTTGCAGCACAAGGTGATTGTGTTTGAGACAAAGGGGTAAAAGAACACAAGGTCCACAGAGAGAGAGAGTGTGGGAAGGAGGGAGGGATAGAGGGATAAGATGGAGATGGGGGAAGTAGCAGGGAAGGAGAGGGGGAGGGAGGGGGGAAGGAGTGGGAAGAGAGAGGGTGGAAAGGAGGGGGGAAGGGGTGATTTGCGAGGTGGGGAAGGAGAGGGGGAAGGAGAGAGGGGGTGAGGAGAGGGGGAAGGAAAGGGGAAGGAGATGGGATGAAAGTAGAGATGGAGTAAGGTGAGGGGGAAGCAGAGGGGGGAAGGAGAGGGAGGGAATGGGGAGAAGGAAAGGGGGGAAGGAGAGTGGGGGAAGGGGGCGGACAGAGAGAGGGTGAAAGTAGAGATGGGGTAAGGAGAGGGGAAGAAAATATGGGAAGGGGGGAAGGAGAGAGAGGGGTTTGAGAGTCAGGGGAAGGAGAGCGGGGAAGGAGAGGGGGAAGAAGAGGGGGAATGGGGTGAAGGTGAGTAGGGGAAAGGGGGGAAGTAGAGAGAGAAGGAGGGGAAGGAGAGGGGCAAGGAGACGAGGCAGAGAGTGGAGAGGAGAGATGTCAGAAGGAGTTGGGGGAAGGAGAGAGGGTAAAGGAGCGGGAAGGGAGGGAGGGGATGTTGGGGGGGGAAGGAGAGAGGGGGAAAGGGTGAGGGAAAGAGTGTGGTAAGGAGAGAGGGGAAGGGTGGAAGGAGAAGGGGGAAGGGCGATGGACAGGGAGTGAAAGAGAGGGGGAGGAGGGTTGTCAGAAGGAGATAGAGTGAAGGGAGGGCGAAGGAGAGGGCGAAACGTAGATGTGGGGAAGGAGAGGGCGGAAGGAGAGAGGGGGAAGTAGAGAGTGGGGAAGGACAGAGGGGAGGAAGGAGCGAGGGGAAGGAGCGAGGGGGGAAATAGAGGGTGCAAAAGAGAGGGGAGGGAAGGGGAGAGGGGAAAGAGAGAAGGGGGAAGGAGAGAAGGGGGAAGGAGAGAGGGGAGAAGGAGAGAGGGGAGAAGGAGAGACCGGAATGAAGGGGGAATTAGAGAGGGGAAAGGAGAGAGTGGGGAAGGACAGAGGGGTGGAAGGAGCAAGGGGGGAAGGAGAGGGGGCAAAAGAGAGGGGAGGGAAGGGGAGAGGGGAAGGAGAGAGGAAAGGAAGGGGGAAGGAGAGAGGAGAGAAGGAGAGAGGGAAGGAAGGGGGAAGGAGAGAGGGGAGAAGGAGACGTGGGGAAGGAGAGGGGAAAGGAGGGGGGGAAGGAGAGAGGATAAGGAATGGGGAAAGAGAGAGGGAGAAGGAAGAGGGAAGGAGAGGGGGAAGGAGAGAGGCGGCAAGTAGAGAGTGGGGAAGGACAGAGGGGTGGAAGGAGCAAGGGGGGGAACGAGATGGGGGCGAATGAGAGGAGGGGGAAGGAGAGAGGGAAGGAAGGGGGAAGGAGAGAGGGGAGAAGGAGAGAGGGAAGGAGAGGGAAGGAGAGGGGGAAGGAGAGGGGGGGAAGGAGAGAGGATAAGGAATGGGGAAAGCGAGAGGGAGAACGAAGAGGGAAGGAGGGGGGGAAGGAGAGAGGGGGAGGAGAGAGAGGGGAAGGAATGGGGAAGGAGCGAGGGTGGAAGGAGAGAGGCAGTAAAGGAGAGAGGGGAAGGAAGGGGGAAGGAGAGAGGGCAAGGAAGGGAGAAGGAGATGGGGAGAAGGAGAGAGGGGGGAAGGAAAGAGGAGGGAAGCAGAGAGAGGAAGGAAGGGGGAAGGAGAGAGGGGAGAAGGAGGGGGGAAGGAAAGAGGAGGTAAGCAGAGAGAGGAAGGAAGGGGGAAGGAGGGAGGGGAGAAGGAGAGAGGGGAATGAAAGGGGGAGGAGAGAGAGAAAAAGGAGAGGGGGAAGGAGAAGGGGAGAAGGAGAGAGGGGAAGGATGGGGAAGGAGAGAGGAGAGAAGGAGAGGGAGGAAGGAAGGGGGAAGGAGAGAGGAGAGAAGGAGAGGGAGGAAGGAAGGGGGAAGGAGTGGGGGAGATGGGGAGGGAGGGGAAGGGGAGGCAGAAGTAGAGAGGGGAGAAGGAAAGAGGGGAGAAAGAAAGGGGGGAAGGAGAGAGAGGGGAGAATAAGAGAGGGGAAGGAGAAGGGCAATGAGAGAGGGGAGAAGGAGGGGGGTAAATGAAGGGGGTAGGAGAGAGGGGAAGGAAGTGGGAAGGAGAGGTGGAGAAAGAGAGAGGTGGGAAGGAGAGAGAAAGAGAGGACAAAGGGGAAGAACCGGGGAAGGAGAGAGGGGAGAAGGAGAGAGGGGCGAAGGAGACGGGGGAAGGAGAGGGGCAACGAGAGAGGGGAGAAGGACGGGGGGGTAAAGGAAGGGGAAAGGAGACAGGGGAGAAGGAGAGAGGGGAAGGAAGGGGGAATGAGAGAGTAGAGAACGAAAGGGGGAAAGGGGGGAGAAGGAGAGTGTGAAAGGAAGGGGGTGGAGAGAGGGGGGAAGGATAGAGGGGACGGAAGGCAGGGGGCAGAAGAGAGGCCAGAAGGAGAGCGGGGAAGGAAGTGGGAGGAGAGAGGGGTGAGGGAGAGGGGGTAAGGAAGGGGAAGGAGATGGGGGGAAGGAGAGAGGGGGAAGGAAGGGGGTAGGAGATGGGGGGAGGAAAGGGAAAGGAGAGAGGGGTGAAGGAGAGGGGGTAAGGAAGGGAGAAGGAGAGAGGGGAGAAGGAGAGAGGGAAGAAGGAAGGGGGAAGGAGATAGGGGAAAGGAGGGGGGGGAGGAAGGGGGAAGGAGATGGGGGAGGAAGGGGGAAGGAGATGGGGGAAGGAAGGGGGAAGGAGATGGGGGGAAGGGGGGGAGGAAGGGGGAAGGAGATGGGGGAAGGAGAGGGGGGAAGAAAGGGGGAAGGAGATAGTGGGAAGGAGATGGGGGAAGGAGATGGGGGGAAGGAGAGGGGAAGGAGATGGGGGAAGGAAGGGGGAAGGAAGGGGGAAGGAGATAGGGTGAAGGAGATAGTGGGAAGAAGATGGGGGAAGGAGAGGGGAAGGAGATGGGGGAAGGAAGATGGAAGGAGATGGGGGAGGAAGGGGAAAGGAGATGGGGGGAGGAAGGGGGAAGGAGATGGCGGGGAAGGAGATGGGGGAAGGAGGGGAGAAGGAGTGGGAAGGAGATGGGGGAAAGGAAGCGGAAAGGAGATGGGGGAAGGAGAGGGGGGAAGGAAGGGGGAAGGAGATGGGGGAAGGAGGGGGAAGGAGATAGGGGAAGGAGAGGGGGGAAGGAAGGGGGAAGGAGATGGGGGGACGGAGTGGGATGGAAGGAGATGGGGGGGCAGGGTGGGAAGGAAGGAAGGGGGAAGGAGAGGGGGAAAAGGAGATAAGGGAGGAGAGGGGGGAAATGAGATAAGGGGAACGAGAGGGGGGAAGGAGATGGGGGGAAAGAGATGGGGGGAAAGGAGATGGGGGAAGGAGATGGGGGAAGGAGGGGGAAGGAAGGGGGGAAGGAGATGGGGAGGAAAGGAGGGGGAAAGGAAGGGGGAAAGAGGAGTGGGAAGGAAGGGGGAAGAGGGGAAGGAAGGGGGAAAGAGAGAGGGGGAAGGGGATGGGAAGATGGAAGGTGGAAGGAGTGTGGGGGAAAGGAGATGGGGAAAGGAGAGGGGGCAGGAAGGGGAACGGAGAGGGGTGAAGGAGAGGGGAAGGAGAGAGGGGGAAGGAGAGGGGGTAGGGAAGGGGGAAGGAGAGAGGGGCGAAGAGAGAGGGGGAAGGAGAGGGGGGAAGGAAGGGGGAAGGAGAGGGGGGCAAGGAAGGGGGAAGGAGAGAGGGGGAAGGAGAGAGGGTAGGGAAGGGGGAAGGAAGGAGATGGGGAGAAGGAGAGAGGGGGAGAAGGAAGGAGATGGGGTGAAGGAGGAGGGGAAGGAAGGAGGGGGGAAGGAAGAACGGGGGAGGAAGGAGGGGGGCAGGGAAGGAGGGGGGAAGGAAGGGGGGAGGAAGGAGATGAGGGTGAAGGGGGGGCGATGGAAGGAGAGGGGGTGAAGGAGGGGGGAGGAAGGAGATGGGGGAAGGAAGGAGATGGTGGGAAGGAGAGGGGGGCGAAGACAGGAGATGAGGAAGGAGAGGGGGGAAGGAGGGGGGAGGAAGGAGGACGGAAGGAGTGGGGGAAGGAAGGGGGAAGGAACGAGATGGCGAGAAGGAGGGGGGAAGGAAGGGGAAGGAGCGGGGGTGAAGGAGCTGGGGGGGAAGGAGAGAGGGAGGAAAGAGAGGGGGAAGGAGAGATGGAGAAATGAGAGGGGGGAAGGAAGGGGGAAGGAAGGGGGGAGGAAGGAGATGGGGGTGAAGGGGGGGCGATGGAAGGAGAGGGGGTGAAGGAGGGGGGAGGAAGGAGATGGGGGAAGGAAGGAGATGGCGGGGAAGGAGAGGGGGGCGAAGGCAGGAGATGGGGGAAGGAGAGGGGGAAGGGGGAAGGAAGGAGGACGGAAGGAGTGGGGGAAGGAAGGGGGAAGGAACGAGATGGCGAGATAAGAGGGGGGAAGGAAGGGGAAGGAGCGGGGGTGAAGGAGCGGGGGTTAAGGAGCGGGGGTGAAGGAGCGGGGGGGGAAGGAGAGAGGGAGGAAAGAGAGGGGGAAGGAGAGATGGAGAAATGAGAGGGGGGAAGGAAGGGGGAAGGAAGGGGTGAGGAGAGGGGGGAAGGAAGGAGATGGGGAAGGAAGGTGATGGGGGAATGAGGGGGAAAGGGGTGGAATGAAGGCGATGGGTGAGAAGGGGAGGGGGGAAGGAGAGAGGGGGAGAAGGAAGGAGAGGGGGTTGTAAGGGGGGGCGAGGAAGGAGATGGGGAGGAAGGAGATGGGGTGTAGGAGGGGGGAAGGAAGGAGGGGGGAAGGAAGAATGGGGGGAGGAAGGAGGGGGGCAGGGAAGGAGGGGGAAGGAAGAAGATGGGGAAGGAGAGGGGGGAAGGAGGGGGGAAGGAAGGAGATGGCAGAAGGAAGGAGATGGGGAGAAGGAAGGAGATCGGGGTGAAGGGGGGGAAGGCAGGAGATGGGCAGAAGGAGAGGGGGATTGAGGGGGAAGGAAGGGGGAAGGAATGTGAGGGGGAAGGAAGGAGATGGGGGAAGGAGAGGGGGAGTAAGGAATGGGGAAGGAGAGAGGTGGGGGGGCAAGGACATGGGGGAAGGAAGGAGAGGGGGCAAGGAGGGGGGAAGGGGGGGAAGGAGAGAGGGGGAATGAAGGAGATGGGGGAAGGAGGGGGAAGTAGGGGGGAAGGAAGGAGGGGGCGGAAGGAAGGAGAGGGTGGGAGGAAAGGAGGGGTGGAAGGAATGAGAGGGGGTGAAGGAGGGGGTGAAGGCAGGAGATGGGGGAAGGCGAGGGGAGGAAGGAGAGGGGAAGGAAGGGGGAATAAAGGAGGGGGGAAGGTAGGAGGGGGGAAGAAAGGAGAGGGGGAAGGAAGGAGAGTGGGGGGAAGGAAGGAGAGGGGGAAGGAAGGAGAGGGGGGAAGGAAGGAGAGTGGGGGGAAGGAAGGAGGGGGAAGGAGAGGGGCGGAAGGAGAGGGGGTGAAGGAGAAGGGAGGGAAGGAAGGAGGGATGAAAGGAAGGAGAGGGGGGAAGGAAAGGGGGAAGGAAGGAGATGGGGGAAGGAGAGGGGGGTGAAGGCAGGAGATGGGGAAGGAGAGGGGAGGAAGGAGAGGGGAAGGGAAGGGGAAGGATGGAGGGGGAAGGAAGGGGGAAGAAAGGAGATGGGGGAAGGAGGGGGGAAGGAAGTAGATGGGGAGGAGGAAGGAGATGGGGGTGAAGGAGGGGGAAGGAAGGAGATGGGGGAAGGAAGGAGATGGGGGAAGGAGAGGGGGGCGAAGGCAGGAGATGGGGGGAAGAGAGGGGGGAAGGAGGGGGGAATAAAGGGGGAAGGAAGGAGAGGGGGAAGGAAGGGGGAAGAAAGGAGTGGGGAAGGTAGGAGGGGGAAGAAAGGAGAGGGGGAAGGAAGGAGAGGGGGGAAGGAGAGGGGGGAAGGAGAGGGGGGGAAGGAGAGGGGGGAAGGAAGGGGGGAAGGAAGGGGGAAGGAAGGAGAGGGGGGAAGGAAGGGGGAAGGAAGGAGATGGGGAAGGAAGGAGATGGGGGAAGGAAGGAAATGGGGGAAGGAAGGAGATGGGGAAGGAAGGAGAGGGGGAAGGAAGGGGGAAGGAAGGAGATGGGGGAATGAAGGAGGGGGGAAGGAAGGATAGTGGGGGGAAGGAAGGGGGGAGGAGAGGGGCGGAAGGTGAGGGGGTGAAGGAGAGGGGAGGGAAGGAAGGAGGGGGAAAGGAAGGAGAGGGGGAAGGAGAGGGGGAAGAAGGGTGGAGGTAGGAGGGAGGGAAGAAAGGAGAGGGGTGAAGGAGAGGGGGAAGAAGGTGTTGGGGAGAGGGGGAAGGATGGGGGAAGGGTGGGGGAAGGAAGGAGGAGGGAAGGAGGGGGAAGGAGGAGGGAAGGAGGGGGAAGGAGGGGGGAAGGAAGTGGGAAGGAAGGAGAGGGGGGAAGGAGAGAGTGGGGAAGCAGACTGGGGGAAGGAGAGTGGGGGAAGGAGGGGGGAAGGAAGGAGATGGGGTGAAGGAGAGGGGGGAAGGAGAGGGGGGAAGGAAGGGGGAAGGAAGGGGGAAGGAAGGGGGAAGGAAGGACGGGGAAGGAAGGGGGGAAGGAGATGGGAGGGAAGGAGGGGGGAGGGAGGGGGGAAGGAAGGGGGAATGAAGGAGAGGGGGGAAGGAGAGGGGGGGGAAGGAGGGGGGAAGGAAGGGGGAAAGAAGTAGAGGGGGAAGGAAGGGGGAAGGAAGGAGATGGGGGAAGGAAGGAGATGGGGAGAAGGAAGGAGAGGGGGTTGAAGGAGGGGGGAGGAAGGAGATGGGGGAAGGAAGGAGATCGGGGTGAAGGGGGTAAGGCAGGAGATGGGCAGAAGGAGAGGGGGAATGGAGGGGGGAAGGAAGGGAGAAGGAATGTGAGGGGGATGGAAGGAGATGGTGGAAGGAGAGGGGGAAGGAAGGGGGAAGAAAGGAGATGGGGAAGAAAGGAGATGGGGAAGGAGAGGGGGGTGAAGTCAGGAGATGGGGGGAAGGCGAGGGAGGAAGGAGAGGGGAAGGAAGGGGGAAGAAAGGAGGGGGGAAGTTAGGAGGGGGGAAGAAAGGAGGGGGGAAGGAAGGAGAGTGGGGGAAGGAAGGAGACGGGGGAAGGAGAGGGGGGAATGAAGGGGGAAGGAAGGAGATGGGGAAGGAGAGGGGGAAGGAAGGGGGAAGGAAGGAGATGGGGGAAGGAAGGAAATGTGAGGAAAGAAGGAGATGGGGGAAGGAAGGAGAGGGGGAAGGAAGGAGGAGGGTAAGGAAGGAGAGGGGGGTAGGAAGGAGAGGGATGGAAGGAAGGAGTGTGGGGGGAAGAAAGGAGAGGGGAGAAGGAGAGGGGTGGAAGGAGAGGGGGTGAAGGATGGGGGGGAAGGAAGGAGGGGGGGAAGGAGAGGGGGGTGAAGGCAGGAGATGGGAGGAAGGAGAGGGGAAGGAAGGGGGAAGGATGGAGGGGGAAGGAAGGGGGAAGAAAGGAGATGGGAGAAAGAGGTGGGAAGGAAGGAGATGGGGAGAAGGAAGGAGATGGGGGTGAAGGAGGGGGGAGGAAGGAGATGGGGGAAGGAAGGAGATGGTGGGAAGGAGAGGGGGGCGAAGGCAGGAGATGGGGGGAAAGAGAGGGGGGAAGGAGGGGGGAATAAAGGGGGAAGGAAGGAGAGTGGGGGGAAGGAAGGAGATGGGGGAAGGAGAGGGGAGGAAGGAGAGGGGAAGGAAGGGGGAAGAAAGGAGGGGGGAAGTTAGGAGGGGGGAAGAAAGGAGGGGGGAAGGAAGGAGAGTGGGGGGAAGGAAGGAGAGGGGGGAAGGAGAGGGGGGAATGAAGGGGGAAGGAAGGAGATGGGGAAGGAGAGGGGGGAAGGAAGGGGGGAAGGAAGGAGATGGGGGAAGGAAGGAAATGTGAGGAAAGAAGGAGATGGGGGAAGGAAGGAGAGGAGGAAGGAGAGGGGGGTAGGAAGGAGAGGGATGGAAGGAAGGAGTGTGGGGGGAAGAAAGGAGAGGGGTGAAGGAGAGGGGTGGAAGGAGTGGGGGTGAAGGATGGGGGGGAAGGAAGGAGGGGGGGAAGGAGAGGGGGGTGAAGGCAGGAGATGGAGGAAGGAGAGGGGAAGGAAGGGGGAAGGATGGAGGGGGAAGGAAGGGGGAAGAAAGGAGATGGGAGAAAGAGGTGGGAAGGAAGGAGATGGGGAGAAGGAAGGAGATGGGGGTGAAGGAGGGGGGAGGAAGGAGATGGGGGAAGGAAGGAGATGGTGGGAAGGAGAGGGGGGCGAAGGCAGGAGATGGGGGGAAAGAGAGGGGGGAAGGAGGGGGGAATAAAGGGGGAAGGAAGGAGAGTGGGGGGGAAGGAAGGAGATGGGGGAAGGAGAGGGGGGAAGGAAGGGGGAAGGAAGGGGGAAGGAAGGAGATGGTGGGAAGGAGAGGGGGGAAGGAAGGGGGAAGGAAGGAGATGGGGAAGGAAGGAGATGGGGGAAGGAGAGGGGGGAAGGAAGGGGGAAGGAAGGAGACTGGGGGGAAGGAAGGAGATGGGGGAAGGAAGGAGATGGGGGAAGGAGAGGGGGGAAGGAAGGGGGAAGGAAGGAGATGGGGAAGGAAGGAAATGGGGAGAAGGAAGGAGATGGGGAAGGAAGGAGAGGGGGAAGGAAGGAGAGGGGTAAGGAAGGAGAGGGGAAGAAAGGAGAGTCGGGGGAAGGAATGAGAGGGGGAAGGAGAGGGACGGAAGGAGAGGGGGTGAAGGAGAGGGGAGGGTAGGAAGGAGGGGGGGAAAGGAAGGAGAGGGGGGAAGGAGAGGGGGAAGAAGGGGGGAGGAAGGAGGGAGGGAAGAAAGGAGAGGGGGGAGGGAGAGGGGGGAGGAAGGAGATGGGGAAGGGGGAAGGGAGGGGGAAGGAAGGAGGGGGGGGAAGGAGGGGGAAGGAAGGAGGAAGGAAGGAGACGCGGGAAGGAGAGGTGGGAAGGAGGGGGGAAGGAAGGATGGGGGAAGGAAAGGGTGGAAGGAAGTGGGAAGGAAGGAGAGGGGGGAAGCAGACTGGGGGAAGGAGAGTGGGGAAGGAGGGGGAAGGAAGGAGATGGGGTGAAGGAGAGGGGGGAAGGAGAGGGGGGAAGGAAGGGGGAAGGAAGGAGAGGGGGGAAGGAGGGGGAAGGAAGGGGGAAGGAAGGAGAGGGGGGAAGGAAGGACGGGGGAAGGAAAGGGGGAAAGGAGGGGGGAAGGAAAGGGGAATGAAGGAGAGGGGGGAAGGAGAGGGGGGAAGGAGAGTGGGGGATGGAGAGTGGGGGAAGGAGGGGGGAAGGAAGGAGATGGGGGAAAGAGATGGAGGGAAGGAGATGGGGGAAGGAAGGAGATGGGTAGGAAGGAGAGGGGGGAGGAGGGGGGAAGGAAGGAGTTGGAGAAGGAAGGAGATGGGGGAAGGAGAGGGGTGGAAGGAGAGGGGGAAAGAAGGGGGGAGGAAGGAGATGGGGGCGGAGAGGGGGAAAGGAAAGAGGAAGGAAGGAGATGGGGAAGGAGAGGGGGGAGGAGAAGGGGGAAAGAAGGTGGAAGGAGGAGATGGAGGGGAAGGGGGAATGAAGGTGGAAGGAAGGAGATGGGGAAGGAGGATTGGGAAGGGGGGAAGGAAAGGGGAAGGATGGAGATGGGGGAAGGAGAGGGGGGAAGGAAGCGGGAAGGAGGGGGGAAGGAGGGGGAAGGAGGGGGGGAAGGAGAGCGGCAGATAGAAGGGGGAAGGAGGGGGTGAAGGAGGAGGGCAAAGAGGGGGGAAGGAGCGGGGCGGAAGGAGATTGGGGGAAGGAGATGGGGGGTAAGGAGATGGGAGGGAAATAGGGGGGAGCAGGAGGGGGAGGAGAGGGGGGAAGCAGCCGGTGGGAAGGAGGGGGGGCAAGGAGATGGGGGGAAGGAGGGGTGGAAGGAGAGGGGGGAAGGAGATGGGGCGGAAGGAGATATGGGGGAAAGGAGAGCGGGAGGAGAGGGGGAAGGAGGTGGGGGGAAAGAGATGTGGGGTAAGGAGAGGGGGAGAATGAGATTGGGTGGAAGGAGAGTGGGAGCAAGGAAGGGGGAAGGAGATAGAGGGGAAGGAGAGGGGTGAAGGAAGGGGGAAAGAGATGGGGGAAGGAGATGGGGAAGGAGATGGGGAAGGAGATAGGGGCAGGAGAGGGGGACTGGAGAGGGGGAGAAGTAGAGGGGGGCATAAGGAGAGGGGGTGAACGAGAGGGGGGAAAGAGGGGCAAGGAGATGGCGGAAGGAGAGGGGGACGGAAATAGAGGGAAGGAGATGGGGAAGGAGAGGGTGGGGAAGGAGAGGGGGTGAAGGAGATGGGGGAAGGAAGGGGGAAGGAAATAGGGGGGAAGGAGTAGTGGGAAAGAGAAATGGGGGGAGGAGATAGGGGAAGAAGAGGGGGGCAAGGAGATGGGGGAAGATGGGGGGAAGGAGATGGGGGAAGGAGATTGGGGTAAGGAGAGAGGAGGAAGGAGAGAGGGGAAGGAGAGAGAGGGGGAAGGTGAGGGGGGAAGGCAGGGGGAAGGAGATGGGGGAAGGAGAGGGTGGGAAGGAGAGGGGGGGGAAGGAGAGGGGGGGGAAGGAGAGGGGGGAAGGAGAGGGGGGAAGGAGAGGGGGGGGAAGGAGAGGGGGGAAGGAGATGGGGGAAGGAGATGGGGGATGGAGATGGGGGAAGGAGATTAGGGGAGGTGGGGAGAAAAGGTGGGGAAGGAAAGGGGGGAAGGAGGTGTGGCAAAGGAGAGTGTGGGTAAGTGGTGGGAAGGATGGGTTAGGAGTGGGGAGGAAGGGGGAAGGAACGAGATGGGGAAAAGGAGAAGGGGCAAGAAAGGGGGAAGGAGATGGGGGAAGGAGGGGGATGAAAGGGGCAAGGAGATGGGGGAAGGAGAGGTGGGAAGGGGATAGAGGGGAAGGAGATGGGGGGAAGGAGAGGGGGTGGAAGGAGATAGGGGGAAGGAGCGGAGGGAAGGAAGGGGGAAGGAGATGGGGTGAAGGAAGGGGTGGGAGATGGGGGAAGGAGAGGGGGAAGGAGAGGAGGGGGAGGAGATGGGGAAGGCGGGGATGGAAGGGGGAAGGAGGGGGGGAAGGAAATGGGGGAAGGAGAGGGGGAGATGGAGATGGGGGAAGGAGAGGGGGTGGATGGAAGGGGGAAGGAGAGGGGGGGAAGGAGATGGGGGGAAGGAGATTGGGGGGAAGGAGATGGGGAGAAGGAGAGGGGGAAAGAGAGGGGGAAAGAGAGCGGGAAGGAGATGGGGGAAGGAGAGGGGGTGGATGGAAGGGGGAAGGAGAGGGGGGGAAGGAGATGGGGGGAAGGAGATGGGGAGAAGGAGATGGGGGGAAGGAGAGGGGGAAAGAGAGCGGGAAGGAGAGAGGGGGGAGGAAGGGAGAAGGAGATAGAGGGGAAGGAGAGGGGGGAAGGAAGGGGAAATTGAGATTGGGGGAAGGATAGGGGAAGGAGAGGGGGGAAGGAGATGGGGGGAAGGGGGGGTGGAAGGAGATTAAGGGGCAGGAGAGGGAGGCAGGAGAGTGGGGAAGGAGAGGGGGTAAGGAGAGGGGTTGAAGGAGAGGGGGGAAAGAGAGGGGGAAAAGAGAGGGGGTGAAGGAGAGGGGGGAAGGAGCTGGGGAAGGGGGGAAGGAAGGGTGGAAGGAGAGGGGTGTAGGAAGGAGGAAGAAGAGGGGGGAAGGAGATGGGTAAGGAGATGGGGCGGAAGGAGATATGGGCGAAAGGAGAGGGGGAAGAGATGGGTGAAAGAGGTGGCGGGAAAGAGACGTTGGGTAAGGCAAGGGGGAGAAGGAGATTGGGTGGAAGGAGAGTGGGGGCAAGGAAGGGGGAAGGAGATAGAGGGGAAGGAGAGGGGTGAAGGAAGGGGGAAGGAGAGGGGGAAGGAGAGGGGGAAGGAGAGGTGGGGGAGGAGATGGGGGGAAGGAGAGGGGTGAAGGAAGGGGGAAGGAGATGGGGGGAAGGAAAGGGGGAAGGAGAGGGGGAAGGAGAGGGGGAAGGAGAGGTGGGGGAGGAGATGGGGGGAAGGAGAGGGGTGAAGGAAGGGGGAAGGAGATGGAGGGAAGGAAAGGGGGGAAGGAGAGGAGGAAGAAGAGGGGGAAGGAGAGGTGGGGAGGAGATGGGGGGAAGGGGGGAATGGAAGGGGGAACGAGAGGGGGGAAGGAGATAGGGGAAGGAGAGGGGGAAGGAGATGGGGGGAAGGCGAGGGGGGTAGGGAGAGGGGTGAAGGAGAGTGGGGGGAAGGAAGGGGGAAGGAGATAGAGGGGAAGGAGAGCGGGAAGGAAGGGGGAAAGGAGATGAGGGGGATGGAGAGGGGGGTAGGAGAGGGGGGGAAGGAGATGGGGAGGGGGGGAGGAGATTGGGGGCAGGAGAGGGAGGCAAGAGAGGGGGGAAGTAGAGGGGGGTAAGGAGAGGGGGTGAAGGAGAGGTGGGAGAGAGAGGGGGTGAAGGAGAGGGGGGAAGGAGGTGGGGGTAGTAGAGGGTGGGGAAGGAGATGGGGGGAAGGAGAGGGTGGGTCGGAGGGGGGGAGGAAGGGGGAAGGAGATAGGAGGAAGGAGAGGGTGTTGAAGGAGAGGTGGGAAGGAGATGGGGGAAGGAGAGGGGTGGGAAGGAAGGGGAAAGGAGATGAGGGGGATGGAGAGGGGGGTAGGAGAGGGGGGGAAGGAGAGGGTGTTGAAGGAGAGGTGGGAAGGAGATGGGGGAAGGAGATGGGGAAGGAGAGGGTGGGGAAGGAGAGGGGGGAAGGAGAGGGGTGGGGAAGGAAGGGGATGGGGGGAGTAAGGGGGAAGGAGATGGCGGAAGGGAAAAAGGAAGGAGGAAGGAGATGGGGGGAAGGAGAGGGGGGTAAAGAAGGGGGAAGGAGATAGGGCAAGGAGATGGGGTGGTAAGGAGATGGGGGAAGGAGGGGGAAGGAAAGGGGAAGTAGAGGGTGTGAAGGATGGCGGAAGGACAATGCTGCACTCTCTCCACACTATCCTCTGACAATGCAGCACTCCCTCCACACAGATCTTCTGACTATGCTGCACTCCCTCCAAACTGACCCTCTGACAACGCTGCACTCCCTCCACACTGACCCTCTGACAATGCTGCACTCCCTCCACACTGATCCTCTGACAATGCTGCACTCCCTCCACACTGACCCTCTGACAATGCTGCACTCACTCCACACTATCCTCTGACAATGCTGCACTCCCTCCAAACTGACCCTCTGACAATGCCGCTCTCCCTCCACACTGACCCTCTGACAATGTTGCACTCCCTCCACACTATCCTCTGACAATGCAGCACTCCCTCTACACTGATCATCTGAAAATGCAGCACTTCCTCGACACTGACCCTCGGACAATGCTGCACTCCCTCCTCACTGATCCTCTGAAAATGCTGCTCTCACTCCACACTGATCCTCTGACAATTCTGCACTCCCTCCATACTGACCCTCTGACAATGCTGCTCTCCCTCCACACTGATTCACTGACAATTCTGCACTCCCTCCACACTGATCCTCTGACAATGCTGCACTCCCTCCACACTGACCCTCTGACAATGCTGCACTCTCTCGACACTGACCCTCTGACAATGCAGCACACCCTCCTCACTGATCCTCTGATAATGCTGCTCTCCCTCCACAATGACCCTCTGACAATGCTGCACTACCTCCACACTGACCCTCTGACAATGCTGCACTCTCTCAACACTGATCCTCTGAAAAGGCTGCACTCCCTCCACACTGACCCTCTGACAATGCTGCACCCCCTCCATACTGACTCTCTGACAATGCTGCACTCCCCCCATACTGATCCTGTGACAATGCTGCACTCCCTCCACACTGATCCTCTGACCTTGCTGCACCCCCTCCATTCTGACCCTCTGACAATGCTGCACTCCCTCCACACTGATCCTCTGACAATGCTGCACTCCCTCCACACTGACCCTCTGACAATGCTACAATACCTCCACACTGATCCTCTGACAATGCTGCACTTCCTCCACAGTGATCCTCTGACAGTGCTGCACTCCCTCCACAGTGAACCTCTGACAATGCTGCACTCCGTCCACACTGACTCTCTGACAATTCTGCACTCCCTCCACACTGACCCTCTGATAATGCTGCAATAGCTCCACACTGATCCACTGACAATGCTGCACTCTCTCCACACTGACCCACTGACAATGCTGCACTCCCTCCATACTGATCCTCTGACAATTCTGCATTTCCTCCATACTGACTCTCTGACAATGCTGCACTCCCTCGACACTGACCCGCTGACAAAGGTGCACTCCTTCCACACTGATCCTCTGACAATGCTGCACTCTCTCCACACTATCCTCTGACAATGCTGCACTCCCTCCACACTGAAGCTCTCTCAATGTTGCACTCCCTCCACACTGACACTCTGACAATGCTGCACTCCCTCAACACTATCCTCTGACAATGCTGCACTCTCCCCACACTATCCTCTGACAATGCTGCACTCCCTCCAAACTGACCCTCTGTCAATGCTGCACTCCCTCCACACTGATCATCTGACAATGCTGCACTCTCTCCACACTGATCCTCTGACAATGCTGCACTTCCTCGACTGTGATCCTCTGAGAATGCTGCACTCCGTCCACACTGATCCTCTGACACTGCTGCACTCCCTCCACACTGACTCTCCGACAATGCTGCACTTCCTCCACACTGACCCTCTGACAATGCCGCACACCCTCCACACTGAACCTCTGACAAAGCTGCACTCTCTCAACACTGATCCTCTGAAAAGGCTGCACTCCCTCCACACTGACCCTCTGTCAATGCTGCACTCCCTCCATCCTGACGCTCTGACAGTGCTATACTCCCCCCATACTGATCCTGTGACAATTCTGCACTCCCTCCACACTGATCCTCTGACCATGCTGCACCCCCTCCATACTGACCCTCTGACAATGGTGCACTCCCTCCCCACTGACGCTCTGACAATGCTGCACCCTCTCCACACTGAACCTCTGACAATGCTGCACTCTCTGCACGCTATCCTCTGACAATGCAGCACTCCCTCCACACTGATCCTCTGACAATGCTGCACTCCCTCTACACTGATCCTCTGACAATGCTGCACTCCCTCCAAACTGACCCTCTGACAATGCTGCACTCTCTCCACACTATCCTCTGACAATGCAGCACTCCCTCTAAAAAGATCCTCTGACAATGCTGCACCCCCTCCACACTGATCCTCTGAAAATGCTGCTCTCCCTCCTCACTGATCCTCTGACAATGCTGCCCCCACCTCCACACTGAATCACTGACAATTCTGCACTCCCTCCACAATGACCCTCTGACAATGCTGCACTACCTCCACACTGACCCTCTGACAATGCTGCACTCTCTCAACACTGATCCTCTGAAAAGGCTGCACTCCCTCCACACTGACCCTCTGACAATGCTGCACTCCCTCCACACTGATCCTCTGACAATGCTGCACCCCCTCCACACTGACTCTCTGACAATGCTGCACTCCCCCCATACTGATCCTGTGACAATGCTGCACTCCCTCCACACTGATCCTCTGACAATGCCGCACCCCCTCCACACTGATCCTCTGACAATGCTTCACTACCTCCACACTGACTCTCTGACAAAGCTGCACTGCCTCCACACTGACCTTCTGACAATGCTGCACTTCCTCCACACTGACCCTCTGACTATGCTGCACTCCCACCACACTGACCCTCTGACAATGCTGCACTGCCTCCACACTGTTCCTCTGACAATGCTGCACTCCCTCCATACTGACCCACTGACCATGCTGCACTCCCTCCTCACTGACCCTCTGACAATGCTGCACTCTCTCCACACTATCCTCTGACAATGCTGCACTCCCTCCAAAGTGACCGTCTGACAATTCTGCACTCCCTCCACAGTGATCCTCTGACAATGCTGCACTCCCTCCACAGTGAACCTCTGACAATGCTGCACTCCGTCCACACTGATCCTCTGACAATGCTGCACTCCCTCCACACTGATCCTCTGACAATGCTGCACTCCCTCCACACTGATCCTCTGACAATGCTGCACTCCCTCCACACTGACCCTCTGACAATGCTGCACTCTCTCCACACTGACCCTCTGACAATGCTGCACTCTCTCCACACTGACCATCTGACAATGCTGCACACCCTCCTCACTGATCCTCTGACAATTCTACACTCCCTCCATACTGATCCTCTGACAATGCTGCTCTCCCTCCACACTGATCCTCTGACAATGATGCCCCCACCTCCACACTGAATCACTGACAATTCTGCACTCCCTCCACAATGACCCTCTGACAATGCTGCACTACCTCCACACTGACCCTCTGACAATGCTGCACTCCCTCCACACTGATCCTCTGAAAAGGCTGCACTCCCTCCACACTGACCCTCTGACAATGCTGCACCCCCTCCACACTGACTCTCTGACAATGCTGCAATCCCCCCATACTGATCCTCTGACAATGCTGCACTCCCCCCATACTGATCCTCTGACAATGCTGCATCCCCTCCACTGTGAACCTCTGACAATGCTGCACTCCCCCCATAATGACCCTTGACAATGCTGCACTCCCTCCACTGTGAACCTCTGACAATGCTGCACTCACTCCACACTGATCCTCAGACAATGCTGCACTCCGTCCACACTGATCCTCTGACAATGCTGCACTCCCTCCACACTGACTCTCTGACAATTCTGCACTCCCTCCACAGTGACCCTCTGATAATGCTGCAATACCTCCACACTGATCCTCTGACAATGCTGCACTCTCTCCACACTGATGCTCTGACAATGCTGCACTCTCTCCACATTGATCCTCTGACAATGCTGCACTCACTCCACACTGACCCTCTGACAATGCTGCACTCCCTCCACACTGATCCTCTGACAATGCTGCACTCCCTCCACACTGACCCTCTGACAATACTTAATCCATCCTCACTGACCCTCTGACAATGCTGCACTCTCCCCACACTATCCTCGGACAATGCTGCACTCCCTCCAAACTGACCCTCTGACAATGCTGCACTCCCTCCACATGTCCCTCTGACAATGTTGCACTTCCTCCACACTGACCCTCTGACAATGCTGCACTCCCTACACACTGATCCTCTGACAATGCTGCACTGTCTCCACACTATCCTCTGACAATGCAGCACTCCCTCCACACTGATCCTCTGACAATGCTGCACTCCCTCCAAACTGACCCTCTGACAATGCTGAAGTCCCTCCAAACTGACCCTCTGACAATGCTGCACTCCCTCCACACTGATCCTCTGACAATGCTTCACTACCTCCAAACTGACTCTCTGACAAAGCTGCACTCTCTCCAAAGTGACCGTCTGACAATTCTGCACTCCCTCCACACTGATCCTCTGACAATGCTGCACTCTCTCCACAGTGATCCTCTGACAATGCTGCACTCCCTCCACAGTGATCCTCTGACAATGCTGCACCCCCTCCACACTGATCCTCTGACAATGCTGCAATACCTCCACACTGATCCTCTGACAATGCTGCACTCCCTCCACAGTGATCCTCTGACAATGCTGCACTCCCTCCACAGTGAAACTCTGACAATGCAGCACTTCCTCGACACTGACCCTCGAACATTGCTGCTCTCCCTCCACACTGATCCTCTGACAATTCTACACTCCCTCCACACTGACCCTCTGACAAATCTGCACTCCCTCCATACTGATCCTCTGACAATTCTGCACTCCCTCCACACTGACCCTCTGACAATGCTGAACTCTCTCGACACTGACCCTCTGACAATGCTGCACACCCTCCTCACTGATCCTCTGATAATGCTGCTCTCCCTCCACAATGACCCTCTGACAATGCTGCACTACCTCCACACTGACCCTCTGACAATGCTGCACTCTCTCAACATTGATATTCTGAAAAGGCTGCACTCCCTCCACACTGACCCTCTGACAATGCTGCACTCCCTCCACACTGACCCTCTGACAATGCTGCACTCCCCCCATACTGATCCTCTGACAATGCTGCATCCCCTCCATACTGACCTTTGACAATGCTGCACTCCCTCCACTGTGAACCTCTGACAATGCTGCACTCCCTGCACACTGATCCTCTGACAATGCTGCACTCCCTCCGCAGTGATCCACTGACAATGCTGCACTCCGTCCACACTGATACTCTGACAATGCTGCAATACCTCCACACTGATCCTCTGACAATTCTGCACTTCCTCCACAGCGATCCTCTGACAATGCTGCACTCCCTCCACAGTGAACCTCTGACAATGCTGCCCTCCGTCCACACTGATCCTCTGACAATGCTGCACTCCCTCAACAGTGAAACTCTGACAAGTCTGCACTCCCTCCACACTGACTCTCTGACAATGCTGAATTCCCTCCACACTGACCCTCTGATAATGCTGCAATACATCCACACTGATCCACTGACAATTCTGCACTCCCTCCACACTGACCCTCTGACAATTCTGTACCCCCTCCACACTGACCCTCTGACAATGCTGCACTCCCTGCACACTGATCCTCTGACAATGCTGCACTCCCTCCACACTGATCCACTGACAATTCTGCCTTCCCTCCACACTGATCCTCTGACATTGCTGCACTCCCTCCACAGTGATCCTCTGAGAATGCTGCACTCCCTCCACACTGATCCTCTGAAAAGGCTGCACTACCTCCACACTGACCCAATGAGAATTCTGCACTCCATCCACACTGATCCTCTGACAATGCTGCACTCCCTCCACAATGACCTTCTGACAAAGCTGCACTCCCTCCACACTGATCCTCTGACCATGCAGCACCCCCTCCATACTGACCCTTTGACAATGCTGCACTCCCTCCACACTGATCCTCTGACAATTCTGCACTCCCTCCACACTGACCCTCTGACAATGCTGCACTCCCTCCACACTGATCCTCTGACCATGCTGCACCCCCTCCACACTGACCCTCTGACAATGCAGCACTCCCCCAACACTGACCCTCTGACAATGCTGCACTCTCTCCTCACTGATCCTCTGACAATGCTGCACTCCCTCCACACTGATCCTCTGACAATGCAGCACCCCCTCCATACTGACCCTCTGACAATGCTGCACTCCCTCCATACTGATCCTCTGACAATGCTGCACTCCCTCCAAACTGATCCCCTGACAATTCTGCACTCCCTCCATATTGACCCTCCGACAATGCTGCACTCCCTCCACACTGATCCTCTGACAATGCAGCACCCCCACCATACTGAACCTCTGACAATGCTGCACTCCCTCCATACTGATCCTCTGACAATGCTGCTCTCCCTCCAAACTGATCCCCTGACAATTCTGCACTACCTCCATATTGACCCTCCGACAATGCTGCACTCCCTCCACACTGATCGTCTGACAATGCTGCACTCCGTCCACACTGATCCTCTGACAATGCTGCACTCCCTCCACACTGACCCTCTGACAATGCTGCACTCCCTCCAAACTGATCCTCTGACAATTCTGCACTCCCTCCATATTGACCCTCCGACAATTCTGCACTCCGTCCACACTGATCCTCTAACAATGCTGCACTCCCTACATCCTGACCCTCTGACAATGCTGCACTCCCTACATCCTGACCCTCTGACAATGCTGCACTCCGTCCACACTGATCCTCCGACAATGCTGCACTCCCTCCACACTGACCCTCTGACAATGCTGCACTCCCTCCTCACTGATCCTCTGACAATGCTGCACTCCCTGCACACTGTACGACTGTCAATGCTGCACTCCCTCCATACTGACTCTCTGTCAATGCTGCACTCCCTCCACAGTGACCCTCTGACAATGCTGCACTCCCTCCACACTGATCCTCTGACAATGCTGCACTCCGTCCACACTGATCCTCTGACAATGCGGCACTCCCTCCACACTGACCCTCTGACAATGCTGCACTCCCTACATCCTGACCCTCTGACAATGCTGCAGTCCCTCCACACTGATCCTATGACAATGCTGCAGTCCCTCCACACTGATCCTCTGACAATTCTCCACTTTCTCCACAGTGAACCTCTGACAATGCTGCACTCCCTCCACACTGATCCTCTGATAATGCTGCACTCCCTCCACACTGATCCTCTGACAATTCTACACTCCCTCCATACTGACCCTCTGACAATGCTGCACTCTCTCCACACTGATCCTCTGACAATGCTGCAATACCTCCACACTGATCCTCTGACAATGCTGCACTCTCACCACACTGACCCTCTGACAATGCTGCACTCGCTCCACACTGATCCTCTGACAATGCTGCACTCTCTCCACACTGACCATCTGACAATGCTGCACTCGCTCCACACTGATCCTCTGACAATTCTGCATTCCCTCCATACTGATCCTCTGACAATGCAGCACTTCCTCGACACTGACCATCGGACAATGCTGCACTCCCTCCACACTGATCCTCTGAAAATGCTGCTCTCCCTCCACACTGAATCACTGACAATTCTGCACTCCCTCCACAATGACCCTCTGACAATGCTGCACTACCTCCACACTGACCCTCTGACAATGCTGCACTCTCTCAACACTGATCCTCTGAAAAGGCTGCACTCCCTCCACACTGACTCTCTGACAATGCTGCACTCCCCCCATACTGATCCTCTGACAATGCTGCACCCCCTCCATACTGACCCTTGACAATGCTGCACTCCCTCCACTGTGAACCTCTGACAATGCTGCACTCACTCCACACTGATCCTCTGACAATGCTGCACTCCCTCCACAGTGATCCTCAGGCAATGCTGCACTCTGTCCACACTGATCCTCTGACAATGCTGCACTTCCTCCACAGTGATCCTCTGACAATGCTGCACTCCCCCCACAGTGAACCTCTGACAATGCTGCACTCCCTCCACACTGACTCTCTGACAATTCTGCACTCCCTCCACAATGTCCCTCTGATAATGCTGCAATAACTCCACACTGATCCTCTGACAATGCTGCACTCTCTCCACACTGATCCTCTGACAATGCTGCACTCTCTCCACACTGATCCTCTGACAATGCTGCACTCTCTCCTCACTGATCCTCTGACAATGCTGCACTCCCTCCACACTGATCCTCTGACAATGCAGCACCCCCTCCATACTGACCCTCTGACAATGCTGCACTCCCTCCATACTGATCCTCTGACAATGCTGCACTCCCTCCAAACTGATCCCCTGACAATTCTGCACTCCCTCCATATTGACCCTCCGACAATGCTGCACTCCCTCCACACTGATCCTCTGACAATGCAGCACCCCCACCATACTGAACCTCTGACAATGCTGCACTCCCTCCATACTGATCCTCTGACAATGCTGCTCTCCCTCCAAACTGATCCCCTGACAATTCTGCACTACCTCCATATTGACCCTCCGACAATGCTGCACTCCCTCCACACTGATCCTCTGACAATGCTGCACTCCGTCCACACTGATCCTCTGACAATGCTGCACTCCCTCCACACTGACCCTCTGACAATGCTGCACTCCCTCCAAACTGATCCTCTGACAATTCTGCACTCCCTCCATATTGACCCTCCGACAATTCTGCACTCCGTCCACACTGATCCTCTGACAATGCTGCACTCCCTACATCCTGACCCTCTGACAATGCTGCACTCCCTACATCCTGACCCTCTGACAATGCTGCACTCCCTCCTCACTGATCCTCTGACAATGCTGCACTCCCTGCACACTGTACGACTGTCAATGCTGCACTCCCTCCATACTGACTCTCTGTCAATGTTGCACTCCCTCCACACTGATCCTCTTACAATGCTGCACTCCCTCCACACTGATCCACTGACAATTCTGCACTCCCTCCACACTGACCCTCTGACAATGCTGCACCCCCTCCACACTGACCCTCTGACAATGCTGCACTCCATCCATACCGATCTTCTGACAATGCTGCACTCCCTCCATACTGACCCTCTGACAATGCTGCTCTCCCTCCAAACTGATCCCCTGACAATTCTGCACTCCATCAACACTGATCCTCTGACAATTCTGCACTCCCTCCATATTGACCCTCTGACAATGCTGCACCCCCTCCACACTGACCCTCTGACAATGCTGCACTCCATCCATACCGATCTTCTCACAATGCTGCACTCCCTCCATACTGACCCTCTGACAATGCTGCTCTCCCTCCAAACTGATCCCCTGACAATGCTGCACTCCCTACATCCTGACCCTCTGACAATGCTGCACTCCCTACATCCTGACCCTCTGACAATGCTGCACTCCCTCCACACTGACACTCTGACAATTCTGTACTCCCTCCACACTGACCCTCTGACAATGCTGCACTCCCTACATCCTGACCCTCTGACAATGCTGCAGTCCCTCCACACTGATCCTCTGACAATTCTGCACTCCCTCCACAGTGACCCTCTGACAATGCTGCACTCCCTCCACACTGATCCTCTGACAATGCTGCACTCCGTCCACACTGATCCTCTGACAATGCGGCACTCCCTCCACACTGACCCTCTGACAATGCTGCACTCCCTACATCCTGACCCTCTGACAATGCTGCAGTCCCTCCACACTGATCCTATGACAATGCTGCAGTCCCTCCACACTGATCCTCTGACAATTCTCCACTTCCTCCACAGTGAACCTCTGACAATGCTGCACTCCCTCCACACTGATCCTCTGATAATGCTGCACTCCCTCCACACTGATCCTCTGACAATGCTGCACTCCCTCCACACTGATCCTCTGACAATGCTGCACTCCCTCCACACTGATCCTCTGACAATTCTACACTCCCTCCATACTGACCCTCTGACAATGCTGCACTCTCTCCACACTGATCCTCTGACAATGCTGCAATACCTCCACACTGATCCTCTGACAATGCTGCACTCTCTCCACACTGACCATCTGACAATGCTGCACTCGCTCCACACTGATCCTCTGACAATTCTGCATTCCCTCCATACTGATCCTCTGACAATGCTTCACACTCTCCTCACTGATCCTCTGAAAATGCTGCCCCCACCTCCACACTGAATCACTGACAATTCTGCACTCCCTCCACAGTGACCCTCTGACAATGCTGCACTACCTCCACACTGACCCTCTGACAATGCTGCACTCTCTCAACACTGATCCTCTGAAAAGGCTGCACTCCCTCCACACTGACTCTCTGACAATGCTGCACTCCCCCCATACTGATCCTCTGACAATGCTGCACCCCCTCCATACTGACCCTTGACAATGCTGCACTCCCTCCACTGTGAACCTCTGACAATGCTGCACTCACTCCACACTGATCCTCTGACAATGCTGCACTCCCTCCACACTGATCCTCTGACAATGCTGCACTTCCTCCACAGTGATCCTCTGACAATGCTGCACTCCCCCCACAGTGAACCTCTGACAATGCTGCACTCCCTCCACACTGACTCTCTGACAATTCTGCACTCCCTCCACAATGTCCCTCTGATAATGCTGCAATAACTCCACACTGATCCTCTGACAATGCTGCACTCTCTCCACACTGATCCTCTGACAATGCTGCACTCTCTCCACACTGATCCTCTGACAATGCTGCACTCACTCCACACTGACACTCTGACAATGCTGCACTCCCTCCACACTGATCCTCTGACAATGCGGCACTCCCTCCACACTGACCCACTGACAATGCTGCACTCCCTCCTCACTGACCCTCTGACAATGCTGCACTCTCCCCACACTATCCTCGGACAATGCTGCACTCCCTCCAAACTGACCCTCTGTCAATGCTGCACTCCCTCCACATGTCCCTCTGACAATGTTGCACTTCCTCCACACTGACCCTCTGACAATGCTGCACTCCCTACACACTGATCCTCTGACAATGCTGCACTCTCTCCACACTATCCTCTGACAATGCAGCACTCCCTCCACACTGATCCTCTGACAATGCTGCACTCCCTCCAAACTGACCCTCTGACAATGCTGAAGTCCATCCAAACTGACCCTCTGACAATGCTGCACTCCCTCCACACTGATCCTCTGACAATGCTTCACTACCTCCACACTGACTCTCTGACAAAGCTGCACTGCCTCCACACTGACCTTCTGACAATGCTGCACCCCCTCCACACTGACCCTCTGACAATGCTGCACTCCCTCCACACTGTTCCTCTGACAATGCTGCACTCCCTCCATACTGACCCACTGACCATGCTGCACTCCCTCCACACTGACCCTCTGACAATGCTGCACTCCCTCCAAAGTGACCGTCTGACAATTCTGCACTCCCTCCACACTGATCCTCTGACAATGCTGCACTCTTTCCACACTATCCTCTGACAATGCAGCACTCCCTCCAAACTGACCCTCTGACAATGCTGCACCCCCTCCACACTGATCCTCTGACAATGCTGCACTCCCTCCAAACTGACCCTCTGACAATGCTGCACCCCCTCCACACTGATCCTCTGACAATGCTGCACTCCCTCCACAGTGATCCTCTGACAATGCTGCACTCCCTCCACAGTGATCCTCTGACAATGCTGCACTCCGTCCACACTGACCCTCTGACAATTCTGCATTCCCTCCATACTGATCCTCTGACAATGCAGCACTTCCTCGACACTGACCCTCGAACATTGCTGCTCTCCCTCCACACTGATCCTCTGACAATTCTCCACTCCCTCCATACTGACCCTCTGACAATGCTGCACTCCCTCCACACTGACCCTCTGACAAATCTGCACTCCCTCCATACTGATCCTCTGACAATTCTGCACTCCCTCCACACTGATCCTCTGACAATGCTGCAGTCCCTCCACACTGACCCTCTGACAATGCTGAACTCTCTCGACACTGACCCTCTGACAATGCTGCACACCCTCCTCACTGATCCTCTGACAATGCTGCACTCCCTCCACAATGACCCTCTGACAATGCTGCACTACCTCCACACTGATCCTCTGACAATTCTGCATTCCCTCCATACTGATCCTCTGACAATGCAGCACTTCCTCTACACTGACCCTCGAACATTGCTGCTCTCCCTCCACACTGATCCTCTGACAATTCTACACTCCCTCCATACTGACCCTCTGACAATTCTGCACTCCCTCCACACTGATCCTCTGACAATGCTGCAGTCCCTCCACACTGACCGTCTGACAATGCTGAACTCTCTCGACACTGACCCTCTGACAATGCTGCACACCCCCCAAACTGATCCTCTGACAATGCTGCACTCGCTCCACACTGATCCTCTGACAATTCTGCATTCCCTCCATACTGATCCTCTGACAATACAGCACTTCCTCGACACTGACCATCGGACAATGCTGCACACCCTCCACACTGATCCTCTGAAAATGCTGCTCTCACTCCACACTGATCCTCTGACAATTCTACACTCCCTCCATACTGACCCTCTGACAATGCTGCACTCCCTCCACACTGATCCTCTGAAAATGCTGCTCTCCCTCCACACTGATCCTCTGACAATTCTACACTCCCTCCATACTGATCCTCTGACAATGCTGCACACCCTCCTCACTGATCCTCTGATAATGCTGCTCTCCCTCCACACTGATCCTCTGACAATGCTGCACTCCCTCCACACTGACCCTCTGACAATGCTGCACTCTCTCCACACTGACCCTCTGACAATGCTGCACTCCCTCCACACTGACCCTCTGACAATGCTGCACTCCCTCCACACTGATCCTCTGACAATGCTGCACTCCCTCCACACTGACCCACTGACAATGCTGCACTCCCTCCTCACTGACCCTCTGACAATACTGCACTCTCCCCACACTATCCTCGGACAATGCTGCACTCCCTCCAAACTGACCCTCTGACAATGCTGCACTCCCTCCACATGTCCCTCTGACAATGCTGCACTCCCCCCATACTGATCCTCTGACAATGCTGCACCCCCTCCATACTGACCCTTGACAATGCTGCACTCCCTCCACTGTGAACCTCTGACAATGCTGCACTCACTCCACACTGATCCTCTGACAATGCTGCACTCCCTCCACAGTGATCCTCTGACAATGCTGCAATCCCCCCACAGTGAACCTCTGACAATGCTGCACTCCCTCCACACTGACTCTCTTCCAATTCTGCACTCCCTCCACACTGACCCTCTGATAATGCTGCAATACCTCCACACTGATCCTCTGACAATGCTGCACTCTCTCCACACTGATCCTCTGACAATGCTGCACTCACTCCACACTGACCCTCTGACAATGCTGCACTCCCTCCACACTGATCCTCTGACAATGCTGCACTCCCTCCACACTGACCCACTGACAATGCTGCACTCCCTCCTCACTGACCCTCTGACAATACTGCACTCTCCCCACACTATCCTCGGACAATGCTGCACTCCCTCCAAACTGACCCTCTGACAATGCTGCACTCCCTCCACATGTCCCTCTGACAATGTTGCACTTCCTCCACACTGACCCTCTGACAATGCTGCACTCTCTCCACACTATCCTTTGACAATGCTGCACTCCGTCCAAACTGACCTTCTGACAATGCTGAAGTCCCTCCAAACTGACCCTCTGACAATGCTGCACTCCCTCCACACTGATCCTCTGACAATGCTTCACTACCCCCACACTGACTCTCTGACAAAGCTGCACTGCCTCCACACTGACCTTCTGACAATGCTGCACCCCCTCCACACTGACCCTCTGACAATGCTGCACTCCCTCCACACTGTTCCTCTGACAATGCTGCACTCCCTCCATACTGACCCACTGACCATGCTGCACTCCCTCCACACTGACCCTCTGACAATGCTGCATTCCCTCCAAAAGTGACCGTCTGACAATTCTGCACTCCCTCCACACTGATCCTCTGTCAATGCTGCACTCTCTCCACACTATCCTCTGACAATGCAGCACTCCCTCTACACGGATCCTCTGACAATGCTGCACTCCCTCCAAACTGACCCTCTGACAATGCTGCACCCCCTCCACACTGATCCTCTGACAATGCTGCACTCTCTCCACAGTGATCCTCTGACAATTCTGCACTCCCTCCACAGTGATCCTCTGACAATGCTGCACTCCGTCCACAGTGATCCTCTGACAATGCTGCAATACCTCCACACTGATCCTCTGACAATGCTGCACTCCCTCCACAGTGATCCTCTGACAATGCTGCACTCACTCCACACTGATCCTCTGACAATGCTGCACTCCCTCCACACTGATCCTCTGACAATGCTGCACTTCCTCCACAGTGATCCTCTGACAATGCTGCACTCCCCCCACAGTGAACCTCTGACAATGCTGCACTCCCTCCACACTGACTCTCTGACAATTCTGCACTCCCTCCACAATGTCCCTCTGATAATGCTGCAATAACTCCACACTGATCCTCTGACAATGCTGCACTCTCTCCACACTGATCCTCTGACAATGCTGCACTCTCTCCACACTGATCCTCTGACAATGCTGCACTCACTCCACACTGACACTCTGACAATGCTGCACTCCCTCCACACTGATCCTCTGACAATGCGGCACTCCCTCCACACTGACCCACTGACAATGCTGCACTCCCTCCTCACTGACCCTCTGACAATGCTGCACTCTCCCCACACTATCCTCGGACAATGCTGCACTCCCTCCAAACTGACCCTCTGTCAATGCTGCACTCCCTCCACATGTCCCTCTGACAATGTTGCACTTCCTCCACACTGACCCTCTGACAATGCTGCACTCCCTACACACTGATCCTCTGACAATGCTGCACTCTCTCCACACTATCCTCTGACAATGCAGCACTCCCTCCACACTGATCCTCTGACAATGCTGCACTCCCTCCAAACTGACCCTCTGACAATGCTGAAGTCCATCCAAACTGACCCTCTGACAATGCTGCACTCCCTCCACACTGATCCTCTGACAATGCTGCACCCCCTCCACACTGACCCTCTGACAATGCTGCACTCCCTCCACACTGTTCCTCTGACAATGCTGCACTCCCTCCATACTGACCCACTGACCATGCTGCACTCCCTCCACACTGACCCTCTGACAATGCTGCACTCCCTCCAAAGTGACCGTCTGACAATTCTGCACTCCCTCCACACTGATCCTCTGACAATGCTGCACTCTTTCCACACTATCCTCTGACAATGCAGCACTCCCTCCAAACTGACCCTCTGACAATGCTGCACCCCCTCCACACTGATCCTCTGACAATGCTGCACTCCCTCCAAACTGACCCTCTGACAATGCTGCACCCCCTCCACACTGATCCTCTGACAATGCTGCACTCCCTCCACAGTGATCCTCTGACAATGCTGCACTCCCTCCACAGTGATCCTCTGACAATGCTGCACTCCGTCCACACTGACCCTCTGACAATTCTGCATTCCCTCCATACTGATCCTCTGACAATGCAGCACTTCCTCGACACTGACCCTCGAACATTGCTGCTCTCCCTCCACACTGATCCTCTGACAATTCTCCACTCACTCCATACTGACCCTCTGACAATGCTGCACTCCCTCCACACTGACCCTCTGACAAATCTGCACTCCCTCCATACTGATCCTCTGACAATTCTGCACTCCCTCCACACTGATCCTCTGACAATGCTGCAGTCCCTCCACACTGACCCTCTGACAATGCTGAACTCTCTCGACACTGACCCTCTGACAATGCTGCACACCCTCCTCACTGATCCTCTGACAATGCTGCACTCCCTCCACAATGACCCTCTGACAATGCTGCACTACCTCCACACTGATCCTCTGACAATTCTGCATTCCCTCCATACTGATCCTCTGACAATGCAGCACTTCCTCTACACTGACCCTCGAACATTGCTGCTCTCCCTCCACACTGATCCTCTGACAATTCTACACTCCCTCCATACTGACCCTCTGACAATTCTGCACTCCCTCCACACTGATCCTCTGACAATGCTGCAGTCCCTCCACACTGACCGTCTGACAATGCTGAACTCTCTCGACACTGACCCTCTGACAATGCTGCACACCCCCCAAACTGATCCTCTGACAATGCTGCACTCGCTCCACACTGATCCTCTGACAATTCTGCATTCCCTCCATACTGATCCTCTGACAATACAGCACTTCCTCGACACTGACCATCGGACAATGCTGCACACCCTCCACACTGATCCTCTGAAAATGCTGCTCTCACTCCACACTGATCCTCTGACAATTCTACACTCCCTCCATACTGACCCTCTGACAATGCTGCACTCCCTCCACACTGATCCTCTGAAAATGCTGCTCTCCCTCCACACTGATCCTCTGACAATTCTACACTCCCTCCATACTGATCCTCTGACAATGCTGCACACCCTCCTCACTGATCCTCTGATAATGCTGCTCTCCCTCCACACTGATCCTCTGACAATGCTGCACTCCCTCCACACTGACCCTCTGACAATGCTGCACTCTCTCCACACTGACCCTCTGACAATGCTGCACTCCCTCCACACTGACCCTCTGACAATGCTGCACTCCCTCCACACTGATCCTCTGACAATGCTGCACTCCCTCCACACTGACCCACTGACAATGCTGCACTCCCTCCTCACTGACCCTCTGACAATACTGCACTCTCCCCACACTATCCTCGGACAATGCTGCACTCCCTCCAAACTGACCCTCTGACAATGCTGCACTCCCTCCACATGTCCCTCTGACAATGCTGCACTCCCCCCATACTGATCCTCTGACAATGCTGCACCCCCTCCATACTGACCCTTGACAATGCTGCACTCCCTCCACTGTGAACCTCTGACAATGCTGCACTCACTCCACACTGATCCTCTGACAATGCTGCACTCCCTCCACAGTGATCCTCTGACAATGCTGCAATCCCCCCACAGTGAACCTCTGACAATGCTGCACTCCCTCCACACTGACTCTCTTCCAATTCTGCACTCCCTCCACACTGACCCTCTGATAATGCTGCAATACCTCCACACTGATCCTCTGACAATGCTGCACTCTCTCCACACTGATCCTCTGACAATGCTGCACTCACTCCACACTGACCCTCTGACAATGCTGCACTCCCTCCACACTGATCCTCTGACAATGCTGCACTCCCTCCACACTGACCCACTGACAATGCTGCACTCCCTCCTCACTGACCCTCTGACAATACTGCACTCTCCCCACACTATCCTCGGACAATGCTGCACTCCCTCCAAACTGACCCTCTGACAATGCTGCACTCCCTCCACATGTCCCTCTGACAATGTTGCACTTCCTCCACACTGACCCTCTGACAATGCTGCACTCTCTCCACACTATCCTTTGACAATGCTGCACTCCGTCCAAACTGACCTTCTGACAATGCTGAAGTCCCTCCAAACTGACCCTCTGACAATGCTGCACTCCCTCCACACTGATCCTCTGACAATGCTTCACTACCCCCACACTGACTCTCTGACAAAGCTGCACTGCCTCCACACTGACCTTCTGACAATGCTGCACCCCCTCCACACTGACCCTCTGACAATGCTGCACTCCCTCCACACTGTTCCTCTGACAATGCTGCACTCCCTCCATACTGACCCACTGACCATGCTGCACTCCCTCCACACTGACCCTCTGACAATGCTGCATTCCCTCCAAAGTGACCGTCTGACAATTCTGCACTCCCTCCACACTGATCCTCTGTCAATGCTGCACTCTCTCCACACTATCCTCTGACAATGCAGCACTCCCTCTACACGGATCCTCTGACAATGCTGCACTCCCTCCAAACTGACCCTCTGACAATGCTGCACCCCCTCCACACTGATCCTCTGACAATGCTGCACTCTCTCCACAGTGATCCTCTGACAATTCTGCACTCCCTCCACAGTGATCCTCTGACAATGCTGCACTCCGTCCACAGTGATCCTCTGACAATGCTGCAATACCTCCACACTGATCCTCTGACAATGCTGCACTCCCTCCACAGTGATCCTCTGACAATGCTGCACTCACTCCACACTGATCCTCTGACAATGCTGCACTCCCTCCACACTGATCCTCTGACAATGCTGCACTTCCTCCACAGTGATCCTCTGACAATGCTGCACTCCCCCCACAGTGAACCTCTGACAATGCTGCACTCCCTCCACACTGACTCTCTGACAATTCTGCACTCCCTCCACAATGTCCCTCTGATAATGCTGCAATAACTCCACACTGATCCTCTGACAATGCTGCACTCTCTCCACACTGATCCTCTGACAATGCTGCACTCTCTCCACACTGATCCTCTGACAATGCTGCACTCACTCCACACTGACACTCTGACAATGCTGCACTCCCTCCACACTGATCCTCTGACAATGCGGCACTCCCTCCACACTGACCCACTGACAATGCTGCACTCCCTCCTCACTGACCCTCTGACAATGCTGCACTCTCCCCACACTATCCTCGGACAATGCTGCACTCCCTCCAAACTGACCCTCTGTCAATGCTGCACTCCCTCCACATGTCCCTCTGACAATGTTGCACTTCCTCCACACTGACCCTCTGACAATGCTGCACTCCCTACACACTGATCCTCTGACAATGCTGCACTCTCTCCACACTATCCTCTGACAATGCAGCACTCCCTCCACACTGATCCTCTGACAATGCTGCACTCCCTCCAAACTGACCCTCTGACAATGCTGAAGTCCATCCAAACTGACCCTCTGACAATGCTGCACTCCCTCCACACTGATCCTCTGACAATGCTTCACTACCTCCACACTGACTCTCTGACAAAGCTGCACTGCCTCCACACTGACCTTCTGACAATGCTGCACCCCCTCCACACTGACCCTCTGACAATGCTGCACTCCCTCCACACTGTTCCTCTGACAATGCTGCACTCCCTCCATACTGACCCACTGACCATGCTGCACTCCCTCCACACTGACCCTCTGACAATGCTGCACTCCCTCCAAAGTGACCGTCTGACAATTCTGCACTCCCTCCACACTGATCCTCTGACAATGCTGCACTCTTTCCACACTATCCTCTGACAATGCAGCACTCCCTCCAAACTGACCCTCTGACAATGCTGCACCCCCTCCACACTGATCCTCTGACAATGCTGCACTCCCTCCAAACTGACCCTCTGACAATGCTGCACCCCCTCCACACTGATCCTCTGACAATGCTGCACTCCCTCCACAGTGATCCTCTGACAATGCTGCACTCCCTCCACAGTGATCCTCTGACAATGCTGCACTCCGTCCACACTGACCCTCTGACAATTCTGCATTCCCTCCATACTGATCCTCTGACAATGCAGCACTTCCTCGACACTGACCCTCGAACATTGCTGCTCTCCCTCCACACTGATCCTCTGACAATTCTCCACTCCCTCCATACTGACCCTCTGACAATTCTGCATTCCCTCCATACTGATCCTCTGACAATGCAGCACTTCCTCGACACTGACCCTCGAACATTGCTGCTCTCCCTCCACACTGATCCTCTGACAATTCTCCACTCCCTCCATACTGACCCTCTGACAATGCTGCACTCCCTCCACACTGACCCTCTGACAAATCTGCACTCCCTCCATACTGATCCTCTGACAATTCTGCACTCCCTCCACACTGATCCTCTGACAATGCTGCAGTCCCTCCACACTGACCCTCTGACAATGCTGAACTCTCTCGACACTGACCCTCTGACAATGCTGCACACCCTCCTCACTGATCCTCTGACAATGCTGCACTCCCTCCACAATGACCCTCTGACAATGCTGCACTACCTCCACACTGATCCTCTGACAATTCTGCATTCCCTCCATACTGATCCTCTGACAATGCAGCACTTCCTCTACACTGACCCTCGAACATTGCTGCTCTCCCTCCACACTGATCCTCTGACAATTCTACACTCCCTCCATACTGACCCTCTGACAATTCTGCACTCCCTCCACACTGATCCTCTGACAATGCTGCAGTCCCTCCACACTGACCGTCTGACAATGCTGAACTCTCTCGACACTGACCCTCTGACAATGCTGCACACCCCCCAAACTGATCCTCTGACAATGCTGCACTCGCTCCACACTGATCCTCTGACAATTCTGCATTCCCTCCATACTGATCCTCTGACAATACAGCACTTCCTCGACACTGACCATCGGACAATGCTGCACACCCTCCACACTGATCCTCTGAAAATGCTGCTCTCACTCCACACTGATCCTCTGACAATTCTACACTCCCTCCATACTGACCCTCTGACAATGCTGCACTCCCTCCACACTGATCCTCTGAAAATGCTGCTCTCCCTCCACACTGATCCTCTGACAATTCTACACTCCCTCCATACTGATCCTCTGACAATGCTGCACACCCTCCTCACTGATCCTCTGATAATGCTGCTCTCCCTCCACACTGATCCTCTGACAATGCTGCACTCCCTCCACACTGACCCTCTGACAATGCTGCACTCTCTCCACACTGACCCTCTGACAATGCTGCACTCCCTCCACACTGACCCTCTGACAATGCTGCACTCCCTCCACACTGATCCTCTGACAATGCTGCACTCCCTCCACACTGACCCACTGACAATGCTGCACTCCCTCCTCACTGACCCTCTGACAATACTGCACTCTCCCCACACTATCCTCGGACAATGCTGCACTCCCTCCAAACTGACCCTCTGACAATGCTGCACTCCCTCCACATGTCCCTCTGACAATGCTGCACTCCCCCCATACTGATCCTCTGACAATGCTGCACCCCCTCCATACTGACCCTTGACAATGCTGCACTCCCTCCACTGTGAACCTCTGACAATGCTGCACTCACTCCACACTGATCCTCTGACAATGCTGCACTCCCTCCACAGTGATCCTCTGACAATGCTGCAATCCCCCCACAGTGAACCTCTGACAATGCTGCACTCCCTCCACACTGACTCTCTTCCAATTCTGCACTCCCTCCACACTGACCCTCTGATAATGCTGCAATACCTCCACACTGATCCTCTGACAATGCTGCACTCTCTCCACACTGATCCTCTGACAATGCTGCACTCACTCCACACTGACCCTCTGACAATGCTGCACTCCCTCCACACTGATCCTCTGACAATGCTGCACTCCCTCCACACTGACCCACTGACAATGCTGCACTCCCTCCTCACTGACCCTCTGACAATACTGCACTCTCCCCACACTATCCTCGGACAATGCTGCACTCCCTCCAAACTGACCCTCTGACAATGCTGCACTCCCTCCACATGTCCCTCTGACAATGTTGCACTTCCTCCACACTGACCCTCTGACAATGCTGCACTCTCTCCACACTATCCTTTGACAATGCTGCACTCCGTCCAAACTGACCTTCTGACAATGCTGAAGTCCCTCCAAACTGACCCTCTGACAATGCTGCACTCCCTCCACACTGATCCTCTGACAATGCTTCACTACCCCCACACTGACTCTCTGACAAAGCTGCACTGCCTCCACACTGACCTTCTGACAATGCTGCACCCCCTCCACACTGACCCTCTGACAATGCTGCACTCCCTCCACACTGTTCCTCTGACAATGCTGCACTCCCTCCATACTGACCCACTGACCATGCTGCACTCCCTCCACACTGACCCTCTGACAATGCTGCATTCCCTCCAAAGTGACCGTCTGACAATTCTGCACTCCCTCCACACTGATCCTCTGTCAATGCTGCACTCTCTCCACACTATCCTCTGACAATGCAGCACTCCCTCTACACGGATCCTCTGACAATGCTGCACTCCCTCCAAACTGACCCTCTGACAATGCTGCACCCCCTCCACACTGATCCTCTGACAATGCTGCACTCTCTCCACAGTGATCCTCTGACAATTCTGCACTCCCTCCACAGTGATCCTCTGACAATGCTGCACTCCGTCCACAGTGATCCTCTGACAATGCTGCAATACCTCCACACTGATCCTCTGACAATGCTGCACTCCCTCCACAGTGATCCTCTGACAATGCTGCACTCCCTCCACAGTGAAACTCTGACAATGCTGCACTCCGTCCACACTGATCCACTGACAATGCTGCACTCCCTCCACACTGATCCTCTGACAAATGCTGCAATACCTCCACACTGATCCTCTGACAATGCTGCACTCTCTCCACACTGACCCTCTGACAATGCTGCACTCCCTCCATACTGATCCTCTGACAATTCTGCATTCCCTCCATACTGATCCTCTGACAATGCAGCACTTCCTCGACACTGACGCTCGAACATTGCTGCTCTCCCTCCACACTGATCCTCTGACAATTCTACACTCCCTCCATACTGACCCTCTGACAATGCTGCACTCTCTCCACACTGACCCTCTGACAAATCTGCACTCCCTCCATACTGATCCTCTGACAATTCTGCACTCCCTCCACACTGATCCTCTGACAATGCTGCAGTCCCTCCACACTGACCCTCTGACAATGCTGAACTCTCTCGACACTGACCCTCTGTCAATGCTGCACACCCTCCTCACTGATCCTCTGACAATGCTGCACACCCTCCAAACTGATCCTCTGACAATGCTGCACTCCCTCCACAATGACCCTCTGACAATGCTGCACTACCTCCCCACTGACCCTCTGACAATGCTGCACTCTCTCAACACTGATATTCTGAAAAGGCTGCACTCCCTCCACACTGACTCTCTGACAATGCTGCACTCCCCCCATACTGATCCTGTGACAATGCTGCACTCCCTCCACACTGATCCTCTGAAAATGCTGCACCCCCTCCACACTGACTCTCTGACAATGCTGCACTCCCCCCATACTGATCCTCTGACAATGCTGCATCCCCTCCATACTGACCCTTGACAATGCTGCACTCCCTCCACTGTGAACCTCTGACAATGCTGCACTCCTCCACACTGATCCTCTGACAATGCTGCACTCCCTCCGCAGTGATCCACTGACAATGCTGCACTCCGTCCACACTGATACTCTGACAATGCTGCAATACCTCCACACTGATCCTCTGACAATTCTGTACTTCCTCCACAGCGATCCTCTGACAATGCTGCACTCCCTCCACACTGATCCTCTGACAATTCTGTACTTCCTCCACAGCGATCCTCTGACAATGCTGCACTCCCTCCACAGTGAACCTCTGACAATGCTGCAGTCCATCCACACTGATCCTCTGACAATGCTGCACTCCCTCCACACTGATCCTCTGACAATGCTGCACTCCCTCCACACTGACCCTCCGACAGTGCAGCACTCCCTCCGTCCTCACTCTCTGACAATGCTGCACTCCCTCCACACTGATCCTCTCACAATGCTGCACTCCCCCCACACTGACGCTCTGACAATGCTGCACTCCCTCCACACTGATCCTCTGACAATGCTGCACCTCCTCAAAAGTGAAACTCTGACAAGTCTGCACTGCCTCCACACTGACTCTCTGACAATGCTGAATTCCCTCCACACTGACCCTCTGATAATGCTGCAATACATCCACACTGATCCTCTGACAATGCTGCACTCCCTCAACAGTGAAACTCTGACAAGTCTGCACTGCCTCCACACTGACTCTCTGACAATGCTGAATTCCCTCCACACTGACCCTCTGATAATGCTGCAATACATCCACACTGATCCACTGACAATTCTGCACTCCCTCCACACTGACCCTCTGACAATTCTGTACCCCCTCCACACTGACCCTCTGACAATGCTGCACTTCCTGCACACTGATCCTCTGACAATGCTGCACTCCCTCTACACTGATCCACTGACAATTCTGCACTCCCTCCACACTGATCCTCTGACAATGCTGCACTCCCTCCACAGTGATCCTCTGAGAATGCTGCACTCCCTCCACACTGATCCTCTGAAAAGGCTGCACTACCTCCACACTGACCCTCTGACAATTCTGCACTCCATCCACACTGATCCTCTGACAATGCTGCACTCCCTCCACAATGACCTTCTGACAAAGCTGCACTCCCTCCACACTGATCCTCTGACCATGCTGCACCCCCTCCATACTGACCCTTTGACAATGCTGCACTCCCTCCACACTGATCCTCTGACAATTCTGCACTCCCTCCACACTGACCCTCTGACAATGCTGCACTCCCTCCACACTGATCCTCTGACCATGCTGCACCCCCTCCACACTGACCCTCTGACAATGCTGCACTCCCCCAACACTGACCCTCTGACAATGCTGCTCTCCCTCCAAACTGATCCCCTGACAATTCTGCACTCCCTCCATATTGACCCTCCGACAATCCTGCACTCTCTCCACACTGATCCTCTGACAATGCTGCACTCCGTCCACACTGATCCTCTGACAATGCTGCACTCCCTCCACACTGACCCTCTGACAATGCTGCACTCCCTCCAAACTGATCCCCTGACAATTCTGCACTCCCTCCATATTGACCCTCCGACAATTCTGCACTCCTTCCACACTGATCCTCTGACAATGCTGCACTCCCTACATCCTGACCCTCTGACAATGCTGCACTCCCTACATCCTGACCCTCTGACAATGCTGCACTCCGTCCACACTGATCCTCCGACAATGCTGCACTCCCTCCACACTGACCCTCTGACAATGCTGCACTCCCTCCATACTGACTCTCTGACAATGCTGCACTCCCTCCACACTGATCCTCTGACAATGCTGCACTCACTCCACACTGATCCACTGACAATTCTGCACTCCCTCCACACTGACCCTCTGACAATGCTGCACCCCTTTCCACACTGACCCTCTGACAATGCTGCACTCCCTCCATACCGATCTTCTGACAATGCTGCACTCCCTCCATACTGACACTCTGACAATTCTGCTCTCCCTCCAAACTGATCCCCTGACAATTCTGCACTCCATCCACACTGATCCTCTGACAATTCTGCACTCCCTCCATATTGACCCTCCGACAATACTGCACTCCCTACATCCTGACCCTCTGACAATGCTGCACTCCCTCCACACTGACACTCTGACAATTCTGCACTCCCTCCACAGTGACCCATTGACAATGCTGCACTCCGTCCACACTGATCCTCTGACAATGCTGCACTCCCTCCACACTGACCCTCCGACAATGGTGCACTCCCTACATCCTGACCCTCTGACAATGCTGCACTCCGTCCACACGGATCCTCTGACAATGCTGCACTCCCTCCGCAGTGATCCACTGACAATGCTGCACTCCGTCCACACTGATACTCTGACAATGCTGCAATACCTCCACACTGATCCTCTGACAATTCTACACTTCCTCCACAGTGATCCTCTGACAATGCTGCACTCCCTCCACAGTGAACCTCTGACAATGCTGCACTCCCTCCACACTAATCCTCTGACAATGCTGCACTCCCTCAACAGTGAAACTCTGACAAGTCTGCACTCCCTCCACACTGACTCTCTGACAATGCTGAATTCCCTCCACACTGACCCTCTGATAATGCTGCAATACATCCACACTGATCCTCTGACAATGCTGCACTCTCTCCACACTGATCCTCTGACAATGCTGCACTCTCTCCACACTGACCCTCTGACAATGCTGCACTCCCTCCATACTGATCCTCTGTCAATTCTGCATTCCCTCCATACTGATCCTCTGACAATGCAGCACTTCCTCGACACTGACCCTCGAACAATGCTGCTCTCCCTCCACACTGATCCTCTGACAATTCTACACTCGCTGCATACTGACCCTCTGACGATGCTGCACTCTCTCCACACTGATCCTCTGACAATGCTGCACTCTCTCCACAGTGATCCTCTGACAATGCTGCACTCCCTCCACAGTGATCCTCTGACAATGCTGCACTCCGTCCACAGTGATCCTCTGACAATGCTGCAATACCTCCACACTGATCCTCTGACAATGCTGCACCATCTCCACAGTGATCCTCTGACAATGCTGCACTCCCTCCACAGTGAAACTCTGACAATGCTGCACTCCGTCCACACTGATCCTCTGACAATGCTGCACTCCCTCCACACTGATCCTCTGACAAATGCTGCAATACCTCCACACTGATCCTCTGACAATGCTGCACTCTCTCCACACTGACCCTCTAACAATGCTGCACTCCCTCCATACTGATCCTCTGACAATTCTGCATTCCCTCCACACTGATCCTCTGACAATGCAGCCCTTCCTCGACACTGACCCTCGAACATTGCTGCTCTCCCTCCACACTGATCCTCTGACAATTCTACACTCCCTCCATACTGACCCTCTGACAATTCTGCACTCCCTCCACACTGACCCTCTGACAATGCTGCACTCTCTCCACACTGACCCTCTGACAAATCTGCACTCCCTCCATACTGATCCTCTGACAATTCTGCACTCCCTCCACACTGATCCTCTGCCAATGCTGCAGTCCCTCCACACTGACCCTCTGACAATGCTGCACTCCCTCCTCACTGATCCTCTGACAATGCTGCACACCCTCCAAACTGATCCTCTGACAATGCTGCACTCCCTCCACAATGACCCTCTGACAATGCTGCACTACCTCCACACTGACCCTCTGACAATGCTGCACTCCCTCCTCACTGATCCTCTGACAATGCTGCACACCCTCCAAACTGATCCTCTGACAATGCTGCACTCCCTCCACACTGACCCTCTGACAATGCTGCACTCTCTCAACACTGATATTCTGAAAAGGCTGCACTCCCTCCACACTGACCCTCTGACAATGCTGCACCCCCTCCACACTGACTCTCTGACAATGCTGCACTCCCCCCATACTGATCCTGTGACAATGCTGCACTCCCTCCACACTGATCCTCTGAAAATGCTGCACCCCCTCCACACTGACTCTCTGACAATGCTGCACTCCCCCCATACTGATCCTCTGACAATGCTGCATCCCCTCCATACTGACCCTTGACAATGCTGCACTCCCTCCACTGTGAACCTCTGACAATGCTGCACTCCGTCCACACTGATCCTCTGACAATGCTGCACTCCCTCCGCAGTGATCCACTGACAATGCTGCACTCCGTCCACACTGATACTCTGACAATGCTGCAATACCTCCACACTGACCCTCTGACAATTCTGTACTTCCTCCACAGCGATCCTCTGACAATGCTGCACTCCCTCCACAGTGAACCTCTGACAATGCTGCAGTCCGTCCACACTGATCCTCTGACAATGCTGCACTCCCTCCACACTGATCCTCTGACAATGCTGCACTCCCTCCACACTGACCCTCCGACAGTGCAGCACTCCCTCCGTCCTGACTCTCTGACAATGCTGCACTCCCTCCACACTGATCCTCTCACAATGCTGCACTCCCCCCACACTGACCCTCTGACAATGCTGCACTCCCTCCACACTGATCCTATGACAATGCTGCACTCCCTCAAAAGTGAAACTCTGACAAGTCTGCACTGCCTCCACACTGACTCTCTGACAATGCTGAATTCCCTCCACACTGACCCTCTGATAATGCTGCAATACATCCACACTGATCCTCTGACAAATCTGCACTCCCTCAACACTGAAACTCTGACAAGTCTGCCCTGCCTCCACACTGACTCTCTGACAATGCTGAATTCCCTCCACACTGACCCTCTGATAATGCTGCAATACATCCACACTGATCCACTGACAATTCTGCACTCCCTCCAGACTGACCCTCTGACAATTCTGTACCCCCTCCACACTGACCCTCTGACAATGCTGCACTTCCTGCACACTGATCCTCTGACAATGCTGCACTCCCTCCACACTGATCCACTGACAATTCTGCACTCCCTCCACAGTGACCCTTTGACAATGCTGCACTCCGTCCACACTGATCCTCTGAGAATGCTGCACTCCCTCCACACTGATCCTCTGAAAAGGCTGCACTACCTCCACACTGACCCTCTGACAATTCTGCACTCCATCCACACTGATCCTCTGACAATGCTGCACTCCCTCCACAATGACCTTCTGACAAAGCTGCACTCCCTCCACACTGATCCTCTGACCATGCTGCACCCCCTCCATACTGACCCTTTGACAATGCTGCACTCCCTCCACACTGATCCTCTGACAATTCTGCACTCCCTCCACACTGACCCTCTGACAATGCTGCACTCCCTCCACACTGATCCTCTGACCATGCTGCACCCCCTCCACACTGACCCTCTGACAATGCTGCACTCCCCCAACACTGACCCTCTGACAATGCTGCACTCCCTCCATACTGATCCTCTGACAATGCTGCTCTCCCTCCAAACTGATCCCCTGACAATTCTGCACTCCCTCCATATTGACCCTCCGACAATCCTGCACTCTCTCCACACTGATCCTCTGACAATGCTGCACTCCGTCCACACTGATCCTCTGACAATGCTGCACTCCCTCCACACTGACCCTCTGACAATGCTGCACTCCCTCCAAACTGATCCCCTGACAATTCTGCACTCCCTCCATATTGACCCTCCGACAATTCTGCACTCCTTCCACACTGATCCTCTGACAATGCTGCACTCCCTACATCCTGACCCTCTGACAATGCTGCACTCCCTACATCCTGACCCTCTGACAATGCTGCACTCCGTCCACACTGATCCTACGACAATGCTGCACTCCCTCCACACTGACCCTCTGACAATGCTGCACTCCCTCCATACTGACTCTCTGACAATGCTGCACTCTCTCCACACTGACCCTCTGACAATGCTGCACTCACTCCACACTGATCCACTGACAATTCTGCACTCCCTCCACACTGACCCTCTGACAATGCTGCACTCCCTCCATACCGATCTTCTGACAATGCTGCACTCCCTCCATACTGACCCTCTGACAATTCTGCTCTCCCTCCAAACTGATCCCCTGACAATTCTGCACTCCATCCACACTGATCCTCTGACAATTCTGTACTCCCTCCATATTGACCCTCCGACAATACTGCACTCCCTACATCCTGACCCTCTGACAATGCTGCACTCCCTCCACATTGACACTCTGACAATTCTGCACTCCCTCCACAGTGACCCTTTGACAATGCTGCACTCCGTCCACACTGATCCTCTGACAATGCTGCACTCCCTCCACACTGACCCTCCGACAATGCTGCACTCCCTACATCCTGACCCTCTGACAATGCTGCACTCCGTCCACACGGATCCTCTGACAATGCTGCACTCCCTCCGCAGTGATCCACTGACAATGCTGCACTCCGTCCACACTGATACTCTGACAATGCTGCAATACCTCCACACTGATCCTCTGACAATTCTACACTTCCTCCACAGTGATCCTCTGACAATGCTGCACTCCCTCCACAGTGAACCTCTGACAATGCTGCACTCCCTCCACACTGATCCTCTGACAATGCTGCACTCCCTCAACAGTGAAACTCTGACAAGTCTGCACTCCCTCCACACTGACTCTCTGACAATGCTGAATTCCCTCCACACTGACCCTCTGATAATGCTGCAATACATCCACACTGATCCTCTGACAATGCTGCACTCTCTCCACACTGATCCTCTGACAAATGCTGCAATACCTCCACACTGTTCCTCTGACAATGCTGCACTCTCTCCACACTGACCCTCTGACAATGCTGCTCTCCCTCCACACTGATCCTCTGACAATTCTACACTCGCTGCATACTGACCCTCGACAATGCTGCACTCTCTCCACACTGATCCTCTGACAATGCTGCAATACCTCCACACTGATCCTCCGAAAATGCTGCACACCCTCCTCACTGATCCTCTGACAATGCTGCACTCCCTCCACACTGACCCTCTGATAATGCTGCAATACCTCCACAATGATCCTATGACAATGCTGCACTCTCTCCACACTGACCCTCTGACAAATCTGCACTCCCTCCAGACTGACCCTCTGACAATGCTGCACTCCCTCCACACTGATCCTCTGACCATGCTGCACCCCCTCCACACTGATCCTCTGACAATGCTGCACTCCCTCCACACTGATCCTCTGACAATGCTGCACTCCCTCCACACTGACCCTCCGACAGTGCAGCACTCCCTCCGTCCTGACTCTCTGACAATGCTGCACTCCCTCCACACTGATCCTCTCACAATGCTGCACTCCCCCCACACTGACCCTCTGACAATGCTGCACTCCCTCCACACTGATCCTCTGACAATGCTGCACTCCCTCAAAAGTGAAACTCTGACAAGTCTGCACTGCCTCCACACTGACTCTCTGACAATGCTGAATTCCCTCCACACTGACCCTCTGATAATGCTGCAATACATCCACACTGATCCTCTGACAATGCTGCACTCCCTCAACAGTGAAACTCTGACAAGTCTGCACTGCCTCCACACTGACTCTCTGACAATGCTGAATTCCCTCCACACTGACCCTCTGATAATGCTGCAATACATACACACTGATCCACTGACAATTCTGCACTCCCTCCACACTGACCCTCTGACAATTCTGTACCCCCTCCACACTGACCCTCTGACAATGCTGCACTTCCTGCACACTGATCCTCTGACAATGCTGCACTCCCTCCACACTGATCCTCTCACAATGCTGCACTCCCCCCACACTGACCCTCTGACAATGCTGCACTCCCTCCACACTGATCCTCTGACAATGCTGCACTCCCTCAAAAGTGAAACTGTGACAAGTCTGCACTGCCTCCAGACTGACTCTCTGACAATGCTGAATTCCCTCCACACTGACCCTCTGATAATGCTGCAATACATCCACACTGATCCTCTGACAATGCTGCACTCCCTCAACAGTGAAACTCTGACAAGTCTGCACTGCCTCCACACTGACTCTCTGACAATGCTGAATTCCCTCCACACTGACCCTCTGACAATGCTGCACTCCCTCCACACTGACACTCTGACAATTCTGCACTCCCTCCACAGTTACCCTTTGACAATGCTGCACTCCGTCCACACTGATCCTCTGACAATGCTGCACTCCCTCCACACTGACCCTCCGACAATGCTGCACTCCCTACATCCTGACCCTCTGACAATGCTGCACTCCGTCCACACGGATCCTCTGACAATGCTGCACTCCCTCCGCAGTGATCCACTGACAATGCTGCACTCCGTCCACACTGATACTCTGACAATGCTGCAATACCTCCACACTGATCCTCTGACAATTCTACACTTCCTCCACAGTGATCCTCTGACAATGCTGCACTCCCTCCACAGTGAACCTCTGACAATGCTGCACTCCATCCACACGGATCCTCTGACAATGCTGCACTCCCTCAACAGTGAAACTCTGACAAGTCTGCACTCCCTCCACACTGACTCTCTGACAATGCTGAATTCCCTCCACACTGACCCTCTGATAATGCTGCAATACATCCACACTGATCCTCTGACAATGCTGCACTCTCTCCACACTGATCCTCTGACAATGCTGCACTCCCTCCACACTGATCCTCTGACAAATGCTGCAATACCTCCACACTGTTCCTCTGACAATGCTGCACTCTCTCCACACTGACCCTCTGACAATGCTGCACTCCCTCCATACTGATCCTCTGACAATTCTGCATTCCCTCCATACTGACCCACTGACAATGCAGCACTTCCTCGACACTGACCCTCGAACAATGCTGCTCTCCCTCCACACTGATCCTCTGACAATTCTACACTCGCTGCATACTGACCCTCTGACAATGCTGCACTCTCTCCACACTGATCCTCTGACAATTCTGCAATACCTCCACACTGATCCTCTGACAATGCTGCACACCCTCCTCACTGATCCTCTGACAATGCTGCACTCCCTCCACACTGACTCTCTGACAATTCTGCACTCCCTCCACACTGACCCTCTGATAATGCTGCAATACCTCCACACTGATCCTATGACAATGCTGCACTCTCTCCACACTGACCCTCTGACAAATCTGCACTCCCTCCATACTGATCCTCTGACAATGCTGCACTCCCTCCACACTGATCCTTTGACAATGCTGCAATCCCTCCAGACTGACCCTCTGACAATGCTGCACGCCCTCCACACTGATCCTCTGACCATGCTGCACCCCCTCCACACTGATCCTCTGACAATGCTGCACTCCCTCCACACTGATCCTCTGACAATGCTGCACTCCCTCCACACTGACCCTCCGACAGTGCAGCACTCCCTCCGTCCTGACTCTCTGACAATGCTGCACTCCCTCCACACTGATCCTCTCACAATGCTGCACTCCCCCCACACTGACCCTCTGACAATGCTGCACTCCCTCCACACTGATCCTCTGACAATGCTGCACTCCCTCAAAAGTGAAACTCTGACAAGTCTGCACTGCCTCCACACTGACTCTCTGACAATGCTGAATTCCCTCCACACTGACCCTCTGATAATGCTGCAATACATCCACACTGATCCTCTGACAATGCTGCACTCCCTCAACAGTGAAACTCTGACAAGTCTGCACTGCCTCCACACTGACTCTCTGACAATGCTGAATTCCCTCCACACAGACCCTCTGATAATGCTGCAATACATACACACTGATCCACTGACAATTCTGCACTCCCTCCACACTGACCCTCTGACAATTCTGTACCCCCTCCACACTGACCCTCTGACAATGCTGCACTTCCTGCACACTGATCCTCTGACAATGCTGCACTCCCTCCACACTGATCCTCTCACAATGCTGCACTCCCCCCACACTGACCCTCTGACAATGCTGCACTCCCTCCACACTGATCCTCTGACAATGCAGCACTCCCTCAAAAGTGAAACTCTGACAAGTCTGCACTGCCTCCACACTGACCCTCTGACAATGCTGAATTCCCTCCACACTGACCCTCTGATAATGCTACAATACATCCACACTGATCCTCTGACAATGCTGCACTCCCTCAAAAGTGAAACTCTGACAAGTCTGCACTGCCTCCACACTGACTCTCTGACAATGCTGAATTCCCTCCACACTGACCCTCTGATAATGCTGCAATACATACACACTGATCCACTGACAATTCTGCACTCCCTCCACACTGACCCTCTGACAATTCTGTACCCCCTCCACACTGACCCTCTGACAACGCTGCACTTCCTGCACACTGATCCTCTGACAATGCTGCACTCCCTCCACACTGATCCACTGACAATTCTGCACTCCCTCCACACTGATCCTCTGACAATGCTGCACTCCCTCCACAGTGATCCTCTGAGAATGCTGCACTCCCTCCACACTGATCCTCTGAAAAGGCTGCACTACCTCCACACTGACCCTCTGACAATTCTGCACTCCATCCACACTGATCCTCTGACAATGCTGCACTCCCTCCACAATGACTTTCTGACAAAGCTGCACTCCCTCCACACTGATCCTCTGACCATGCTGCACCCCCTCCATACTGACCCTTTGACAATGCTGCACTCCCTCCACACTGATCCTCTGACAATTCTGCACTCCCTCCACACTGACCCTCTGACAATGCTGCACTCCCTCCACACTGATCCTCTGACCATGCTGCACCCTCTCCACACTGACCCTCTGAAAATGCTGCACTCCCCCAACACTGACCCTCTGACAATTCTGCTCTCCCTCCAAACTGATCCCCTGACAATTCTGCACTCCCTCCATATTGACCCTCCGACAATTCTGCACTCCTTCCACACTGATCCTCTGACAATGCTGCACTCCCTACATCCTGACCCTCTGACAATGCTGCACTCCCTACATCCTGATCCTCTGACAATTCTACACTCGCTGCATACTGACCCTCGACAATGCTGCACTCTCTCCACACTGATCCTCTGACAATGCTGCAATACCTCCACACTGATCCTCTGACAATGCTGCACACCCTCCTCACTGATCCTCTGACAATGCTGCACTCCCTCCACACTGACCCTCTGATAATGCTGCAATACCTCCACAATGATCCTATGACAATGCTGCACTCTCTCCACACTGACCCTCTGACAAATCTGCACTCCCTCCATACTGATCCTCTGACAATGCTGCACTCCCTCCACACTGATCCTTTGACAATGCTGCAATCCCTCCAGACTGACCCTCTGACAATGCTGCACTCCCTCCACACTGATCCTCTGACCATGCTGCACCCCCTCCACACTGATCCTCTGACAATGCTGCACTCCCTCCACACTGATCCTCTGACAATGCTGCACTCCCTCCACACTGACCCTCCGACAGTGCAGCACTCCCTCCGTCCTGACTCTCTGACAATGCTGCACTCCCTCCACACTGATCCTCTCACAATGCTGCACTCCCCCCACACTGACCCTCTGACAATGCTGCACTCCCTCCACACTGATCCTCTGACAATGCTGCACTCCCTCAAAAGTGAAACTCTGACAAGTCTGCACTGCCTCCACACTGACTCTCTGACAATGCTGAATTCCCTCCACACTGACCCTCTGATAATGCTGCAATACATCCACACTGATCCTCTGACAATGCTGCACTCCCTCAACAGTGAAACTCTGACAAGTCTGCACTGCCTCCACACTGACTCTCTGACAATGCTGAATTCCCTCCACACTGACCCTCTGATAATGCTGCAATACATACACACTGATCCACTGACAATTCTGCACTCCCTCCACACTGACCCTCTGACAATTCTGTACCCCCTCCACACTGACCCTCTGACAATGCTGCACTCCCTCCACACTGACCCTCTGACAATTCTGTACCCCCTCCACACTGACCCTCTGACAATGCTGCACTTCCTGCACACTGATCCTCTGACAATGCTGCACTCCCTCCACACTGATCCTCTCACAATGCTGCACTCCCCCCACACTGACCCTCTGACAATGCTGCACTCCCTCCACACTGATCCTCTGACAATGCTGCACTCCCTCAAAAGTGAAACTGTGACAAGTCTGCACTGCCTCCACACTGACTCTCTGACAATGCTGAATTCCCTCCACACTGACCCTCTGATAATGCTGCAATACATCCACACTGATCCTCTGACAATGCTGCACTCCCTCAACAGTGAAACTCTGACAAGTCTGCACTGCCTCCACACTGACTCTCTGACAATGCTGAATTCCCTCCACACTGACCCTCTGACAATGCTGCACTCCCTCCACACTGACACTCTGACAATTCTGCACTCCCTCCACAGTTACCCTTTGACAATGCTGCACTCCGTCCACACTGATCCTCTGACAATGCTGCACTCCCTCCACACTGACCCTCCGACAATGCTGCACTCCCTACATCCTGACCCTCTGACAATGCTGCACTCCGTCCACACGGATCCTCTGACAATGCTGCACTCCCTCCGCAGTGATCCACTGACAATGCTGCACTCCGTCCACACTGATACTCTGACAATGCTGCAATACCTCCACACTGATCCTCTGACAATTCTACACTTCCTCCACAGTGATCCTCTGACAATGCTGCACTCCCTCCACAGTGAACCTCTGACAATGCTGCACTCCATCCACACGGATCCTCTGACAATGCTGCACTCCCTCAACAGTGAAACTCTGACAAGTCTGCACTCCCTCCACACTGACTCTCTGACAATGCTGAATTCCCTCCACACTGACCCTCTGATAATGCTGCAATACATCCACACTGATCCTCTGACAATGCTGCACTCTCTCCACACTGATCCTCTGACAATGCTGCACTCCCTCCACACTGATCCTCTGACAAATGCTGCAATACCTCCACACTGTTCCTCTGACAATGCTGCACTCTCTCCACACTGACCCTCTGACAATGCTGCACTCCCTCCATACTGATCCTCTGACAATTCTGCATTCCCTCCATACTGACCCACTGACAATGCAGCACTTCCTCGACACTGACCCTCGAACAATGCTGCTCTCCCTCCACACTGATCCTCTGACAATTCTACACTCGCTGCATACTGACCCTCTGACAATGCTGCACTCTCTCCACACTGATCCTCTGACAATTCTGCAATACCTCCACACTGATCCTCTGACAATGCTGCACACCCTCCTCACTGATCCTCTGACAATGCTGCACTCCCTCCACACTGACTCTCTGACAATTCTGCACTCCCTCCACACTGACCCTCTGATAATGCTGCAATACCTCCACACTGATCCTATGACAATGCTGCACTCTCTCCACACTGACCCTCTGACAAATCTGCACTCCCTCCATACTGATCCTCTGACAATGCTGCACTCCCTCCACACTGATCCTTTGACAATGCTGCAATCCCTCCAGACTGACCCTCTGACAATGCTGCACGCCCTCCACACTGATCCTCTGACCATGCTGCACCCCCTCCACACTGATCCTCTGACAATGCTGCACTCCCTCCACACTGATCCTCTGACAATGCTGCACTCCCTCCACACTGACCCTCCGACAGTGCAGCACTCCCTCCGTCCTGACTCTCTGACAATGCTGCACTCCCTCCACACTGATCCTCTCACAATGCTGCACTCCCCCCACACTGACCCTCTGACAATGCTGCACTCCCTCCACACTGATCCTCTGACAATGCTGCACTCCCTCAAAAGTGAAACTCTGACAAGTCTGCACTGCCTCCACACTGACTCTCTGACAATGCTGAATTCCCTCCACACTGACCCTCTGATAATGCTGCAATACATCCACACTGATCCTCTGACAATGCTGCACTCCCTCAACAGTGAAACTCTGACAAGTCTGCACTGCCTCCACACTGACTCTCTGACAATGCTGAATTCCCTCCACACAGACCCTCTGATAATGCTGCAATACATACACACTGATCCACTGACAATTCTGCACTCCCTCCACACTGACCCTCTGACAATTCTGTACCCCCTCCACACTGACCCTCTGACAATGCTGCACTTCCTGCACACTGATCCTCTGACAATGCTGCACTCCCTCCACACTGATCCTCTCACAATGCTGCACTCCCCCCACACTGACCCTCTGACAATGCTGCACTCCCTCCACACTGATCCTCTGACAATGCAGCACTCCCTCAAAAGTGAAACTCTGACAAGTCTGCACTGCCTCCACACTGACCCTCTGACAATGCTGAATTCCCTCCACACTGACCCTCTGATAATGCTGCAATACATCCACACTGATCCTCTGACAATGCTGCACTCCCTCAAAAGTGAAACTCTGACAAGTCTGCACTGCCTCCACACTGACTCTCTGACAATGCTGAATTCCCTCCACACTGACCCTCTGATAATGCTGCAATACATACACACTGATCCACTGACAATTCTGCACTCCCTCCACACTGACCCTCTGACAATTCTGTACCCCCTCCACACTGACCCTCTGACAACGCTGCACTTCCTGCACACTGATCCTCTGACAATGCTGCACTCCCTCCACACTGATCCACTGACAATTCTGCACTCCCTCCACACTGATCCTCTGACAATGCTGCACTCCCTCCACAGTGATCCTCTGAGAATGCTGCACTCCCTCCACACTGATCCTCTGAAAAGGCTGCACTACCTCCACACTGACCCTCTGACAATTCTGCACTCCATCCACACTGATCCTCTGACAATGCTGCACTCCCTCCACAATGACTTTCTGACAAAGCTGCACTCCCTCCACACTGATCCTCTGACCATGCTGCACCCCCTCCATACTGACCCTTTGACAATGCTGCACTCCCTCCACACTGATCCTCTGACAATTCTGCACTCCCTCCACACTGACCCTCTGACAATGCTGCACTCCCTCCACACTGATCCTCTGACCATGCTGCACCCTCTCCACACTGACCCTCTGAAAATGCTGCACTCCCCCAACACTGACCCTCTGACAATTCTGCTCTCCCTCCAAACTGATCCCCTGACAATTCTGCACTCCCTCCATATTGACCCTCCGACAATTCTGCACTCCTTCCACACTGATCCTCTGACAATGCTGCACTCCCTACATCCTGACCCTCTGACAATGCTGCACTCCCTACATCCTGACCCCCTGACAATGCTACACTCCGTCCACACTGATCCTCCGACAATGCTGCACTCCCTCCACACTGACCCTCTGACAATGCTGCACTCCCTCCATACTGACTCTCTGACAATGCTGCACTCCCTCCACACTGATCCTCTGACAATGCTGCACTCCCTCCATACTGACCCTCTGACAATGCTGCTCTCCCTCCAAACAGATCCCCTGACAATTCTGCACTCCATCCACACTGAACCTCTGACAATTCTGCACTCCCTCCATATTGACCCTCCGACAATGCTGCACTCCCTACATCCTGACCCTCTAACAATGCTGCACTCCCTCCACACTGACACTCTGACAATTCTGCACTCCCTCCACAGTGACCCTTTGACAATGCTGCACTCCGTCCACACTGATCCTCTGACAATGCTGCACTCCCTCCACACTGACCCTCCGACAATGCTGCACTCCCTACATCCTGACCCTCTAACATGCTGCACTCCGTCCACACTGATCCTCTGACAATGCTGCACTCCCTCCGCAGTGATCCACTGACAATGCTGCAATACCTCCACACTGATCCTCTGACAATGCTGCACTCCCTCCACACTGACCCTCTGATAATGCTGCAATACATCCACACTGATCCTCTGACAATGCTGCACTCTCTCCACACTGATCCTCTGACAATGCTGCACTCCCTCCACACTGATCCTCTGACAAATGCTGCAATACCTCCACACTGATCCTCTGACAATGCTGCACTCTCTCCACACTGATCCTCTGACAATGCTGCACTCCCTCCACACTGATCCTCTGACAAATGCTGCAATACCTCCACACTGATCCTCTGACAATGCTGCACTCTCTCCACACTGACCCTCTGACAATGCTGCACTCCCTCCACAGTGAACCTCTGACAATGCTGCACTCCCTCCACACTGATCCTCTGACAATGCTGCACTCCCTCCACACTGACCCTCTGATAATGCTGCAATACATCCACACTGATCCTCTGACAATGCTGCACTCTCTCCACACTGATCCTCTGACAATGCTGCACTCCCTCCACACTGATCCTCTGACAAATGCTGCAATACCTCCACACTGATCCTCTGACAATGCTGCACTCTCTCCACACTGACCCTCTGACAATGCTGCACTCCCTCCACACTGACCCTCTGACAATTCTGCATTCCCTCCATACTGATCCTCTGAAAATGCAGCACTTCCTCGACACTGACCCTCGAACAATGCTGCTCTCCCTCCACACTGATCCTCTGACAATTCTACACTCCCTCCATACTGACCCTCTGACAATGCTGCACTCTCTCCACACTGATCCTCTGACAATGCTGCAATACCTCCACACTGATCCTCTGACAATCCTGCACACCCTCCTCACTGATCCTCTGACAATGCTGCACTCCCTCCACACTGACTCTCTGACAATTCTGCACTCCCTCCACACTGACCCTCTGATAATGCTGCAATACCTCCACACTGATCCTCTGACAATGCTGCACTCTCTCCACACTGACCCTCTGACAAATCTGCACTCCCTCCATACTGATCCTCTGACAATGCTGCACTCCCTCCACACTGATCCTCTGACAATGCTGCAATCCCTCCACTCTGACCCTCTGACAATGCTGCACTCCCTCCACACTGATCCTCTGACCATGCTGCACCCCCTCCACACTGACCCTCTGACAATGCTGCACTCCCCCAACACTGACCCTCTGACAATGCTGCACTCTCTCCTCACTGATCCTCTGACAATGCTGCACTCTCTCCACACTGATCCTCTGACAATGCAGCACCCCCTCCATACTGACCCTCTGACAATGCTGCACTCCCTCCATACTGATCCTCTGACAATGCTGCACTCACTCCACACTGATCCTCTGACAATGCTGCACTCCGTCCACACTGATCCTCTGACAATGCTGCACTCCCTCCACACTGACCCTCTGACAATGCTGCACTCCCTCCAAACTGATCCCCTGACAATTCTGCACTCCCTCCATTTTGACCCTCCGACAATTCTGCACACTTTCCACACTGATCCTCTGACAATGCTGCACTCCCTACATCCTGACCCTCTGACAATGCTGCACTCCCTACATCTTGACCCTCTGACAATGCTGCACTCCGTCCACACTGATCCTCCGACAATGCTGCACTCCCTCCACACTGACCCTCTGACAATGCTGCACTTCCTCCATACTGACTCTCTGACAATGCTGCACTCCCTCCACACTGATCCTCTGACAATGCTGCACTCCCTCCACACTGATCCACTGACAATTCTGCAGTCCCTCCACACTGATCCTCTGACAATGCTGCACCCCCTCCACACTGACCCTCTGACAATGCTGCACTCCCTCCATACCGATCTTCTGGCAATGCTGCACTCCCTCCATACTGACACTCTGACAATGCTGCTCTCCCTCCAAACTGATCCCCTGACAATTCTGCACTCCATCCACACTGATCCTCTGACAATTCTGCACTCCCTCCATATTGACCCTCCGACAATGCTGCACTCCCTACATCCTAACCCTCTGACAATGCTGCACTCCCTCCACACTGACACTCTGACAATTCTGCACTCCCTCCACAGTGACCCTTTGACAATGCTGCACTCCGTCCACACTGATCCACTGACAATGCTGCACTCCCTCCCCACTGACCCTCCGACAATGCTGCACTCCCTACATCCTGACCCTCTGACAATGCTGCACTCCGTCCACACTGATCCTCTGACAATGCTGCACTCCCTCCGCAGTGATCCACTGACAATGCTGCACTCCGTCCACACTGATACTCTGACAATGCTGCACTCCCTCCACACTGATCCTCTGACAATTCTACACTTCCTCCACAGTGATCCTCTGACAATGCTGCACTCCCTCCACAGTGAACCTCTGACAATGCTGCACTCCCTCCACACTGATCCTCTGACAATGCTGCACTCCCTCAACAGTGAAACTCTGACAAGTCTGCACTCCCTCCACACTGATCCTCTGACAAATGCTGCAATACCTCCACACTGATCCTCTGACAATGCTGCACTCTCTCCACACTGACCCTCTGACAATGCTGCACTCCCTCCATACTGATCCTCTGACAATTCTGCATTCCCTCCATACTGATCCTCTGACAATGCAGCACTTCCTCGACACTGACCCTCGAACAATGCTGCTCTCCCTCCACACTGATCCTCTGACAATTCTACACTCCCTCCATACTGGCCCTCTGACAATGCTGCACTCTCTCCACACTGATCCTCTGACAATGCTGCAATACCTCCACACTGATCCTCTGACAATGCTGCACACCCTCCTCACTGATCCTCTGACAATGCTGCACTCCCTCCACACTGACTCTCTGACAATTCTGCACTCCCTCCACACTGACCCTCTGATAATGCTGCAATACCTCCACACTGATCCTCTGACAATGCTGCACTCTCTCCACACTGACCCTCTGACAAATCTGCACTCCCTCCATACTGATCCTCTGACAATGCTGCACTCCCTCCACACTGATCCTCTGACAATGCTGCACTCCCTCCGCACTGACCCTCTGACAATGCTGAACTCTCTCGACACTGACCCTCTGACAATGCTGCTCACCCTCCTCACTGATCCTCTGATAATGCTGCTCTCCCTCCACACTGATCCTCTGACAATGCTGCACTCCCTCCACACTGATCCTCTGACAATGCTGCACTCCCTCCATACTGACCCTCTGACAATGCTGCACTCCCTCCACACTGACCCTCTGACAATGCTGCACTCTCTCCACACTGACCCTCTGACAATTCTGCACTCCCTCCACACTGACCCTCTGACAATTCTGTACCCACTCCACACTGTCCCTCTGACAATGCTGCACTCCCTGCACACTGATCCTCTGACAATGCTGCACTCCCTCCACACTGATCCACTGACAATTCTGCACTCCCTCCACACTGATCCTCTGACAATGCTGCACTCCCTCCACAGTGATCCTCTGAGAATGCTGCACTCCCTCAACACTGATCCTCTGAAAAGGCTGCACTACCTCCACACTGACCCTCTGACAATTCTGCACTCCATCCACACTGATCCTCTGACAATGCTGCACTCCCTCCACAATGACCTTCTGACAAAGCTGCACTCCCTCCACACTGATCCTCTGACCATGCTGCACCCCCTCCATTCTGACCCTTTGACAATGCTGCACTCCCTCCACACTGATCCTCTGACAATTCTGCACTCCCTCCACACTGATCCTCTGACCATGCTGCACTCCCTCCACACTGATCCTCTGACCATGCTGCACCCCCTCCACACTGACCCTCTGACAATGCTGCACTCCCCCAACACTGACCCTCTGACAATGCTGCACTCTCTCCTCACTGATCCTCTGACAATGCTGCACTCCCTCCACACTGATCCTCTGACAATGCAGCACCCCCTCCATACTGACCCTCTGACAATGCTGCACTCCCTCCATACTGATCCTCTGACAATGCTGCACTCCGTCCACACTGATCCTCTGACAATGCTGCTTTCCCTCCAAACTGATCCCCTGACAATTCTGCACTCCCTCCATATTGACCCTCCGACAATGCTGTACTCCCTCCATACTGATCCTCTGACAATGCTAAACTCCCTCCAGACTGATCCTCTGTCAATTCTGCACTCCCTCCATACTGACCCTCTGACAATGCTGCACTCTCTTCACACTGACCCTCTGACAATTCTGCACTCCCTCCGTACTGATCCTCTGACAATTCTGCACTCCCTCCACACTGACCCTCTGACAGTTCTGCACTCCATCCGTACTGATCCTCTGACAATTCTGCACTCCCTCCACACTGATCCTCCGACAATGCTGCACTCCCTCCACAGTGATCCTCTGACAATGCTACACTACGTCCACACTGATCCTCTGACAATGCTGCAATACCTCCACACTGTTCCTCTGACAATGCTGCACTCTCTCCACACTGACCCTCTGACAATGCTGCACTCTATCCATACTGACCCTCTGACAATTCTGCATTCCCTCCATACTGATCCTCTGAAAATGCAGCACTTCCTAGACACTGACCCTCGAACAATGCTGCTCTCCCTCCACACTGATCCTCTGACAATTCTACACTCCCTCCATACTGACCCTCTGACAATGCTGCACTCTCTCCACACTGATCCTCTGACAATGCTGCAATACCTCCACACTGATCCTCTGACAATCCTGCACACCCTCCTCACTGATCCTCTGACAATGCTGCACTCCCTCCACACTGACTCTCTGACAATTCTGCACTCCCTCCACACTGACCCTCTGATAATGCTGCAATACCTCCGCACTGATCCTCTGACAATGCTGCACTCTCTCCACACTGACCCTCTGACAAATCTGCACTCCCTCCATACTGATCCTCTGACAATGCTGCACTCCCTCCACACTGATCCTCTGACAATGCTGCAATCCCTCCACTCTGACCCTCTGACAATGCTGCACTCCCTCCACACTGATCCTCTGACCATGCTGCACCCCCTCCACACTGACCCTCTGACAATGCTGCACTCCCCCAACACTGACCCTCTGACAATGCTGCACTCTCTCCTCACTGATCCTCTGACAATGCTGCACTCTCTCCACACTGATCCTCTGACAATGCAGCACCCCCTCCATACTGACCCTCTGACAATGCTGCACTCCCTCCATACTGATCCTCTGACAATGCTGCACTCCCTCCATACTGATCCCCTGACAATTCTGCACTCCCTCCATATTGACCCTCCGACAATCCTGCACTCACTCCACACTGATCCTCTGACAATGCTGCACTCCGTCCACACTGATCCTCTGACAATGCTGCACTCCCTCCACACTGACCCTCTGACAATGCTGCACTCCCTCCAAACTGATCCCCTGACAATTCTGCACTCCCTCCATTTTGACCCTCCGACAATTCTGCACACTTTCCACACTGATCCTCTGACAATGCTGCACTCCCTACATCCTGACCCTCTGACAATGCTGCACTCCCTACATCTTGACCCTCTGACAATGCTGCACTCCGTCCACACTGATCCTCCGACAATGCTGCACTCCCTCCACACTGACCCTCTGACAATGCTGCACTTCCTCCATACTGACTCTCTGACAATGCTGCACTCCCTCCACACTGATCCTCTGACAATGCTGCACTCCCTCCACACTGATCCACTGACAATTCTGCACTCCCTCCACACTGATCCTCTGACAATGCTGCACCCCCTCCACACTGACCCTCTGACAATGCTGCACTCCCTCCATACCGATCTTCTGGCAATGCTGCACTCCCTCCATACTGACACTCTGACAATGCTGCTCTCCCTCCAAACTGATCCCCTGACAATTCTGCACTCCATCCACACTGATCCTCTGACAATTCTGCACTCCCTCCATATTGACCCTCCGACAATGCTGCACTCCCTACATCCTAACCCTCTGACAATGCTGCACTCCCTCCACACTGACACTCTGACAATTCTGCACTCCCTCCACAGTGACCCTTTGACAATGCTGCACTCCGTCCACACTGATCCACTGACAATGCTGCACTCCCTCCCCACTGACCCTCCGACAATGCTGCACTCCCTACATCCTGACCCTCTGACAATGCTGCACTCCGTCCACACTGATCCTCTGACAATGCTGCACTCCCTCCGCAGTGATCCACTGACAATGCTGCACTCCGTCCACACTGATACTCTGACAATGCTGCACTCCCTCCACACTGATCCTCTGACAATTCTACACTTCCTCCACAGTGATCCTCTGACAATGCTGCACTCCCTCCACAGTGAACCTCTGACAATGCTGCACTCCCTCCACACTGATCCTCTGACAATGCTGCACTCCCTCAACAGTGAAACTCTGACAAGTCTGCACTCCCTCCACACTGACTCTCTGACAATGCTGAATTCCCTCCACACTGACCCTCTGATAATGCTGCAATACATCCACACTGATCCTCTGACAATGCTGCACTCTCTCCACACTGATCCTCTGACAATGCTGCACTCCCTCCACACTGATCCTCTGACAAATGCTGCAATACCTCCACACTGATCCTCTGACAACGCTGCACTCCCTCCATACTGATCCTCTGACAATTCTGCATTCCCTCCATACTGATCCTCTGACAATGCAGCACTTCCTCGACACTGACCCTCGAACAATGCTGCTCTCCCTCCACACTGATCCTCTGACAATTCTACACTCCCTCCATACTGGCCCTCTGACAATGCTGCACTCTCTCCACACTGATCCTCTGACAATGCTGCAATACCTCCACACTGATCCTCTGACAATGCTGCACACCCTCCTCACTGATCCTCTGACAATGCTGCACTCCCTCCACACTGACTCTCTGACAATTCTGCACTCCCTCCACACTGACCCTCTGATAATGCTGCAATACCTCCACACTGATCCTCTGACAATGCTGCACTCTCTCCACACTGACCCTCTGACAAATCTGCACTCCCTCCATACTGATCCTCTGACAATGCTGCACTCCCTCCACACTGATCCTCTGACAATGCTGCACTCCCTCCGCACTGACCCTCTGACAATGCTGCACTCTCTCGACACTGACCCTCTGACAATGCTGCTCACCCTCCTCACTGATCCTCTGATAATGCTGCTCTCCCTCCACACTGATCCTCTGACAATGCTGCACTCCCTCCACACTGATCCTCTGACAATGCTGCACTCCCTCCATACTGACCCTCTGACAATGCTGCACTCCCTCCACACTGACCCTCTGACAATGCTGCACTCTCTCCACACTGACCCTCTGACAATTCTGCACTCCCTCCACACTGACCCTCTGACAATTCTGTACCCACTCCACACTGTCCCTCTGACAATGCTGCACTCCCTGCACACTGATCCTCTGACAATGCTGCACTCCCTCCACACTGATCCACTGACAATTCTGCACTCCCTCCACACTGATCCTCTGACAATGCTGCACTCCCTCCACAGTGATCCTCTGAGAATGCTGCACTCCCTCAACACTGATCCTCTGAAAAGGCTGCACTACCTCCACACTGACCCTCTGACAATTCTGCACTCCATCCACACTGATCCTCTGACAATGCTGCACTCCCTCCACAATGACCTTCTGACAAAGCTGCACTCCCTCCACACTGATCCTCTGACCATGCTGCACCCCCTCCATACTGACCCTTTGACAATGCTGCACTCCCTCCACACTGATCCTCTGACAATTCTGCACTCCCTCCACACTGATCCTCTGACCATGCTGCACTCCCTCCACACTGATCCTCTGACCATGCTGCACCACCTCCACACTGACCCTCTGACAATGCTGCACTCCCCCAACACTGACCCTCTGACAATGCTGCACTCTCTCCTCACTGATCCTCTGACAATGCTGCACTCCCTCCACACTGATCCTCTGACAATGCAGCACCCCCTCCATACTGACCCTCTGACAATGCTGCACTCCCTCCATACTGATCCTCTGACAATGCTGCACTCCGTCCACACTGATCCTCTGACAATGCTGCTTTCCCTCCAAACTGATCCCCTGACAATTCTGCACTCCCTCCATATTGACCCTCCGACAATGCTGTACTCCCTCCATACTGATCCTCTGACAATGCTAAACTCCCTCCAGACTGATCCTCTGTCAATTCTGCACTCCCTCCATACTGACCCTCTGACAATGCTGCACTCTCTTCACACTGACCCTCTGACAATTCTGCACTCCCTCCGTACTGATCCTCTGACAATTCTGCACTCCCTCCACACTGACCCTCTGACAGTTCTGCACTCCATCCGTACTGATCCTCTGACAATTCTGCACTCCCTCCACACTGATCCTCCGACAATGCTGCACTCCCTCCACAGTGATCCTCTGACAATGCTACACTACGTCCACACTGATCCTCTGACAATGCTGCAATACCTCCACACTGTTCCTCTGACAATGCTGCACTCTCTCCACACTGACCCTCTGACAATGCTGCACTCTATCCATACTGATCCTCTGACAATTCTGCATTGCCTCCATACTGACTCTCTGACAATGCTGCACTCCCTCGACACTGACCCGCTGACAAATGTGCACTCCCTCCATACTGACCCTCTGACTATGCTACACTCCCTCCAGACTGATCCTCGGACAATGCAGCACTTCCTCCACACTGATCCTCTGAAAATGCTGCACTCCCTCCACACTGACCCTCTGACAATTCTGCACTCCCTCCATACTCACCCTCTGACAATGCTGCACTCTCTCCACACTGACCCTCTGACAATTCTGCACTCCCTCCACACTGATCCTCTGACAATTCTGCACTCCCTCCACACTGATCCTCTGACAATGCTACACTCCCTCCGTGCTGACGCTCTGACAATGCTGCACTCTCTCCACACTGACCCTCTGACAATGCTGCACACCTTCCACACTGACCCTCTGACAATGCTGCACTCCCGACACACTGATCGTCTGAAAAGGCTGCACTCCCTCCACACTGGCCCTCTGACAATGCAGCACTCCCTTCACACTGACCGTCTGACAATGTTGCACCCCCTCCACGGTGATCCTCTGACAATGCGGCACTCGCTCCACACTGACCCTCTGACAATGCTGCACTCCCTCCACACTGATCCTCTGACAATGCTGCACTCCGTCCACACTGATCCTCTGAAAAGGCTGCATTCCCTCCACACTGACCCTCTGACAGTGTTGCACAGCCTCCACACAGATCCTCTGACAATGCTGCACTCCCTCGACACTGACCCTCTGACAATGCTGCACACCCTCCAGACTGATCCTCTGACAATGCAGCACTTCCTCCACACTGATCCTCTGACAATGCTGCACACCCTTCTCACTGATCTTCTAAAAATGCTGCTCTCCCTCCACACTGATCCTCTGACATTGCAGCACTCCCTCCATACTGACCCACTGACAATGCTGCACTCCCTCCACACTGATCATTTGAAAAAGCTGCACTCCCTCCACACTGACCCTCTGACCGTGTAGCACACCCTCCACACAGATCCTCTGACAATGCTGCACTCCGTCGTCACTGACCCTCTGACAATGCTGCACACCCTCCCGACTGATCCTCTGACAATGCAGCACTTCCTCCACACTGATCCTCTGACAATGCTGCACTCCCTCCAAACTGACCCTCTGACAATGCTGCACTCCATCCACACTGACCCTCTGACAATTCTGCACTCCCTCCACAATGACCCTCTGACAATTCTGCACTCCCTCCACACTGACCCTCTGACAATGCTGCACTCCCTCCACACTGACCCTCTGACAATTCTGCACTCCCTCCACACTGACCCTCTGACAATGCTGCACTACCTCCACACTGGCCGTCTGCCAATGCTGCACTCTCTCCACACTGACCCTCTGACAATGCGGCACTCCTTCCACACTGACCCTCTGACCGTGTAGAACACCCTCCAGACTGATCCTCTGAAAATGCAGCAATTCCTCCACACCGATCCTCTGAAAATGGTGCTCTCCCTGCACACTGATCCTCTGACAATGCAGCACTCCCTCCACACTGACCCTCTGACAATGCTGCACTCACTCCACACTGACCCTCTGACTGTGTAGAACACCCTCCACACAGATCCTCTGACAATGCTGCTCTCCCTCCAAACTGTTCCCCTGACAAGGCAGCACTCCCTCCTCACTGATCCTCTGAAAATGCTGCTCTCCCTCCTAACTGATCCCCTGACAAGGCAGCACTCCCTCCACACTGATCCTCTGACAATGCTGCACTCCCTCCACACTGACCCTCTGACAATGCTGCACTCCCTCGACACTGAACCTCCGACAATGCTGCACACCCTCCTCACTGATCCTCTGAAAATGCTGCTCTCCCTCCATACTGATCCTCTGACAAGGCAGCACTCCCTCCACACTGATCCTCTGACAATGCTGCACTCCCTCCACACTGACCCTCTGACAATGCTGCACACCCTCCTCACTGATCCTCTGAAAATGCTGCTCTCCCTCCATACTGATCCCCTGACAAGGCAGCACTCCCTCCACACTGATCCTCTGACAATGCTGCACTCCCTCCACACTGACCCTCTGACAATGCTGCACTCTCTCCACACTGACCTTCTGACAATGCTGCACCCCCTCCACACTGACTCTATGACTATGCTGCACTCCCTCCACACTGATCCTCTGACAATGCTGCACTCCCTCCACACTGATCCTCTGACAATGCTGCACTCCCTCCACACTGACCTCTGACAATGCTGCACTCCCTCCACACTGACCCTCTGACAATGCTGCACTCCCTCCACACTGACTCTATGACAATACTGCACACCCTCCTCACTGATCCACTGACAATGCTGCACTCCCTCCATACTGATCCTCTGACAATGCTGCACTCTCTCCACAATGACCCTCTGACAATGCTGCACTACCTCCACACTGACACTCTGACAATGCTGCACTCTCTCAACACTGATCCTCTGAAAAGGCTGCACACCCTCCACACTGACCCTCTGACAATGCTGCACTCCCTCCATCCTGACCCTCTGACAATGCTGCACTCCCCCCATACTGATCCTGTGACAATGCTGCACTACCTCTACACTGATCCTCTGACCATGCTGCACCCCCTCCATACTGATCCTCTGACAATGCTGCACTCCCTCCACACTGACCCTCTGACAATGCTGCACTCCCTCCACAGTGATCCTCTGACAATGCTGCACTCCGTCCACACTGATCCTCTGACCATGCTGCACCCCCTCCATACTGACCCTCTGACAATGCTGCACTCCCTCCATCCTGACCCTCTGACAATGCTGCACTCCCCCCATACTGATCCTGTGACAATATTGCACTCCCTCTGCACTGATCCTCTGACCATGCTGCACCCCCTCCATACTGACCCTCTGACAATGCTGCACTCCCTCCACACTGACCCTCTGACAATGCTGCACTCCCCCCATACTGATCCTGTGACAATGCTGCACTCCCTCTACACTGATCCTCTGACCATGCTGCACCCCCTCCATACTGACCCTCTGACAATGCTGCACTCCCTCCACACTGATCCTCTGACAATGCTGCACTCCCTCCACAGTGATCCTCTGACAATGCTGCACTCCGTCCACACTGATCCTCAGACAATGCTGCACTCCCTCCACACTGATCGTCAGACAATGCTGCACCCCCTCCATACTGAACCTCTGACAATGCTGCACCCACTCCACACTGACCCTCTGACAATGCTGCACTCCCTCCACACTGATCCTCTGTCAATGCTGCCCCCACCTCCACACTGAATCACTGACAATTCTGCACCCCCTCCACACTGACCCTCTGACAATGCTGCACTACCTCCACACTGACGCTCTGACAATGCTGCACTCTCTCAACACTGATCCTCTGAAAAGTCTGCACTCCCTCCACACTGACCCTCTGACAATGCAGCACTCCCTCCATCCTGACCCTCTGACAGTGCTACACTACCTCCATACTGACCCTCTGACAATGGTGCACTCCCTCCACACTGATCCTCTGACAATGCTGCACTCCCTCCTCACTGATCCTCTGACAATGCTGCACTCCCTCCACACTGATCCTCTGACAATGCTGCACTCCCTCCACACTGATCCTCTGACAATGCTGCACTCCCTCCACACTGACCTCTGACAATGCTGCACTCCCTCCACACTGACCCTCTGACAATGCTGCACTCCCTCCACACTGACTCTATGACAATACTGCACACCCTCCTCACTGATCCACTGACAATGCTGCACTCCCTCCATACTGATCCTCTGACAATGCTGCACTCCCTCCACAATGACCCTCTGACAATGCTGCACTACCTCCACACTGACACTCTGACAATGCTGCACTCTCTCAACACTGATCCTCTGAAAAGGCTGCACACCCTCCACACTGACCCTCTGACAATGCTGCACTCCCTCCATCCTGACCCTCTGACAATGCTGCACTCCCCCCATACTGATCCTGTGACAATGCTGCACTACCTCTACACTGATCCTCTGACCATGCTGCACCCCCTCCATACTGATCCTCTGACAATGCTGCACTCCCTCCACACTGACCCTCTGACAATGCTGCACTCCCTCCACAGTGATCCTCTGACAATGCTGCACTCCGTCCACACTGATCCTCTGACCATGCTGCACCCCCTCCATACTGACCCTCTGACAATGCTGCACTCCCTCCATCCTGACCCTCTGACAATGCTGCACTCCCCCCATACTGATCCTGTGACAATGCTGCACTCCCTCTACACTGATCCTCTGACCATGCTGCACCCCCTCCATACTGACCCTCTGACAATGCTGCACTCCCTCCACACTGACCCTCTGACAATGCTGCACTCCCCCCATACTGATCCTGTGACAATGCTGCACTCCCTCTACACTGATCCTCTGACCATGCTGCACCCCCTCCATACTGACCCTCTGACAATGCTGCACTCCCTCCACACTGATCCTCTGACAATGCTGCACTCCCTCCACAGTGATCCTCTGACAATGCTGCACTCCGTCCACACTGATCCTCAGACAATGCTGCACTCCCTCCACACTGATCGTCAGACAATGCTGCACCCCCTCCATACTGATCCTCTGACAATGCTGCACCCACTCCACACTGACCCTCTGACAATGCTGCACTCCCTCCACACTGATCCTCTGTCAATGCTGCCCCCACCTCCACACTGAATCACTGACAATTCTGCACCCCCTCCACACTGACCCTCTGACAATGCTGCACTACCTCCACACTGACGCTCTGACAATGCTGCACTCTCTCAACACTGATCCTCTGAAAAGTCTGCACTCCCTCCACACTGACCCTCTGACAATGCAGCACTCCCTCCATCCTGACCCTCTGACAGTGCTACACTACCTCCATACTGACCCTCTGACAATGGTGCACTCCCTCCACACTGATCCTCTGACAATGCTGCACTCCCTCCACACTGATCCTCTGACAATGCTGCACTCCCTCCACACTGACCTCTGACAATGCTGCACTCCCTCCACACTGACCCTCTGACAATGCTGCACTCCCTCCACACTGACTCTATGACAATACTGCACACCCTCCTCACTGATCCACTGACAATGCTGCACTCCCTCCATACTGATCCTCTGACAATGCTGCACTCTCTCCACAATGACCCTCTGACAATGCTGCACTACCTCCACACTGACACTCTGACAATGCTGCACTCTCTCAACACTGATCCTCTGAAAAGGCTGCACACCCTCCACACTGACCCTCTGACAATGCTGCACTCCCTCCATCCTGACCCTCTGACAATGCTGCACTCCCCCCATACTGATCCTGTGACAATGCTGCACTACCTCTACACTGATCCTCTGACCATGCTGCACCCCCTCCATACTGATCCTCTGACAATGCTGCACTCCCTCCACACTGACCCTCTGACAATGCTGCACTCCCTCCACAGTGATCCTCTGACAATGCTGCACTCCGTCCACACTGATCCTCTGACCATGCTGCACCCCCTCCATACTGACCCTCTGACAATGCTGCACTCCCTCCATCCTGACCCTCTGACAATGCTGCACTCCCCCCATACTGATCCTGTGACAATATTGCACTCCCTCTGCACTGATCCTCTGACCATGCTGCACCCCCTCCATACTGACCCTCTGACAATGCTGCACTCCCTCCACACTGACCCTCTGACAATGCTGCACTCCCCCCATACTGATCCTGTGACAATGCTGCACTCCCTCTACACTGATCCTCTGACCATGCTGCACCCCCTCCATACTGACCCTCTGACAATGCTGCACTCCCTCCACACTGATCCTCTGACAATGCTGCACTCCCTCCACAGTGATCCTCTGACAATGCTGCACTCCGTCCACACTGATCCTCAGACAATGCTGCACTCCCTCCACACTGATCGTCAGACAATGCTGCACCCCCTCCATACTGAACCTCTGACAATGCTGCACCCACTCCACACTGACCCTCTGACAATGCTGCACTCCCTCCACACTGATCCTCTGTCAATGCTGCCCCCACCTCCACACTGAATCACTGACAATTCTGCACCCCCTCCACACTGACCCTCTGACAATGCTGCACTACCTCCACACTGACGCTCTGACAATGCTGCACTCTCTCAACACTGATCCTCTGAAAAGTCTGCACTCCCTCCACACTGACCCTCTGACAATGCAGCACTCCCTCCATCCTGACCCTCTGACAGTGCTACACTACCTCCATACTGACCCTCTGACAATGGTGCACTCCCTCCACACTGATCCTCTGACAATGCTGCACTCCCTCCTCACTGATCCTCTGACAATGCTGCACTCCCTCCACACTGATCCTCTGACAATGCTGCACTCCCTCCACACTGATCCTCTGACAATGCTGCACTCCCTCCACACTGACCTCTGACAATGCTGCACTCCCTCCACACTGACCCTCTGACAATGCTGCACTCCCTCCACACTGACTCTATGACAATACTGCACACCCTCCTCACTGATCCACTGACAATGCTGCACTCCCTCCATACTGATCCTCTGACAATGCTGCACTCCCTCCACAATGACCCTCTGACAATGCTGCACTACCTCCACACTGACACTCTGACAATGCTGCACTCTCTCAACACTGATCCTCTGAAAAGGCTGCACACCCTCCACACTGACCCTCTGACAATGCTGCACTCCCTCCATCCTGACCCTCTGACAATGCTGCACTCCCCCCATACTGATCCTGTGACAATGCTGCACTACCTCTACACTGATCCTCTGACCATGCTGCACCCCCTCCATACTGATCCTCTGACAATGCTGCACTCCCTCCACACTGACCCTCTGACAATGCTGCACTCCCTCCACAGTGATCCTCTGACAATGCTGCACTCCGTCCACACTGATCCTCTGACCATGCTGCACCCCCTCCATACTGACCCTCTGACAATGCTGCACTCCCTCCATCCTGACCCTCTGACAATGCTGCACTCCCCCCATACTGATCCTGTGACAATGCTGCACTCCCTCTACACTGATCCTCTGACCATGCTGCACCCCCTCCATACTGACCCTCTGACAATGCTGCACTCCCTCCACACTGACCCTCTGACAATGCTGCACTCCCCCCATACTGATCCTGTGACAATGCTGCACTCCCTCTACACTGATCCTCTGACCATGCTGCACCCCCTCCATACTGACCCTCTGACAATGCTGCACTCCCTCCACACTGATCCTCTGACAATGCTGCACTCCCTCCACAGTGATCCTCTGACAATGCTGCACTCCGTCCACACTGATCCTCAGACAATGCTGCACTCCCTCCACACTGATCGTCAGACAATGCTGCACCCCCTCCATACTGATCCTCTGACAATGCTGCACCCACTCCACACTGACCCTCTGACAATGCTGCACTCCCTCCACACTGATCCTCTGTCAATGCTGCCCCCACCTCCACACTGAATCACTGACAATTCTGCACCCCCTCCACACTGACCCTCTGACAATGCTGCACTACCTCCACACTGACGCTCTGACAATGCTGCACTCTCTCAACACTGATCCTCTGAAAAGTCTGCACTCCCTCCACACTGACCCTCTGACAATGCAGCACTCCCTCCATCCTGACCCTCTGACAGTGCTACACTACCTCCATACTGACCCTCTGACAATGGTGCACTCCCTCCACACTGATCCTCTGACAATGCTGCACTCCCTCCTCACTGATCCTCTGACAATGCTGCACTCCCTCCACACTGACTCTCTGACAATGCTGTACTCCCTCCACACTGACCCTCTGACAATGCTGCAGTCCCTGCATACTGTAGCACTGACAATGCAGCACTCCCTCCATACTGACTCTCTGATAATGCTGCACTCCCTCCACACTGATCCTCTGACAATGCTGCACTCCCTCCACACTGATTCTCTGACAATGCTGCACCCCCTCCATACTGATCCTCTGACAATGCCGCACCCCGTCCACACTGATCCTCTGACAATGCTGCAATACCTCCACATTGATCCTCTGACAATGCTGCACTCTCTCCACACTGACCCTCTGACAATGCTGCACTCCCTCCATAGTGATCCTCTGACAATTCTGCACTCCCTCCATACTGACCCTCTGACAATGCTGCACTCCCTCCACACTGACCCTCTGACAATGCTGAACTCCCTCCACACTGATCCTCTGACAATGCTTCACTCCCTCGACACTGACCCTCTGACAATGCTGTACTCCCTCCACACTGACCCTCTGACAATGCTGCACTCCCTGCACACTGTACCACTGACAATGCTGCACTCCCTCCATACTGACTCTCTGACAATGCTGCACTCCCTCCACACTGATCCTCTGACAATGCTGCACTCCCTCCATACTGATCCTCAGACAATGCTGCACTCCCTACATACTGATCCTCTGACAATGTTGCACCCCCTCCACACTGACCCTCTGACAATGCTGCACTCCCTCCACACTGATCCTCTGACAATGCAGCACTTCCTCCACACTGATCGTCTGACAATGCTGCACTCCCTCGACAATGACCCTCTGACACTGCTGCACTCCCTCCAGACTGATCCTCTGACAATGCAGCACTTCCTCGACACTGACCCTCTGAAAATGCTCCACTCCCTCCACACTGATCCTCTAAAAATGCTGCTCTCCCTCCACACTGATCCTCTGACAATGCTGCACTCGCTCGACACTGACCCTCTGACAATTCTGCACTCCCTCCATAATGATACTCTGACAATTCTGCACACCCTCCATACTGACTCTCTGACAATGCTGCACTCCCTCCACACTGACCCTCTGACAATGCTGCACTCCCTCCACACTGATCCTCTGACAATGCTGCACTCCCTCCAGACTGATCCTCTGACAATGCAGCACTTCCTCGACACTGACCCTCTGAAAATGCTCCACTCCCTCCACACTGATCCTCTTAAAATGCTGCTCTCCCTCCACACTGATCCTCAGACAATGCTGCACTCGCTCGACACTGACCCTCTGACAATTCTGCACTCCCACCATAATGATACTCTGACAATTCTGCACTCCCTCCATACTGATCCTCAGACAATGCTGCACTCCCTCCATACTGATCCTCTGACAATGCTGCACCCCCTCCACACTGACCCTCTGACAATGCTGCACTCCGTCCACACTGATCCTCTGACAATGCTGCCCTCACCTCCACACTGAATCACTGACAATTCTGCACCCCCTCCACACTGACCCTCTGAAAATGCTGCTCTCCCTCCATACTGATCCTCAGACAATGCTGCTCTCCCTCCACACTGACCCTCTGACAATGCTGCACTCGCTCGACACTGACCCTCTGACAATTCTGCACTCCCACCATAATGATACTCTGACAATTCTGCACTCCCTCCATACTGATCCTCTGACAATGCTAAACTCCCTCCAGACTGATCCTCTGTCAATTCTGCACTCCCTCCATACTGACCCTCTGACAATGCTGCAATCTCTCCACACTGACCCTCTGACAATTCTGCACTCCCTCCGTACTGATCCTCTGACAATTCTGCACTCCCTCCACACTGACCCTCTGACAGTTCTGCACTCCCTCCGTACTGATCCTCTGACAATTCTGCACTCCCTCCACACTGATCCTCCGACAATGCTGCACTCCCTCCACAGTGATCCTCTGACAATGCTACACTACGTCCACACTGATCCTCTGACAATGCTGCAATACCTCCACACTGTTCCTCTGACAATGCTGCACTCTCTCCACACTGACCCTCTGACAATGCTGCACTCTGTCCATACTGATCCTCTGACAATTCTGCATTGCCTCCATACTGACTCTCTGACAATGCTGCACTCCCTCGACACTGACCCGCTGACAAATGTGCACTCCCTCCATACTGACCCTCTGACTATGCTACACTCCCTCCAGACTGATCCTCGGACAATGCAGCACTTCCTCGACACTGACCCTCTGACAATGCTGCACTACCTCCACACTGATCCTCTGAAAATGCTGCACTCCCTCCACACTGATCCTCTGACAATTCTGCACTCCCTCCATACTCACCCTCTGACAATGCTGCACTCTCTCCACACTGACCCTCTGACAATTCTGCACTCCCTCCACACTGATCCTCTGACAATTCTGCACTCCCTCCACACTGATCCTCTGACAATGCTACACTCCCTCCGTGCTGACGCTCTGACAATGCTGCACTCTCTCCACACTGATCCTCTTGCAATGCTGCACTCCCTCCACACTGACCCTCTGACAATGCTGCACTCTCTCGACACTGACCCTCTGACAATGCTGCACACCTTCCACACTGACCCTCTGACAATGCTGCACTCCCGACACACTGATCGTCTGAAAAGGCTGCACTCCCTCCACACTGGCCCTCTGACAATGCAGCACTCCCTTCACACTGACCGTCTGACAATGTTGCACCGCCTCCACGGTGATCCTCTGACAATGCGGCACTCGCTCCACACTGACCCTCTGACAATGCTGCACTCCCTCCACACTGATCCTCTGACAATGCTGCACTCCGTCCACAGTGATCCTCTGAAAAGGCTGCACTCCCTCCACACTGACCCTCTGACAGTGTTGCACAGCCTCCACACAGAACCTCTGACAATGCTGCACTCCCTCGACACTGACCCTCTGACAATGCTGCACACCCTCCAGACTGACCCACTGACAATGCTGCACTCCCTCCACACTGATCATTTGAAAAAGCTGCACTCCCTCCACACTGACCCTCTGACCGTGTAGCACACCCTCCACACAGATCCTCTGACAATGCTGCACTCCGTCGTCACTGACCCTCTGACAATGCTGCACACCCTCCCGACTGATCCTCTGACAATGCAGCACTTCCTCCACACTGATCCTCTGACAATGCTGCACTCCCTCCAAACTGACCCTCTGACAATGCTGCACTCCATCCACACTGACCCTCTGACAATTCTGCACTCCCTCCACAATGACCCTCTGACAATTCTGCACTCCCTCCACACTGACCCTCTGACAATGCTGCACTCCCTCCACACTGACCCTCTGACAATTCTGCACTCCCTCCACACTGACCCTCTGACAATGCTGCACTCCCTCCACACTGACCCTCTGACAATGCTGCACTCCCTCCACACTGACCCTCTGACTGTGTAGAACACCCTCCAGACTGATCCTCTGACAATGCAGCAATTCCTCCACACTGATCCTCTGAAAATGCTGCTCTCCCTGCACACTGATCCTCTGACAATGCAGCACTCCCTCCACACTGACCCTCTGACAATGCTGCACTCCTTCCACACTGACCCTCTGACTGTGTAGAACACCCTCCACACAGATCCTCTGACAATGCTGCTCTCCCTCCAAACTGTTCCCCTGACAAGGCAGCACTCCCTCCTCACTGATCCTCTGAAAATGCTGCTCTCCCTCCAAACTGATCCCCTGACAAGGCAGCACTCCCTCCACACTGATCCTCTGACAATGCTGCACTCCCTCCACACTGACCCTCTGACAATGCTGCACTCTCTCCACACTGACCTTCTGACAATGCTGCACCCCCTCCACACTGACTCTATGACTATGCTGCACTCCCTCCACACTGATCCTCTGACAATGCTGCACTCCCTCCACACTGATCCTCTGACAATGCTGCACTCCCTCCAAACTGACTCTCTGACAATGCTGCACTCCCTCCACACTGACCCTCTGACAATGCTGCACTCCCTCCACACTGACTCTATGACAATACTGCACACCCTCCTCACTGATCCACTGACAATGCTGCACTCCCTCCATACTGATCCTCTGACAATGCTGCACTCCCTCCACAATGACCCTCTGACAATGCTGCACTACCTCCACACTGACACTCTGACAATGCTGCACTCTCTCAACACTGATCCTCTGACAATGCTGCACTCCGTCCACACTGATCCTCTGACCATGCTGCACCCCCTCCATACTGACCCTCTGACAATGCTGCACTCCCTCCATCCTGACCCTCTGACAATGCTGCACTCCCCCCATACTGATCCTGTGACAATGCTGCACTCCCTCTACACTGATCCTCTGACCATGCTACACCCCCTCCATACTGACCCTCTGACAATGCTGCACTCCCTCCACACTGACCCTCTGACAATGCTGCACTCCCCCCATACTGATCCTGTGACAATGCTGCACTCCCTCTACACTGATCCTCTGACCATGCTGCACCCCCTCCATACTGACCCTCTGACAATGCTGCACTCCCTCCACACTGACCCTCTGACAATGCTGCACTCCCTCCACAGTGATCCTCTGACAATGCTGCACTCCGTCCACACTGATCCTCAGACAATGCTGCACTCCCTCCACACTGATCGTCAGACAATGCTGCACCCCCTCCATACTGATCCTCTGACAATGCTGCACCCACTCCACACTGACCCTCTGACAATGCTGCCCCCACCTCCACACTGAATCACTGACAATTCTGCACCCCCTCCACACTGACCCTCTGACAATGCTGCACTACCTCCAGACTGACGCTCTGACAATGCTGCACTCTCTCAACACTGATCCTCTGAAAAGTCTGCACTCCCTCCACACTGACCCTCTGACAATGCTGCACTCCCTCCATCCTGACCCTCTGACAGTGCTACACTACCTCCATACTGACCCTCTGACAATGGTGCACTCCCTCCACACTGATCCTCTGACAATGCTGCACTCCCTCCTCACTGATCCTCTGACAATGCTGCACTCCCTCCACACTGACCCTCTGACAATGCTGTACTCCCTCCACACTGACCCTCTGACAATGCTGCAGTCCCTGCATACTGTAGCACTGACAATGCAGCACTCCCTCCATACTGACTCTCTGACAATGCTGCACTCCCTCCACACTGATCCTCTGACAATGCTGCACTCCCTCCACACTGATTCTCTGACAATGCTGCACCCCCTCCATACTGATCCTCTGACAATGCCGCACCCCGTCCACACTGATCCTCTGACAATGCTGCAATACCTCCACATTGATCCTCTGACAATGCTGCACTCTCTCCACACTGACCCTCTGACAATGCTGCACTCCCTCCATAGTGATCCTCTGACAATTCTGCACTCCCTCCATACTGACCCTCTGACAATGCTGCACTCCCTCCACACTGACCCTCTGACAATGCTGAACTCCCTCCACACTGATCCTCTGACAATGCTTCACTCCCTCGACACTGACCCTCTGACAATGCTGTACTCCCTCCACACTGACCCTCTGACAATGCTGCACTCCCTGCACACTGTACCACTGACAATGCTGCACTCCCTCCATACTGACTCTCTGACAATGCTGCACTCCCTCCACACTGATCCTCTGACAATGCTGCACTCCCTCCATACTGATCCTCAGACAATGCTGCACTCCCTACATACTGATCCTCTGACAATGTTGCACCCCCTCCACACTGACCCTCTGACAATGCTGCACTCCCTCCACACTGATCCTCTGACAATGCAGCACTTCCTCCACACTGATCGTCTGACAATGCTGCACTCCCTCGACAATGACCCTCTGACACTGCTGCACTCCCTCCAGACTGATCCTCTGACAATGCAGCACTTCCTCGACACTGACCCTCTGAAAATGCTCCACTCCCTCCACACTGATCCTCTGAAAATGCTGCTCTCCCTCCACACTGATCCTCTAACAATGCTGCACTCGCTCGACACTGACCCTCTGACAATTCTGCACTCCCTCCATAATGATACTCTGACAATTCTGCACACCCTCCATACTGACTCTCTGACAATGCTGCACTCCCTCCACACTGATCCTCTGACAATGCTGCACTCCCTCCACACTGACCCTCTGACAATGCTGCACTCCCTCCACACTGATCCTCTGACAATGCTGCACTCCCTCCAGACTGATCCTCTGACAATGCAGCACTTCCTCGACACTGACCCTCTGAAAATGCTCCACTCCCTCCACACTGATCCTCTTAAAATGCTGCTCTCCCTCCACACTGATCCTCAGACAATGCTGCACTCGCTCGACACTGACCCTCTGACAATTCTGCACTCCCACCATAATGATACTCTGACAATTCTGCACTCCCTCCATACTGATCCTCAGACAATGCTGCACTCCCTCTGTACTGATCCTCTGACAATGCTGCACCCCCTCCACACTGACCCTCTGACAATGCTGCACTCCCTCCACACTGATCCTCTGACAATGCTGCCCTCACCTCCACACTGAATCACTGACAATTCTGCACCCCCTCCACACTGACCCTCTGAAAATGCTGCTCTCCCTCCATACTGATCCTCAGACAATGCTGCACTCGCTCGACACTGACCCTCTGACAATTCTGCACTCCCACCATAATGATACTCTGACAATTCTGCACTCCCTCCATACTGATCCTCTGACAATGCTAAACTCCCTCCAGACTGATCCTCTGTCAATTCTGCACTCCCTCCATACTGACCCTCTGACAATGCTGCACTCTCTCCACACTGACCCTCTGACAATTCTGCACTCCCTCCGTACTGATCCTCTGACAATTCTGCACTCCCTCCACACTGACCCTCTGACAGTTCTGCACTCCCTCCGTACTGATCCTCTGACAATTCTGCACTCCCTCCATACTGATCCTCTGACAATGCTAAACTCCCTCCAGACTGATCCTCTGTCAATTCTGCACTCCCTCCATACTGACCCTCTGACAATGCTGCACTCTCTCCACACTGACCCTCTGACAATTCTGCACTCCCTCCGTACTGATCCTCTGACAATTCTGCACTCCCTCCACACTGACCCTCTGACAGTTCTGCACTCCCTCCGTACTGATCCTCTGACAATTCTGCACTCCCTCCACACTGATCCTCCGACAATGCTGCACTCCCTCCACAGTGATCCTCAGACAATGCTACACTACGTCCACACTGATCCTCTGACAATGCTGCAATACCTCCACACTGTTCCTCTGACAATGCTGCACTCTCTCCACACTGACCCTCTGACAATGCTGCACTCTGTCCATACTGATCCTCTGACAATTCTGCATTGCCTCCATACTGACTCTCTGACAATGCTGCACTCCCTCGACACTGACCCGCTGACAAATGTGCACTCCCTCCATACTGACCCCCTGACTATGCTACACTCCCTCCAGACTGATCCTCGGACAATGCAGCACTTCCTCGACACTGACCCTCTGACAATGCTGCACTACCTCCACACTGATCCTCTGAAAATGCTGCACTCCCTCCACACTGATCCTCTGACAATTCTGCACTCCCTCCATACTCACCCTCTGACAATGCTGCACTCTCTCCACACTGACCCTCTGACAATTCTGCACTCCCTCCACACTGATCCTCTGACAATTCTGCACTCCCTCCACACTGATCCTCTGACAATGCTACACTCCCTCCGTGCTGACGCTCTGACAATGCTGCACTCTCTCCACACTGATCCTCTTGCAATGCTGCACTCCCTCCACACTGACCCTCTGACAATGCTGCACTCTCTCGACACTGACCCTCTGACAATGCTGCACACCTTCCACACTGACCCTCTGACAATGCTGCACTCCCGACACACTGATCGTCTGAAAAGGCTGCACTCCCTCCACACTGGCCCTCTGACAATGCAGCACTCCCTTCACACTGACCGTCTGACAATGTTGCACCCCCTCCACGGTGATCCTCTGACAATGCGGCACTCGCTCCACACTGACCCTCTGACAATGCTGCACAGCCTCCACACAGATCCTCTGACAATGCTGCACTCCCTCGACACTGACCCTCTGACAATGCTGCACACCCTCCAGACTGATCCTCTGACAATGCAGCACTTCCTCCACACTGATCCTCTGACAATGCTGCACACCCTTCTCACTGATCTTCTAAAAATGCTGCTCTCCCTCCACACTGATCCTCTGACAATGCAGCACTCCCTCCATACTGACCCACTGACAATGCTGCACTCCCTCCACACTGATCATTTGAAAAAGCTGCACTCCCTCCACACTGACCCTCTGACCGTGTAGCACACCCTCCACACAGATCCTCTGACAATGCTGCACTCCGTCGTCACTGACCCTCTGACAATGCTGCACACCCTCCCGACTGATCCTCTGACAATGCAGCACTTCCTCCACACTGATCCTCTGACAATGCTGCACTCCCTCCAAACTGACCCTCTGACAATGCTGCACTCCATCCACACTGACCCTCTGACAATTCTGCACTCCCTCCACAATGACCCTCTGACAATTCTGCACTCCCTCCACACTGACCCTCTGACAATGCTGCACTCCCTCCACACTGACCCTCTGACAATTCTGCACTCCCTCCACACTGACCCTCTGACAATGCTGCACTCCCTCCACACTGACCCTCTGACAATGCTGCACTCCCTCCACACTGGCCGTCTGCCAATGCTGCACTCTCTCCACACTGATCCTCTGACAATGCGGCACTCCTTCCACACTGACCCTCTGACTGTGTAGAACACCCTCCAGACTGATCCTCTGACAATGCAGCAATTCCTCCACACTGATCCTCTGAAAATGCTGCTCTCCCTGCACACTGATCCTCTGACAATGCAGCACTCCCTCCACACTGACCCTCTGACAATGCTGCACTCCTTCCACACTGACCCTCTGACTGTGTAGAACACCCTCCACACAGATCCTCTGACAATGCTGCTCTCCCTCCAAACTGTTCCCCTGACAAGGCAGCACTCCCTCCTCACTGATCCTCTGAAAATGCTGCTCTCCCTCCAAACTGATCCCCTGACAAGGCAGCACTCCCTCCACACTGATCCTCTGACAATGGTGCACTCCCTCCACACTGACCCTCTGACAATGCTGCACTCTCTCCACACTGACCTTCTGACAATGCTGCACCCCCTCCACACTGACTCTATGACTATGCTGCACTCCCTCCACACTGATCCTCTGACAATGCTGCACTCCCTCCACACTGATCCTCTGACAATGCTGCACTCCCTCCACACTGACTCTCTGACAATGCTGCACTCCCTCCACACTGACCCTCTGACAATGCTGCACTCCCTCCACACTGACTCTATGACAATACTGCACACCATCCTCACTGATCCACTGACAATGCTGCACTCCCTCCATACTGATCCTCTGACAATGCTGGACTCCCTCCACAATGACCCTCTGACAATGCTGCACTACCTCCACACTGACACTCTGACAATGCTGCACTCTCTCAACACTGATCCTCTGAAAAGGCTGCACACCCTCCACACTGACCCTCTGACAATGCTGCACTCCCTCCATCCTGACCCTCTGACAATGCTGCACTCCCCCCATACTGATCCTGTGACAATGCTGCACTCCCTCTACACTGATCCTCTGACCATGCTGCACCCCCTCCATACTGACCCTCTGACAATGCTGCAATCCCTCCACACTGACCCTCTGACAATGCTGCACTCCCTCCACAGTGATACTCTGACAATGCTGCACTCCGTCCACACTGATCCTCTGACCATGCTGCACCCCCTCCATACTGACACTCTGACAATGCTGCACTCCCTCCATCCTGACCCTCTGACAATGCTGCACTCCCCCCATACTGATCCTGTGACAATGCTGCACTCCCTCTACACTGATCCTCTGACCATGCTGCACCCCCTCCATACTGACCCTCTGACAATGCTGCACTCCCTCCACACTGACCCTCTGACAATGCTGCACTCCCCCCATACTGATCCTGTGACAATGCTGCACTCCCTCTACACTGATCCTCTGACCATGCTGCACCCCCTCCATACTGACCCTCTGACAATGCTGCACTCCCTCCACACTGACCCTCTGACAATGCTGCACTCCCTCCACAGTGATCCTCTGACAATGCTGCACTCCGTCCACACTGATCCTCAGACAATGCTGCACTCCCTCCACACTGATCGTCAGACAATGCTGCACCCCCTCCATACTGATCCTCTGACAATGCTGCACCCACTCCACACTGACCCTCTGACAATGCTGCACTCCCTCCACACTGATCCTCTGTCAATGCTGCCCCCACCTCCACACTGAATCACTGACAATTCTGCACCCCCTCCACACTGACCCTCTAACAATGCTGCACTACCTCCACACTGACGCTCTGACAATGCTGCACTCTCTCAACACTGATCCTCTGAAAAGTCTGCACTCCCTCCACACTGACCCTCTGACAATGCTGCACTCCCTCCATCCTGACCCTCTGACAGTGCTACACTACCTCCATACTGACCCTCTGACAATGGTGCACTCCCTCCACACTGATCCTCTGACAATGCTGCACTCCCTCCTCACTGATCCTCTGACAATGCTGCACTCCCTCCACACTGACCCTCTGACAATGCTGTACTCCCTCCACACTGACCCTCTGACAATGCTGCAGTCCCTGCATACTGTAGCACTGACAATGCAGCACTCCCTCCATACTGACTCTCTGACAATGCTGCACTCCCTCCACACTGATCCTCTGACAATGCTGCACTCCCTCCACACTGATTCTCTGACAATGCTGCACCCCCTCCATACTGATCCTCTGACAATGCCGCACCCCGTCCACACTGATCCTCTGACAATGCTGCAATACCTCCACATTGATCCTCTGACAATGCTGCACTCTCTCCACACTGACCCTCTGACAATGCTGCACTCCCTCCATAGTGATCCTCTGACAATTCTGCACTCCCTCCATACTGACCCTCTGACAATGCTGCACTCCCTCCACACTGACCCTCTGACAATGCTGAACTCCCTCCACACTGATCCTCTGACAATGCTTCACTCCCTCGACACTGACCCTCTGACAATGCTGTACTCCCTCCACACTGACCCTCTGACAATGCTGCACTCCCTGCACACTGTACCACTGACAATGCTGCACTCCCTCCATACTGACTCTCTGACAATGCTGCACTCCCTCCACACTGATCCTCTGACAATGCTGCACTCCCTCCATACTGATCCTCAGACAATGCTGCACTCCCTACATACTGATCCTCTGACAATGTTGCACCCCCTCCACACTGACCCTCTGACAATGCTGCACTCCCTCCACACTGATCCTCTGACAATGCAGCACTTCCTCCACACTGATCGTCTGACAATGCTGCACTCCCTCGACAATGACCCTCTGACACTGCTGCACTCCCTCCAGACTGATCCTCTGACAATGCAGCACTTCCTCGACACTGACCCTCTGAAAATGCTCCACTCCCTCCACACTGATCCTCTGAAAATGCTGCTCTCCCTCCACACTGATCCTCTGACAATGCTGCACTCGCTCGACACTGACCCTCTGACAATGCTGCACTCCCTCCACACTGATCCTCTGACAATGCTGCACTCCCTCCACACTGACCCTCTGACAATGCTGCACTCCTTCCACACTGATCCTCTGACAATGCTGCACTCCCTCCAGACTGATCCTCTGACAATGCAGCACTTCCTCGACACTGACCCTCTGAAAATGCTCCACTCCCTCCACACTGATCCTCTTAAAATGCTGCTCTCCCTCCACACTGATCCTCAGACAATGCTGCACTCGCTCGACACTGACCCTCTGACAATTCTGCACTCCCACCATAATGATACTCTGACAATTCTGCACTCCCTCCATACTGATCCTCTGACAATGCTGCACACCCTCCACACTGATCCTCTGACAATGCTGCCCTCACCTCCACACTGAATCACTGACAATTCTGCACCCCCTCCACACTGACCCTCTGAAAATGCTGCTCTCCCTCCATACTGATCCTCAGACAATGCTGCACTCGCTCGACACTGACCCTCTGACAATTCTGCACTCCCACCATAATGATACTCTGACAATTCTGCACTCCCTCCATACTGATCCTCTGACAATTCTGCACTCCCTCCATACTGACCCTCTGACAATGCTGCACTCCCTCCACACTGACCCTCTGACAATGCTGCACTCCCTCCACACTGATCCTCTGACAATGCTTCACTCCCTCGACACTGACCCTCTGACAATGCTGTACTCCATCCACACTGACCCTCTGACAATGCTGCACTCCCTGCACACTGTACCACTGACAATGCTGCACTCCCTCCATACTGACTCTCTGACAATGCTGCACTCCCTCCACACTGATCCTCTGACAATGCTGCACTCCCTCCATACTGATCCTCAGACAATGCTGCACTCCCTCCATACTGATCCTCTGACAATGTTGCACCCCCTCCACACTGACCCTCTTACAATGCTGCACTCCCTCCACACTGATCCTCTGACAATGCAGCTCTTCCTCCACACTGATCGTCTGACAATGCTGCACTCACTCGACAATGACCCTCTGACACTGCTGCACTCCCTCCAGACTGATCCTCTGACAATGCAGCACTTCCTCGACACTGACCCTCTGAAAAGGCTGCTCTCCCTCCGCACTGATCCTCTGACAATGCTGCACTCGCTCGACACTGACCCTCTGACAATTCTGCACTCCCTCCATAATGATACTCTGACAATTCTGCACACCCTCCATACTGACTCTCTGACAATGCTGCACTCCCTCCACACTGATCCTCTGACAATGCTGCACTCCCTCCACACTGACCCTCTGACAATGCTGCACTCCCTCCACACTGATCCTCTGACAATGCTGCACTCCCTCCAGACTGATCCTCTGACAATGCAGCACTTCCTCGACACTGACCCTCTGAAAATGCTCCACTCCCTCCGTACTGATCCTCTTAAAATGCTGCTCTCCCTCCACACTGATCCTCAGACAATGCTGCACTCGCTCGTCACTGACCCTCTGACAATTCTGCACACCCACCATAATGATACTCTGACAATTCTGCACTCCCTCCATACTGATCCTCAGACAATGCTGCACTCCCTCCATACTGATCCTCTGACAATGCTGCACCCCCTCCACACTGACCCTCTGACAATGCTGCACTCCCTCCACACTGACCCTCTGACAATGCTGCACTCCCTCCACACTGATCCTCTGACAATGCTGCACTCCCTCCACACTGATCCTCAGACAATGCTGCACTCCCTCCATACTGATCCTCAGACAATGCTGCACTCCCTCCAGACTGATCCTCTGACAATGTTGCACCCCCTCCACACTGACCCTCTTACAATGCTTCACTCCCTCCACACTGATCCTCTGACAATGCTGCCCCCACCTCCACACTGAATCTCTGACAATGCTGCACTCCCTCCACACTGACCCTCTGACAATGCTGCACTCCCTGCACACTGTACCACTGACAATGCTGCACTCCCTCCATACTGACTCTCTGACAATGCTGCACTCCCTCAACACTGATCCTCTGAAAAGACTGCACTCCCTCCACACTGACCCTCTGACAGTGCTACACTCCCTCCACACTGATCCTCTGACTATGATGCACTCCCTCCTCACTGATCCTCTGACAATGCTGCACTCCCTCCATACTGACTCTCTGACAATGCTGCACTCCCTCCACACTGATCCTCTGACAATGCTGAACTCCCTCCACACTGACCCTCTGACAATGCTGCACTCCCTCCACACTGATCCTCTGACAATGCTTCACTTCCTCGACACTGACCCGCTGACAAAGGTTCACTCCCTCCATACTGATCCTCTGACAATGCTGCACTCCATCCATACTGACTCTCTGACAATGCTGCACTTCCTCCACACTGAACGTCTGACAATGCTGCACTCCCTCGACAATGACCCTCTGACAATGCTGCACTCCCTCCAGACTGATCCTCTGACAATGCAGCACTTCCTCGACCCTGACCCTCTGAAAATCCTCCACTCCCTCCACCATGATCCTCTGAAAATGCTGCTCTACCTCCACACTGATCCTCTGACAATGCTGCACTCTCTCGACACTAACCCTCTGACAATTCTGCACTCCCTCCATAATGATACTCTGACAATTCTGCACATCCTCCATACTGACTCTCTGACAATGCTGCACTCCCTCCACACTGATCCTCTGACAATGCTGCACTCACTCCACACTGACCCTCTGACAATGCTGCAGTCCTCGACACTGACCCTCTGACAATGCAGCACTCCCTCCACACTGATCATGTTACAATGCTGCACTACCTCCACACTGACCCTCTGACAATGCTGCACTCCCAACACACTGATCCTCTGACAATTCTGCACTCCCTCCACACTGATCCTCTGACAATGCTGCACTCCCTGCACACTGATCCTCTGACAATGCTGCACTCCCTCCACACTGACTCTCTGACAATGCTGCACTCCCTCCACACTGACCCTCTGACAATGCTGCACACTCTCCTCACAGATCCAATGACAATGCTGCACTCCCTCCACACTGACCCTCTGACAATGCTGTACTCCCTCCACACTGACCCTCTGACAACGCTGCACTCCCTGCGTACTGTACCACTGACAATGCAGCACTCCCTCCATACTGACTCTCTGACAATGCTGCACTCCCTCCACACTGATCCTCTGACAATGCTGCACTCCCTCCACACTGATCCTTTGACAATGCTGCACACCCTCCACAGTGATCCTCTGACAATGCCGCAATCCGTCCACACTGTACCTCTGACAATGCTGCACTCCCTCCACACTGATCCTCTGACAATGCTGCACTCCCTCCACACTGATCCTCTGACAATGCTGCACTCCCTCCACAGTGATCCTCTGACAATGCCGCAATCCGTCCACACTGTACCTCTGACAATGCTTCACTCCCTCCACACTGATCCTCTGACAATGCTGCACTCCCTCCATACTGATCCTCTGACAATTCTGCACACCCTCCATACTGACCCTCTGACAATGCTGCACTCCCTCCACACTGATCCTCTGACAATGCTGCACTCCCTCCACACTGACTCTCCGACAATGCTGCACTCCCTCCACACTGATCCCCTGACAATGCTTCAATCCCTCGACACTTACCCTCTGACAATGCTGTACTCCCTCCACACTGACCCTCTGACAATGCTGCACTCCCTCCACACTGACCCTCTGACAATGCTGCACTCCCTGCACACTATACCACTGACAATGCTGCAGTCCCTCCATACTGACTCTCTGACAATGCTGCACTCCCTCCAAAGTGATCCTCTGACAATGCTGCACTCCCTCCATACTGATCCTCAGACAATGCTGCACTCCCTCCATACTGATCCTCTTACAATGTTGCACCCCCTCCACACTGACCCTCTGAAAATGCTCCACTCCCTCCACACTGATCCTCTGAAAATGCTGCTCTCCCGCCACACTGATCCTCTGACAATGCTGCACTCGCTCGACACTGACCCTCTGACAATTCTGCACTCCCTCCATAATGATATTCTGACAATTCTGCACACCCTCCATACTGACTCTCTGACAATGCTGCACTCCCTCCACACTGATCCTCTGACAATGCTGCACTCCCTCCACACTGACCCTCTGACAATGCTGCACTCCCTCCACACTGATCCTCTGACAATGCTGCACTCCCTCCAGACTGATCCTCTGACAATGCAGCACTTCCTCGACACTGACCCTCTGAAAATGCTCCACTCCCTCCACACTGATCCTCTTAAAATGCTGCTCTCCCTCCACACTGATCCTCAGACAATGCTGCACTCGCTCGACACTGACCCTCTGACAATTCTGCACTCCCACCATAATGATACTCTGACAATTCTGCACTCCCCCATACTGATCCTGTGACAATGGTGCACTCCCTCCACACTGATCCTCTGACTATGATGCACTCCCTCCTCACTGATCCTCTGACAATGCTGCACTCCCTCCATACTGACTCTCTGACAATGCTGCACTCCCTACACACTGATCCTCTGACAATGCTGCACGCCCTCCACACTGACCCTCTGACAATGCTGCACTCCCTCCACACTGATCTTCTGACAATGCTTCACTCCGACGACACTGACCCGCTGACAAAGGTTCACTCCCTCCATACTGATCCTCTGACAATGCAGCACTTCCTCCACACTGAACGTCTGACAATGCTGCACTCCCTCCACACTGACCCTCTGACAATGCTGCAGTCCTCGACACTGACCCTCTGACAATGCTTCACATCCTTCTCACTGATCCTCTGACAATGCTGCACTCCCTCCATACTGACTCTCTGACAATGCTGCACTCCCTCCACACTGATCCTGTGACAATGCTGCACTCCCTCCACACTGATCGTCTGAAAAGGCTGCACTCCCTACACACTGATTCTCTGACAATGCTGCACTCCCTCCACACTGATCGTCTGAAAAGGCTGCACTCCCTACACACTGATCGTCTGACAATGCTGCACTCCCAACACACTGACAATGCTGCACTCCCTCCACACTGATCCTCTGACAATGCTGCACTCCCTCCACACTGATCCTCTGACAATGCTGCACTCCCTCCACACTGACTCTCTGACAATGCTGCACTCCCTCCACACTGACCCTCTGACAATGCTGCACACCCTCCTCACTGATCCACTGACAATGCTGCACTCCCTCCACACTGACCCTCTGACAATGCTGCACTCCCTCCACACTGACCCTCTGACAATGCTGCACTCCCTGCATACTGTACCACTGACAATGCCGCACTCCCTCCATACTGACTCTCTGACAATGCTGCACTCCCTCCACACTGATCCTCTGACAATGCTGCACTCCCTGCACACTGTACCACTGACAATGCTGCACTCCCTCCATACTGACTCTCTGACAATGCTGCACTCCCTCCAATGTGATCCTCTGACAATGTTGCACCCCCTCCACACTGACCCTCTGACAATGCAGCACTTCCTCCACACTGATCGTCTGACAATGCTGCACTCCCTCGAGAATGACCCTCTCACACTGCTGCACTCCCTCCAGACTGATCCTCTGACAATGCAGCACTTCCTCAACACTGACCCTCTGAAAATGCTCCACACCCTCGACACTGATCCTCTGAAAATGCTGCTCTCCCTCCACACTGATCCTCTGACAATGCTGCACTCGCTCGACACTGACCCTCTGACAATTCTGCACACCCTCCATAATGATACTCTGACAATTCTGCACACCCTCCATAATGACTCTCTGACAATGCTGCACTCCCTCCACACTGATCCTCTGACAATGCTGCACTCCCTCCACACTGACCCTCTGACAATGCTGCACTCCCTCCACACTGATCCTCTTACAATGCTGCACTCTCTCCACACTGACCCTCTGACAATGCTGCACTACCTCCACACTGACCCTCTGACAATGCAGCACTCTCTCAACACTGATCCTCTGAATAGACTGCACTCCCTCAACACTGACCCTCTGACAATGCTGCACTACCTCCACACTGACCCTCTGACAATGCTGTACTCCCTCCACACTGACCCTCTGACAATGCGGCACTCCCTCCTCACTGATCCTCTGACAATGGTGCACTCCCTCCACACTGATCCTCTGACAATGCGGCACTCCCTCCTCACTGATCCTCTGACAATGCTGCACTCCCTCCACACTGACCCTCTGACAATGCTGTACTCCCTCCACACTGACCCTCTGACAATGCTGCACTCCCTGCATACTGTACCACTGACAATGCTGAACTCCCTCCATACTGACTCTCTGACAATGCTGCACTCCCTCCACACTGATCCTCTGACAATGCTGCACTCCCTCCACACTGATCCTCTGACAATGCTGCACTCCCTCCATACTGATCCTCAGACAATGCTGCACTCCCTCCATACTGATCCTCTGACAATGTTGCACCCCCTCCACACTGACCCTCTGACAATGCTGCACTCCCTCCACACTGATCCTCTGACAATGCTGCCCCCACCTCCACACTGAATCACTGACAATTCTGCACCCCCTCCACACTGACCCTCTGAAAATGCTGCACTACCTCCACACTGACCCTCTGACAATGCTGCACTCTCTCAACACTGATCCTCTGAAAAGACTGCACTCCCTCCACACTGACCCTCTGACAATGCTGCACTCCCTCCATCCTGACCCTCTGACAGTGCTACACTTCCTCCATCCTGACCCTCTGACAGTGCTACACTCCCCCCATACTGATCCTGTGACAATGGTGCACTCCCTCCACACTGAATCTCTGACAATGCTGCACTCCCTCCATACTGACTCTCTGACAGTGCTGCACTCCCTCCACACTGATCCTCTGACAATGCTGCACTCCCTCCACACTGATCCTCTGACAATGCTGCACCCCCTCCACACTGACCCTCTGACAATCCTGCACTCCCTCCATACTGACCCTCTGACAATGCTGCACTCCCTCCACACTGACCCTCTGACAATGCTGCACTCCCTCCACACTGATCCTCTGAAAAGGCTGCACTCCCTACACACTGACCCTCTGACAATGCAGCACTCCCTCCACACTGATCATGTTACAATGCTGCACTACCTCCACACTGACCCTCTGACAATGCTGCACTACCAACACACTGATACTCTGACAATGCTGCACTCCCTCCACACTGATCCTCTGACAATGCTGCACTCCCTCCACACTGACTCTCTGACAATGCTGCACTCCCTCCACACTGATCCTCTGACAATGCTGCACTCCCAACACACTGATCCTCTGACAATGCTGCACTCCCTCCATACTGATCCTCTGACAATGCTGCAGTCCCTCCATACTGATCCTCTGACAATGCTGCACCCCCTCCACACTGACCCTCTGACAATGCTGCACTCTCACCACACTGATCCTCTGACAATGCTGCACTCCCTCCACACTGACCCTCAGACAATGCTGCACTCCCTCCACACTGACCCTCTGACAATGCTGCACTCCCTCCACACTGATCCTCTGACAATGCTGCACTCCCTCCACACTGATCTTCTGACAATGCTGCACTCCCGCCACTGTGATCCACTGACAATGGTGGATTCCGTCCACACTGATCCTCTGACAATGCTGCAATACCTCCACACTGATCCTCTGACAATGCTGCACTCTCTCCACACTGACCCTCTGACAATGCTGCACTCCCTCGACACTGACCCGCTGACAATGCTGCACTCCCTCCAGACTGATCCTCTTACAATGCAGCACTTCCTCGACACTGACCCTCTGACAATGCTGCTCTCCCTCCACACTGATCCTCTGACAATGCTGCACTCCCTCAAGACTGATCCTCTGACAATGCAGCACTTCCTCCACACTGATCCTCTGACAATGCTGCACTCCCTCCTCACTGATCCTCTGACAATGCTGTACTCCCTCCACACTGACCTCCTGACAATGCTGCACTCCCGGCACACTGTAACACTGACAAGACTGCACTCCCTCCACACTGATCTTCTGACAATGCTGCACTCCCGCCACAGTGATCCACTGACAATGGTGCATTCCGTCCGCACTGACCCTCTGACAATGCTGCAGTCCCTCGACACTGACCCGCTGACAATGCTGCACTCCCTCCTGACTGATCCTCTTACAATGCAGCACTTCCTCGACACTGACCCGCTGACAATGCTGCTCTCCCTCCAAACTGATCCTCTGACAATGCTGCACTCCCTCGACAATGACCCTCTGACAATGCTGCACTCCCTCCAGACTGATGCTCAGACAATGCAGCACTTCCTCGACACTGACCCTCTGACAATGCTGCACTCCATCCATACTGACCCTCTGACAATGCTGCACTCCCTCCACACTGACCCTATGACAATGCTGCACTCCCTCCACACTGATCCTCTGACAATGCTGCACTCCCTCCATACTGATCCTCTGGCAATGCAGCACCCCCTCCATACTGACCCTCTGACAATGCTGCACTCCCTCCTCACTGATCCTCTGACAATGCTGCACTCCCTCCACACTGACCCTCTGACAATGCTGTACTCCCTCCACTCTGACCCCCTGACAATGCTGCACTCCCTCCACACTGATCCTCTGACAATGCTGCACTCCCTCCATACTGATCCTCTGGCAATGCAGCACCCCCTCCATACTGACCCTCTGACAATGCTGCACTCCCTCCTCACTGATCCTCTGAAAATGCTGCTCTCCCTCCACACTGATCCTCTGACAATGCTGCACTCTCTCGACACTGACCCTCTGACAATGCTGCACTCCATCCAGACTGATCCTCTGACAATGCAGCACTTCCTCGACACTGACCCTCTGACAATGCTGCTCTGCCTCCACACTGATCCTCTGAAAATGCTGGTCTCCCTCCACACTGATCCTGTGACCATGCTGCACCCCCTCCATACTGACCGTCTGACAATGGTGCACTCCCTCCACACTGATCCTCTGACAGTGATGCACTCCCTCCTCACTGATCCTCTGACAATGCTGCACTCCCTCCATACTGACTCTCTGACAATGCTGCACTTCCTCCACACTGATGCTCTGACAATGCTGCACTCCCTCCACACTGATCATCTGACAATGCAGCACTCCCTCCACACTGACCCTCTGACAATGCTGCACTCCCTCCACACTGATCCGCTGACAAAGGTTCACTCCCTCCACACTGATCGTCTGACAATGCTGCACTCCCTCGACAATGACCCTCTGACAATGCTGCACTCCCTCAAGACTGATCCTCTGACAATGCAGCACTTCCTCCACACTGATCCTCTGACAATGCTCCACTCCCTCCACACTGATCCTCTGAAAATGCTGCTCTCCCTCCACACTGATCCTCTGACAATGCTGCACTCGCTCGACACTAACCCTCTGACAATTCTGCACTCCCTCCAGAATGATATTCTGACAATTCTGCACACCCTCCATACTGACTCTCTGACAATGCTGCACTCCCTCCACACTGATCCTCTGACAATGCTGCACTCCATCCACACTGACCCTCTGACAATGCTGCACTCCTCGACACTGACCCTCTGACAATGCTGCACATCCTTCGCACTGATCCTCTGAAAATGCTGCTCTCCCTCCACACTGATCCTGTGACAATGCTGCACTCCCTCCACACTGATCCTCTGACAATGCTGCACTACCTCCACACTGACCCTCTGACAATGCTGCACTCCCAACACACTGATCCTCTGACAATGCTGCACTCCCTCCACACTGATCCTCTGACAATGCTGCACTCCCTCCACACTGATCCTCTGACAATGCTGCACTCCCTCCACACTGACTCTCTGACAATGCTGCACTCCCTCCACACTGACACTCTGACAATGCTGCACTCCCTCCTCACTGATCCACTGACAATGCTGCACTCCCTCCATACTGATCCTCTGACAATGCTGCACTCCCTCCATACTGATCCTCTGACAATGCTGCACCCCCTCCACACTGACCCTCTGACAATGCTGCACTCTCACCACACTGATCCTCTGACAATGCTGCACTCCCTCCACACTGACCCTCAGACAAAGCTGCACTCCCTCCACACTGACCCTCTGACAATGCTGCACTCCCTCCACACTGATCCTCTGACAATGCTGCACTCCCTCCACACTGATCCTCTGACAATGCTGCACTCCCTCCACACTGATCCTCTGACAATGCTGCACTCCCTCCATACTGATCCTCTGACAATGCTGCACCCCCTCCACACTGACCGTCTGACAATGCTGCACTCTCACCACACTGATCCTCTGACAATGCTGCACTCCCTCCACACTGACCCTCAGTCAAAGCTGCACTCCCTCCACACTGACCCTCTGACAATGCTGCACTCCCTCCACACTGACCCTCTGACAATGCTGTACTCCCTCCACACTGACCCTCTGACAATGCTGCACTCCCTGCATACTGTACCACTGACAATGCTGAACTCCCTCCATACTGACTCTCTGACAATGCTGCACTCCCTCCACACTGATCCTCTGACAATGCTGCACTCCCTCCACACTGATCCTCTGACAATGCTGCACTCCCTCCATACTGATCCTCAGACAATGCTGCACTCCCTCCATACTGATCCTCTGACAATGTTGCACCCCCTCCACACTGACCCTCTGACAATGCTGCACTCCCTCCACACTGATCCTCTGACAATGCTGCCCCCACCTCCACACTGAATCACTGACAATTCTGCACCCCCTCCACACTGACCCTCTGAAAATGCTGCACTACCTCCACACTGACCCTCTGACAATGCTGCACTCTCTCAACACTGATCCTCTGAAAAGACTGCACTCCCTCCACACTGACCCTCTGACAATGCTGCACTCCCTCCATCCTGACCCTCTGACAGTGCTACACTTCCTCCATACTGACCCTCTGAAAGTGCTACACTCCCCCCATACTGATCCTGTGACAATGGTGCACTCCCTCCACACTGATCCTCTGACAATGCTGCACTCCCTCCATACTGACTCTCTGACAGTGCTGCACTCCCTCCACACTGATCCTCTGACAATGCTGCACTCCCTCCACACTGATCCTCTGACAATGCTGCACCCCCTCCACACTGACCCTCTGACAATCCTGCACTCCCTCCATACTGACCCTCTGACAATGCTGCACTCCCTCCACACTGACCCTCTGACAATGCTGCACTCCCTCCACACTGATCGTCTGAAAAGGCTGCACTCCCTACACACTGACCCTCTGACAATGCAGCACTCCCTCCACACTGATCATGTTACAATGCTGCACTACCTCCACACTGACCCTCTGACAATGCTGCACTACCAACACACTGATACTCTGACAATGCTGCACTCCCTCCACACTGATCCTCTGACAATGCTGCACTCCCTCCACACTGATCCTCTGACAATGCTGCACTCCCTCCACACTGACTCTCTGACAATGCTGCACTCCCTCCACACTGATCCTCTGACAATGCTGCACTCCCAACACACTGATCCTCTGACAATGCTGCACTCCCTCCATACTGATCCTCTGACAATGCTGCACTCCCTCCATACTGATCCTCTGACAATGCTGCACCCCCTCCACACTGACCCTCTGACAATGCTGGACTCTCACCACACTGATCCTCTGACAATGCTGCACTCCCTCCACACTGACCCTCAGACAATGCTGCACTCCCTCCACACTGACCCTCTGACAATGCTGCACTCCCTCCACACTGATCCTCTGACAATGCTGCACTCCCTCCACACTGATCTTCTGACAATGCTGCACTCCCGCCACTGTGATCCACTGACAATGGTGGATTCCGTCCACACTGATCCTCTGACAATGCTGCAATACCTCCACACTGATCCTCTGACAATGCTGCACTCTCTCCACACTGACCCTCTGACAATGCTGCACTCCCTCGACACTGACCCGCTGACAATGCTGCACTCCCTCCAGACTGATCCTCTTACAATGCAGCACTTCCTCGACACTGACCCTCTGACAATGCTGCTCTCCCTCCACACTGATCCTCTGACAATGCTGCACTCCCTCGACAATGACCCTCTGACAATGCTGCACTCCCTCCAGACTGATCCTCAGACAATGCAGCACATCCTCGACACTGACCCTCTGACAATGCTGCACTCCCTCCACACTGATCCTCTGACAATGCTGCACTCTCTCCACACTGACCCTCTGACAATTCTGCACTCCGTCCATAATGATAATCTGACAATTCTGCACACCCTCCATACTGACTCTCTGACAATGCTGCACTCCCTCCACACTGATCATCTGACAATGCTGCCCTCCCCCGACACTGACCCTCTGACAATTCTGCACTCCCTCCATACTGATCCTCTGACAATGCTGCACTCCCTCCACACTGACCCTCTGACAATGCTGCACTCCATCCATACTGACCCTCTGACAATGCTGGACTCCCTCCACACTGACCCTATGACAATGCTGCACTCCCTCCATACCGATTCTCTGACAATGCTGCACTCCCTCCATACTGATCCTCTGGCAATGCAGCACTCCCTCCACACTGATCCTCTGACAATGCTGCACTCCCTCCTCACTGATCCTCTGACAATGCTGTACTCCCTCCACACTGACCTCCTGACAATGCTGCACTCCCGGCACACTGTAACACTGACAAGACTGCACTCCCTCCACACTGATCTTCTGACAATGCTGCACTCCCGCCACAGTGATCCACTGACAATGGTGCATTCCGTCCACACTGACCCTCTGACAATGCTGCACTCCCTCGACACTGACCCGCTGACAATGCGGCACTCCCTCCAGACTGATCCTCTTACAATGCAGCACTTCCTCGACACTGACCCGCTGACAATGCTGCTCTCCCTCCAAACTGATCCTCTGACAATGCTGCACTCCCTCGACAATGACCCTCTGACAATGCTGCACTCCCTCCAGACTGATGCTCAGACAATGCAGCACTTCCTCGACACTGACGCTCTGACAATGCTGCACTCCATCCATACTGACCCTCTGACAATGCTGCACTCCCTCCACACTGACCCTATGACAATGCTGCACTCCCTCCACACTGATCCTCTGACAATGCTGCACTCCCTCCATACTGATCCTCTGGCAATGCAGCACCCCCTCCATACTGACCCTATGACAATGCTGCACTCCCTCCTCACTGATCCTCTGACAATGCTGCACTCCCTCCACACTGACCCTCTGACAATGCTGTACTCCCTCCACTCTGACCCCCTGACAATGCTGCACTCCCGGCACACTGTAACACTGACAAGACTGCACTCCCTCCATACTGACTCTCTGACAATGCTGCACTCCCTCCACAGTGATCCTCTGACAATGCTGCACTCCGTCCACACTGATCCTCTGACAATGCTGCAATACCTCCACACTGATCCTCTGACAATGCTGCACTCCCTCCACAGTGATCCTCTGACAATGCTGCACTCCATCCACACTGATCCTCTGACAATTCTGCACTCCCTCCATACTGACTCTCTGACAATGCTGCACTCCCTCCACACTGATCCTCTGACAATGCAGCAATTCCTCGACACTGACCCTCTGACAATGCTGCACTCCCTCCCCACTGATCCTCTGAAAATGCTGCTCTCCCTCCACACTGATCCTCTGACAATGCTGCACTCTCTCGACACTGACCCTCTGACAATGCTGCACTCCATCCAGACTGATCCTCTGACAATGCAGCACTTCCTCGACACTGACCCTCTGACAATGCTGCTCTGCCTCCACACTGATCCTCTGAAAATGCTGGTCTCCCTCCACACTGATCCTGTGACCATGCTGCACCCCCTCCATACTGACCGTCTGACAATGGTGCACTCCCTCCACACTGATCCTCTGACAATGATGCACTCCCTCCTCACTGATCCTCTGACAATGCTGCACTCCCTCCATACTGACTCTCTGACAATGCTGCACTTCCTCCACACTGATGCTCTGACAATGCTGCACTCCCTCCACACTGATCATCTGACAATGCAGCACTCCCTCCACACTGACCCTCTGACAATGCTGCACTCCCTCCACACTGATCCGCTGACAAAGGTTCACTCCCTCCACACTGATCGTCTGACAATGCTGCACTCCCTCGACAATGACCCTCTGACAATGCTGCACTCCCTCAAGACTGATCCTCTGACAATGCAGCACTTCCTCCACACTGATCCTCTGACAATGCTCCACTCCCTCCACACTGATCCTCTGAAAATGCTGCTCTCCCTCCACACTGATCCTCTGACAATGCTGCACTCGCTCGACACTAACCCTCTGACAATTCTGCACTCCCTCCAGAATGATATTCTGACAATTCTGCACACCCTCCATACTGACTCTCTGACAATGCTGCACTCCCTCCACACTGATCCTCTGACAATGCTGCACTCCATCCACACTGACCCTCTGACAATGCTGCACTCCTCGACACTGACCCTCTGACAATGCTGCACATCCTTCGCACTGATCCTCTGAAAATGCTGCTCTCCCTCCACACTGATCCTGTGACAATGCTGCACTCCCTCCACACTGATCCTCTGACAATCCTGCACTACCTCCACACTGATCCTCTGACAATGCTGCACTCCCTCCACACTGATCCTCTGACAATGCTGCACTCCCTCCACACTGATCCTCTGACAATGCTGCACTCCCTCCACACTGACTCTCTGACAATGCTGCACTCCCTCCACACTGACCCTCTGACAATGCTGCACTCCCTCCTCACTGATCCACTGACAATGCTGCACTCCCTCCATACTGATCCTCTGACAATGCTGCACTCCCTCCACACTGATCCTCTGACAATGCTGCACCCCCTCCACACTGACCCTCAGACAAAGCTGCACTCCCTCCACACTGACCCTCTGACAATGCTGCACTCCCTCCACACTGATCCTCTGACAATGCTGCACTCCCTCCACACTGATCCTCTGACAATGCTGCACTCTCACCACACTGATCCTCTGACAATGCTGCACTCCCTCCACACTGACCCTCAGACAAAGCTGCACTCCCTCCACACTGACCCTCTGACAATGCTGCACTCCCTCCACACTGATCCTCTGACAATGCTGCACTCCCTCCACACTGATCCTCTGACAATGCTGCACTCCCTCCACACTAATCCTCTGACAATGCTGCACTCCCTCCATACTGATCCTCTGACAATGCTGCACCCCCTCCACACTGACCGTCTGACAATGCTGCACTCTCACCACACTGATCCTCTGACAATGCTGCACTCCCTCCACACTGACCCTCAGACAAAGCTGCACTCCCTCCACACTGACCCTCTGACAATGCTGCACTCCCTCCACACTGATCCTCTGACAATGCTGCACTCCCTCCACACTGATCCTCTGACAATGCTGCAATACCTCCACACTGATCCTCTGACAATGCTGCACTCTCTCCACACTGACCCTCTGACAATGCTGTACTCCCTCCACACTGACCCCCTGACAATGCTGCACTCCCGGCACACTGTAACACTGACAAGACTGCACTCCCTCCATACTGACTCTCTGACAATGCTGCACTCCCTCCACACTGATCCTCTGACAATGCTTCACTCTCTCTACACTGATCCTCTGACAATGCTGCACTCCCTCCACAGTGATCCTCTGACAATGCTGCACTCCGTCCACACTGATCCTCTGACAATGCTGCAATACCTCCACACTGATCCTCTGACAATGCTGCACTCCCTCCACAGTGATCCTCTGACAATGCTGCACTCCGTCCACACTGATCCTCTGACAATTCTGCAATACCTCCACACTGATCCTCTGACAATGCTGCACTCCCTCCACACTGATCCTCTGACAATGCTGCACTCCCTCCACACTGATCCTCTGACAATGCTGCACTCCCTCCACACTGACTCTCTGACAATGCTGCACTCCCTCCACACTGACCCTCTGACAATGCTGCACTCCCTCCTCACTGATCCACTGACAATGCTGCACTCCCTCCATACTGATCCTCTGACAATGCTGCACTCCCTCCACACTGATCCTCTGACAATGCTGCACCCCCTCCACACTGACCCTCAGACAAAGCTGCACTCCCTCCACACTGACCCTCTGACAATGCTGCACTCCCTCCACACTGATCCTCTGACAATGCTGCACTCCCTCCACACTGATCCTCTGACAATGCTGCACTCTCACCACACTGATCCTCTGACAATGCTGCACTCCCTCCACACTGACCCTCAGACAAAGCTGCACTCCCTCCACACTGAACCTCTGACAATGCTGCACTCCCTCCACACTGATCCTCTGACAATGCTGCACTCCCTCCACACTGATCCTCTGACAATGCTGCACTCCCTCCACACTAATCCTCTGACAATGCTGCACTCCCTCCATACTGATCCTCTGACAATGCTGCACCCCCTCCACACTGACCGTCTGACAATGCTGCACTCTCACCACACTGATCCTCTGACAATGCTGCACTCCCTCCACACTGACCCTCAGACAAAGCTGCACTCCCTCCACACTGACCCTCTGACAATGCTGCACTCCCTCCACACTGATCCTCTGACAATGCTGCACTCCCTCCACACTGATCCTCTGACAATGCTGCAATACCTCCACACTGATCCTCTGACAATGCTGCACTCTCTCCACACTGACCCTCTGACAATGCTGTACTCCCTCCACACTGACCCCCTGACAATGCTGCACTCCCGGCACACTGTAACACTGACAAGACTGCACTCCCTCCATACTGACTCTCTGACAATGCTGCACTCCCTCCACACTGATCCTCTGACAATGCTTCACTCTCTCTACACTGATCCTCTGACAATGCTGCACTCCCTCCACAGTGATCCTCTGACAATGCTGCACTCCGTCCACACTGATCCTCTGACAATGCTGCAATACCTCCACACTGATCCTCTGACAATGCTGCACTCCCTCCACAGTGATCCTCTGACAATGCTGCACTCCGTCCACACTGATCCTCTGACAATTCTGCAATACCTCCACACTGATCCTCTGACAATTCTGCACTCCCTCCATACTGACTCTCTGACAATGCTGCACTCCCTCCACACTGATCCTCTGACAATGCAGCAATTCCTCGACACTGACCGTCTGACAATGCTGCACTCCCTCCCCACTGATCCTCTGAAAATGCTGCTCTCCCTCCACACTGATCCTCTGACAATGCTGCACTCTCTCGACACTGACCCTCTGACAATGCTGCACTCCATCCAGACTGATCCTCTGACAATGCAGCACTTCCTCGACACTGACCCTCTGACAATGCTGCTCTCCCTCCACACTGATCCTCTGACCATGCTGCACCCCCTCCAGACTGACCGTCTGACAATGGTGCACTCCCTCCTCACTGATCCTCTGACAATGCTGCACTCCCTCCACACTGATCCTCTGACAATGCTGCACTCTCTCGACACTGACCCTCTGACAATGCTGCACTCCATCCAGACTAATCCTCTGACAATGCAGCACTTCCTCGACACTGACCCTCTGACAATGCTGCTCTGCCTCCACACTGATCCTCTGAAAATGCTGGTCTCCCTCCACACTGATCCTGTGACCATGCTGCACCCCCTCCAGACTGACCGTCTGACAATGGTGCACTCCCTCCTCACTGATCCTCTGACAATGCTGCACTCCCTCCACACTGATCCTCTGACAATGCTGCACTCCCTCCATACTGATCCTCAGACAATGCTGCACTCCCTCTATACTGATCCTCTGACAATGTTGCACCCCCTCCACACTGACCCTCTGACAATGCAGCACTCCCTCCACACTGATCCTCTGACAATGCTGCACTCCCTCCATACTGATCCTCAGACAATGCTGCACTCCCTCCATACTGATCCTCTGACAATGTTGCACCCCCTCCACACTGACCCTCTGACAATGTTGCACCCCCTCCACACTGACCCTCTGACAATGCTGCACTCCCTCCACACTGATCCTCTGACAATGCTGCCCCCACCTCCACACTGAATCACTGACAATTCTGCACCCCCTCCACACTGACCCTCTGAAAATGCTGCACTACCTCCACACTGACCCTCTGACAATGCTGCACTCTCTCAACACTGATCCTCTGAAAAGACTGCACTCCCTCCACACTGACCCTCTGACAATGCTGCACTCCCTCCATCCTGACCCTCTGACAGTGCTACACTTCCTCCATCCTGACCCTATGACAGTGCTACACTCCCCCCATACTGATCCTGTGACAATGGTGCACTCCCTCCACACTGATCCTCTGACAATGCTGCACTCCCTCCATACTGACACTCTGACAATGCTGCACTCCCTCCACACTGATCCTCTGACAATGCTGCACTCCCTCCACACTGATCCTCTGACAATGCTGCACCCCCTCCACACTGACCCTCTGACAATCCTGCACTCCCTCCATACTGACCCTCTGACAATAATGCACTCCCTCCACACTGACCCTCTGACAATGCTGCACTCCCTCCACACTGATCGTCTGAAAAGGCTGCACTCCCTACACACTGACCCTCTGACAATGCAGCACTCCCTGCACACTGATCATGTTACAATGCTGCACTACCTCCACACTGACCCTCTGACAATGCTGCACTACCAACACACTGATACTCTGACAATGCTGCACTCCCTCCACACTGATCCTCTGACAATGCTGCACTCCCTCCACACTGATCCTCTGACAATGCTGCACTCCCTCCACACTGACTCTCTGACAATGCTGCACTCCCTCCACACTGATCCTCAGACAATGCTGCACTCCCAACACACTGATCCTCTGACAATGCTGCACTCCCTCCATACTGTTCCTCTGACAATGCTGCACTCTCTCCATACTGATCCTCTGACAATGCTGCACCCCCTCCACACTGACCCTCTGACAATGCTGCACTCTCACCACACTGATCCTCTGACAATGCTGCACTCCCTCCATACTGATCCTCAGACAATGCTGCACTCCCTCCATACTGATCCTCTGACAATGTTGCACCCCCTCCACACTGACCCTCTGACAATGCTGCACTCCCTCCACACTGATCCTCTGACAATGCTGCCCCCACCTCCACACTGAATCACTGACAATTCTGCACCCCCTCCACACTGACCCTCTGAAAATGCTGCACTACCTCCACACTGACCCTCTGACAATGCTGCACTCTCTCAACACTGATCCTCTGAAAAGACTGCACTCCCTCCACACTGACCCTCTGACAATGCTGCACTCCCTCCATCCTGACCCTCTGACAGTGCTACACTTCCTCCATCCTGACCCTATGACAGTGCTACACTCCCCCCACACTGATCCTCTGACAATGCTGCACTCCCTCCACACTGATCCTCTGACAATGCTGCACTCCCTCCATACTGACTCTCTGACAATGCTGCACTCCCTCCACACTGATCCTCTGACAATGCTGCACTCCCTCCACACTGATCCTCTGACAATGCTGCACCCCCTCCACACTGACCCTCTGACAATCCTGCACTCCCTCCATACTGACCCTCTGACAATAATGCACTCCCTCCACACTGACCCTCTGACAATGCTGCACTCCCTCCACACTGATCGTCTGAAAAGGCTGCACTCCCTACACACTGACCCTCTGACAATGCAGCACTCCCTGCACACTGATCATGTTACAATGCTGCACTACCTCCACACTGACCCTCTGACAATGCTGCACTACCAACACACTGATACTCTGACAATGCTGCACTCCCTCCACACTGATCCTCTGACAATGCTGCACTCCCTCCACACTGATCCTCTGACAATGCTGCACTCCCTCCACACTGACTCTCTGACAATGCTGCACTCCCTCCACACTGATCCTCAGACAATGCTGCACTCCCAACACACTGATCCTCTGACAATGCTGCACTCCCTCCACACTGACCCTCTGACAATGCTGCACTCTCTCCATACTGATCCTCTGACAATGCTGGACCCCCTCCACACTGACCCTCTGACAATGCTGCACTCTCACCACACTGATCCTCTGACAATGCTGCACTCCCTCCATACTGACCCTTAGACAATGCTGCACTCCCTCCACACTGACCCTCTGACAATGCTGCACTCCCTCCACACTGATCCTCTGACAATGGTGCATTCCGTCCACACTGATCCTCTGACAATGCTGCAATACCTCCACACTGATCCTCTGACAATGCTGCACTCTCTCCACACTGACCCTCTGACAATGCTGCACTCCCTCCAGACTGATCCTCTTACAATGCAGCACTTCCTCGACACTGACCCTCTGACAATGCTGCTCTCCCTCCACACTGATCCTCTGACAATGCTGCACTCCCTCGACAATGACCCTCTGACAATGCTGCACTCCCTCCAGACTGATCCTCAGACAATGCAGCACATCCTCGACACTGACCCTCTGACAATGCTGCACTCCCTCCACACTGATCCTCTGACAATGCTGCACTCTCTCCACACTGACCCTCTGACAATTCTGCACTCCGTCCATAATGATAATCTGACAATTCTGCACACCCTCCATACTGACTCTCTGACAATGCTGCACTCCCTCCACACTGATCATCTGACAATGCTGCCCTCCCCCGACACTGACCCTCTGACAATTCTGCATTCCCTCCATACTGATCCTCTGACAATGCTGCACTCCCTCCACACTGACCCTCTGACAATGCTGCACTCCATCCATACTGACCCTCTGACAATGCTGCACTCCCTCCACACTGACCCTATGACAATGCTGCACTCCCTCCACACTGATCCTCTGACAATGCTGCACTCCCTCCATACCGATTCTCTGACAATGCTGCACTCCCTCCATACTGATCCTCTGGCAATGCAGCACCCCCTCCATACTGACCCTCTGACAATGCTGCACTCCCTCCTCACTGATCCTCTGACAATGCTGCACTCCCTCCACACTGACCCTCTGACAATGCTGTACTCCCTCCACACTGACCCCCTGACAATGCTGCACTCCCGGCACACTGTAACACTGACAAGACTGCACTCCCTCCATACTGACTCTCTGACAATGCTGCACTCCCTCCACAGTGATCCTCTGACAATGCTGCACTCCGTCCACACTGATCCTCTGACAATGCTGCAATACCTCCACACTGATCCTCTGACAATGCTGCACTCCCTCCACAGTGATCCTCTGACAATGCTGCACTCCGTCCACACTGATCCACTCACAATGCTGCAATACCTCCACACTGATCCTCTGACAATTCTGCACTCCCTCCATACTGACTCTCTGACAATGCTGCACTCCCTCCACACTGACCCTCTGACAATGCTGCACTCCCTCCCCACTGATCCTCTGAAAATGCTGCTCTCCCTCCACACTGATCCTCTGACAATGCTGCACTCTCTCGACACTGACCCTCTGACAATGCTGCACTCCATCCAGACTGATCCACTGACAATGCAGCACTTCCTCGACACTGGCCCTCTGACAATGCTGCTCTGCCTCCACACTGATCCTCTGAAAATGCTGGTCTCCCTCCACACTGATCCTGTGACCATGCTGCACCCCCTCCATACTGACCGTCTGACAATGGTGCACTCCCTCCACACTGATCCTCTGACAATGATGCACTCCCTCCACACTGACCCTCTGACAATGCTGCACTCCCTCCACACTGATCCGCTGACAAAGGTTCACTCCCTCCACACTGATCGTCTGACAATGCTGCACTCCCTCGACAATGATCCTCTGACAATGCTGCACTCCCTCCACACTGACCCTCTGACAATGCTGCACTCCCTCCACACTGATCCTCTGACAATGCTCCACTCCCTCCACACTGATCCTCTGAAAATGCTGCACTCCCTCCACACTGATCCTCTGACAATGCTGCACTCGCTCGACACTAACCCTCTGACAATTCTGCACTCCCTCCATAATGATACTCTGACAATTCTGCACACCCTCCATACTGACTCTCTGACAATGCTGCACTCCCTCTACACTGATCCTCTGACAATGCTGCACTCCATCCACACTGACCCTCTGACAATGCTGCACTCCCTCCACACTGACCCTCTGACAATGCTGCACTCCTCGACACTGACCCTCTGACAATGCTGCACATCCTTCGCACTGATCCTCTGAAAATGCTGCTCTCCCTCCACACTGATCCTGTGACAATGCTGCACTCCCTCCACACTGATCCTCTGACAATGCTGCACTCCCTCCATAATGATCCTCTGACAATGCTGCACTCCCTCCACACTGATCGTATGAAAAGGCTGCACTCCCTACACACTGACACTCTGACAATGCAGCACTCCCTCCACACTGATCATGTTACAATGCTGCACTACCTCCACACTGACCCTCTGACAATGCTGCACTCCCAACACACTGATCCTCTGACAATGCTGCACTCCCTCCACACTGATCCTCTGACAATGCTGCACTCCCTCCACACTGATCCTCTGACAATGCTGCACTCCCTCCACACTGACTCTCTGACAATGCTGCACTCCCTCCACACTGACCCTCTGACAATGCTGCACTCCCTCCTCACTGATCCACTGACAATGCTGCACTCCCTCCATACTGATCCTCTGACAATGCTGCACCCCCTCCACACTGACCCTCAGACAAAGCTGCACTCCCTCCACACTGATCCTCTGACAATGCTGCACTCCCTCCACACTGATCCTCTGACAAGCTGCACTCCCTCCACAGTGATCCACTGACAATGCTGCACTCCCTCCACACTGATCCTCTGACAATGCTGCAATACCTCCACACTGATCCTCTGACAATGCTGCACTCCCTCCACACTGACCCTCTGACAATGCTGTACTCCACCCACACTGACCCCCTGACAATGCAGCACTCCCTCCACACTGATCCTCTGACAATGCTGCACTCCCTCCACAGTGATCCTCTGACAATGCTGCACTCCGTCCACACTGATCCTCTGACAATGCTGCAATAACTCCACACTGATCCTCTGACAATGCTGCACTCCCTCCACAGTGATCCTCTGACAATGCTGCACTCCGTCCACACTGATCCTCTGACAATGCTGCAATACCTCCACACTGATCCTCTGACAATTCTGCACTCCCTCCATACTGACTCTCTGACAATGCTGCACTCCCTCCACACTGATCCTCTGACAATGCAGCAATTCCTCGACACTGACCCTCTGACAATGCTGCACTCCCTCCCCACTGATCCTCTGAAAATGCTGCTCTCCCTCCACACTGATCCTCTGACAATGCTGCACTCCCTCCTCACTGATCCTCTGACAATGCTGCTCTCCCTCCATACTGACTCTCTGACAATGCTGCACTTCCTCCACACTGATCCTCTGACAATGCTGCACTCCCTCCACACTGATCATCTGACAATGCAGCACTCCCTCCACACTGGCCCTCTGACAATACTGCTCTGCCTCCACACTGATACTCTGAAAATGCTGGTCTCCCTCCACACTGATCCTGTGACCATGCTGCACCCCCTCCATACTGACCGTCTGACAATGGTGCACTCCCTCCACACTGATCCTCTGACAATGATACACTCCCTCCTCACTGATCCTCTGACAATGCTGCACTCCCTCCACACTGATCCGCTGACAAAGGTTCACTCCCTCCACACTGATCGTCTGACAATGCTGCACTCCCTAGACAATGATCCTCTGACAATGCTGCACTCCCTCAAGTCTGATCCTCTGACAATGCAGCACTTCCTCCACACTGATCCTCTGACAATGCTCCACTCCCTCCACACTGATCCTTTGAAAATGCTGCACTCCCTCCACACTGATCCTCTGACAATGCTGCACTCGCTCGACACTAACCCTCTGACAATTCTGCACTCCCTCCATAATGATACTCTGACAATTCTGCACACCCTCCATACTGACTCTCTGACAATGCTGCACTCCCTCTACACTGATCCTCTGACAATGCTGCACTCCATCCACACTGACCCTCTGACAATGCTGCACTCCTCGACACTGACCCTCTGACAATGCTGCACATCCTTCGCACTGATCCTCTGAAAATGCTGCTCTCCCTCCACACTGATCCTGTGACAATGCTGCACTCCCTCCACACTGATCCTCTGACAATGCTGCACTCCCTCCATAATGATCCTCTAACAATGCTGCACTCCCTCCACACTGATCGTATGAAAAGGCTGCACTCCCTACACACTGACACTCTGACAATGCAGCACTCCCTCCACACTGATCATGTTACAATGCTGCACTACCTCCACACTGACCCTCTGACAATGCTGCACTCCCAACACACTGATCCTCTGACAATGCTGCACTCCCTCCACACTGATCCTCTGACAATGCTGCACTCCCTCCACACTGATCCTCTGACAATGCTGCACTCCCTCCACACTGACTCTCTGACAATGCTGCACTCCCTCCACACTGACCCTCTGACAATGCTGCACTCCCTCCTCACTGATCCACTGACAATGCTGCACTCCCTCCATACTGATCCTCTGACAATGCTGCACTCCCTCCATACTGATCCTCTGAGAATGCTGCACCCCCTCCACACTGACCCTCTGACAATGCTGCACTCTCACCACACTGATCCTCTGACAATGCTGCACTCCCTCCACACTGACCCTCAGACAAAGCTGCACTCCCTCCACACTGATCCTCTGACAATGCTGCACTCCCTCCACACTGATCCTCTGACAATGCTGCACTCCCTCCACACTGATCCACTGACAATGGTGCACTCCCTCCACACTGATCCTCTGACAATGCTGCAATACCTCCACACTGATCCTCTGACAATGCTGCACTCCCTCCTCACTGATCCTCTGACAATGCTGCACTCCCTCCACACTGACCCTCTGACAATGCTGTACTCCCTCCAAACTGACCCCCTGACAATGCTGCACTCCCTCCACACTGATCCTCTGACAATGCTGCACTCCCTCCACAGTGATCCTCTGACAATGCTGCACTCCGTCCACACTGATCCTCTGACAATGCTGCAATACCTCCACACTGATCCTCTGACAATGCTGCACTCCCTCCACAGTGATCCTCTGACAATGCTGCACTCCGTCCACACTGATCCTCTGACAATGCTGCAATACCTCCACACTGATCCTCTGACAATTCTGCACTCCCTCCATACTGACTCTCTGACAATGCTGCACTCCCTCCACACTGATCCTCTGACAATGCAGCAATTCCTCGACACTGATCCTCTGACAATGCTGCACTCCCTCCTCACTGATCCTCTGACAATGCTGCACTCCCTCCATACTGACTCTCTGACAATGCTGCACTTCCTCCACACTGATCCTCTGACAATGCTGCACTCCCTCCACACTGATCATCTGACAATGCAGCACTCCCTCCACACTGACTCTCTGACAATGCTGCACTTCCTCCACACTGATCCTCTGACAATGCTGCACTCCCTCCACACTGATCCTGTGACAATGCTGCACTCCCTCCACACTGATCCTCTGAAAATGCTGCACTCCCTCCATAATGATCCTCTGACAATGCTGCGCTCCCTCCACACTGATCGTATGAAAAGGCTGCACTCCCTACACACTGACACTCTGACAATGCAGCACTCCCTCCACACTGATCATGTTACAATGCTGCACTACCTCCACACTGACCCTCTGACAATGCTCCACTCCCAACACACTGATCCTCTGACAATGCTGCACTCCCTCCACACTGATCCTCTGACAATGCTGCACTCCCTCCACACTGATCCTCTGACAATGCTGCACTCCCTCCACACTGACTCTCTGACAATGCTGCACTCCCTCCACACTGACCCTCTGACAATGCTGCACTCCCTCCTCACTGATCCACTGACAATGCTGCACTCCCTCCATACTGATCCTCTGACAATGCTGCACCCCCTCCACACTGACCCTCTGAAAATGCTGCACTCTCACCACACTGATCCTCTGACAATGCTGCACTCCCTCCACACTGACCCTCAGACAAAGCTGCACTCCCTCCACACTGATCCTCTGACAATGCTGCACTCCCTCCACACTGATCCTCTGACAATGCTGCACTCCCTCCACAGTGATCCACTGACAATGCTGCACTCCCTCCACACTGATCCTCTGACAATGCTGCAATACCTCCACACTGATCCTCTGACAATGCTGCACTCCCTCCACACTGACCCTCTGACAATGCTGTACTCCACCCACACTGACCCCCTGACAATGCAGCACTCCCTCCACACTGATCCTCTGACAATGCTGCACTCCCTCCACAGTGATCCTCTGACAATGCTGCACTCCGTCCACACTGATCCTCTGACAATGCTGCAATACCTCCACACTGATCCTCTGACAATGCTGCACTCCCTCCACAGTGATCCTCTGACAATGCTGCACTCCGTCCACACTGATCCTCTGACAATGCTGCAATACCTCCACACTGATCCTCTGACAATTCTGCACTCCCTCCATACTGACTCTCTGACAATGCTGCACTCCCTCCACACTGATCCTCTGACAATGCAGCAATTCCTCGTCACTGACCCTCTGACAATGCTGCACTCCCTCCCCACTGATCCTCTGAAAATGCTGCTCTCCCTCCACACTGATCCTCTGACAATGCTGCACTCCCTCCTCACTGATCCTCTGACAATGCTGCTCTCCCTCCATACTGACTCTCTGACAATGCTGCACTTCCTCCACACTGATCCTCTGACAATGCTGCACTCCCTCCACACTGATCATCTGACAATGCTGCACTCCCTCCACACTGGCCCTCTGACAATGCTGCTCTGCCTCCACACTGATACTCTGAAAATGCTGGTCTCCCTCCACACTGATCCTGTGACCATGCTGCACCCCCTCCATACTGACCGTCTGACAATGGTGCACTCCCTCCACACTGATCCTCTGACAATGATGCACTCCCTCCACACTGATCCTCTGACAATGCTGCACTCCCTCCACACTGATCCTCTGACAATGCTGCACTCCCTCCACACTGACCCTCTGACAATGCTGCACTCCCTCCACACTGATCCGCTGACAAAGGTTCACTCCCTCCACACTGATCGTCTGACAATGCTGCACTCCCTCGACAATGATCCTCTGACAATGCTGCACTCCCTCAAGACTGATCCTCTGACAATGCAGCACTTCCTCCACACTAACCCTCTGACAATTCTGCACTCCCTCCATCATGATACTCTGACAATTCTGCACACCCTCCATACTGACTCTCTGACAATGCTGCACTCCCTCTACACTGATCCTCTGACAATGCTGCACTCCATCCACACTGACCCTCTGACAATGCTGCACTCCTCGACACTGACCCTCTGACAATGCTGCACATCCTTCGCACTGATCCTCTGAAAATGCTGCTCTCCCTCCACACTGATCCTGTGACAATGCTGCACTCCCTCCATAATGATCCTCTAACAATGCTGCACTCCCTCCACACTGATCGTATGAAAAGGCTGCACTCCCTACACACTGACACTCTGACAATGCAGCACTCCCTCCACAATGATCATGTTACAATGCTGCACTACCTCCACACTGACCCTCTGACAATGCTGCACTCCCAACACACTGATCCTCTGACAATGCTGCACTCCCTCCACACTGATCCTCTGACAATGCTGCACTCCCTCCACACTGATCCTCTGACAATGCTGCACTCCCTCCACACTGACTCTCTGACAATGCTGCACTCCCTCCACACTGACCCTCTGACAATGCTGCACTCCCTCCTCACTGATCCACTGACAATGCTGCACTCCCTCCATACTGATCCTCTGACAATGCTGCACTCCCTCCATACTGATCCTCTGACAATGCTGCACCCCCTCCACACTGACCCTCTGACAATGCTGCACTCCCTCGACACTGATCCTCTGACAATGCTGCACTCCCTCCACACTGACCCTCAGACAAAGCTGCACTCCCTCCACACTGATCCTCTGACAATGCTGCACTCCCTCCACACTGATCCTCTGACAATGCTGCACTCCCTCCACAGTGATCCACTGACAATGCTGCACTCCCTCCACACTGATCCTCTGACAATGCTGCAATACCTCCACACTGATCCTCTGACAATGCTGCACTCCCTCCTCACTGATCCTCTGACAATGCTGCACTCCCTCCACACTGACCCTCTGACAATGCTGTACTCCCTCCACACTGACCCCCTGACAATGCTGCACTCCCTCCACACTGATCCTCTGACAATGCTGCACTCCCTCCACAGTGATCCTCTGACAATGCTGCACTCCGTCCACACTGATCCTCTGACAATGCTGCAATACCTCCACACTGATCCTCTGACAATGCTGCACTCCCTCCACAGTGATCCTCTGACAATGCTGCACTCCGTCCACACTGATCCTCTGACAATGCTGCAATACCTCCACACTGATCCTCTGACAATTCTGCACTCCCTCCATACTGACTCTCTGACAATGCTGCACTCCCTCCACACTGATCCTCTGACAATGCAGCAATTCCTCGACACTGACCCTCTGACAATGCTGCACTCCCTCCCCACTGATCCTCTGAAAATGCTGCTCTCCCTCCACACTGATCCTCTGACAATGCTGCACTCCCTCCTCACTGACCCTCTGACAATGCTGCACTCCCTCCATAATGATCCTCTGACAATGCTGCACTCCCTCCACACTGACCCTCTGACAATGCTGCACTCCCTCCACACTGATCATCTGACAATGCAGCACTCCCTCCACACTGACCCTCTGACAATGCTGCACTCCCTCCACATTGATCCGCTGACAAAGGTTCACTCCCTCCACACTGATCGTCTGACAATGCTGCACTCCTCGACACTGACCCTCTGACAATGCTGCACATCCTTCGCACTGATCCTCTGAAAATGCTGCTCTCTCTCCACACTGATCCTGTGACAATGCTGCACTCCCTCCACACTGATCCTCTGACAATGCTGCACTCCCTCCATAATGATCCTCTGACAATGCTGCACACCCTCCACACTGATCGTCTGAAAAGGCTGCACTCCCTACACACTGACCCTCTGACAATGCAGCACTCCCTCCACACTGATCATGTTACAATGCTGCACTAACACCACACTGACCCTCTGACAATGCTGCACTCCCAACACACTGATCCTCTGACAATGCTGCACTCCCTCCACACTGATCCTCTGACAATGCTGCACTCCCTCCACACTGATCCTCTGACAATGCTGCACTCCCTCCACACTGACTCTCTGACAATGCTGCACTCTCACCACACTGATCCTCTGACAATGCTGCACTCCCTCCACACTGACCCTCAGACAAAGCTGCACTCCCTCCACACTGACCCTCTGACAATGCTGCACTCCCTCCACACTGATCCTCTGACAATGCTGCACTCCCTCCACACTGATCCTCTGACAATGCTGCACTCCCTCCACACTGATCCTCTGACAATGCTGCACTCCCTCCACACTGATCCTCTGACAATGCTGCACTCCCTCCACACTGACCCTCTGACAATGCTGCACTCCCTCCACAGTGATCCACTGACAATGCTGCACTCCCTCCACACTGATCCTCTGACAATGCTGCAATACCTCCACACTGATCCTCTGGCAATGCTGCACTCTCTCCACACTGACCCTCTGACAATGCTGCACTCCCTCGACACTGACCCTCTGACAATGCTGCTCTCCCTCCATACTGATCCTCTGACAATGCTGCACTCTCTCAACACTGACCCTCTGACAATTCTGCACTCCGTCCATAATGATACTCTGACAATTCTGCACACCCTCCATACTGACTCTCTGACAATGCTGCACTCCCTCCACACTGATCCTCTGACAATGCTGCACTCCCTCCACACTGACCCTCTGACAATTCTGCACTCCCTCCATACTGATCCTCTGACAATGCTGCACTCCCTCCACACTGACCCTCTGACAATCCTGCACTCCCTCCACACTGACCCTCTGACAATGCTGCACTCCCTCCACACTGACCCTCTGACAATGCTGCACTCCCTCCACACTGATCCTCTGACAATGCTGCACTCCCTCCATACCGATTCTCTGACAATGCTGCACTCCGTCCACACTGATCCTCTGACAATGCTGCACTCGCTCGACACTAACCCTCTGACAATTCTGCACTCCCTCCATAATGATACTCTGACAATTCTGCACACCCTCCATACTGACTCTCTGACAATGCAGCACTCCCTCCACACTGATCCTCTGACAATGCTGCACTCCATCCACACTGACCCTCTGACAATGCTGCACTCCTCGACACTGACCCTCTGACAATGCTGCATATCCTTCGCACTGATCCTCTGAAAATTCTGCTCTCCCTCCACACTGATCCTGTGACAATGCTGCACTCCCTCCACACTGATCCTCTGACAATGCTGCACTCCCTCCATAATGATCCTCTGACAATGCTGCACTCCCTCCACACTGATCGTCTGAAAAGGCTGCACTCCCTACACACTGACCCTCTGACAATGCATCACTCCCTCCACACTGATCATGTTACAATGCTGCACTACCTCCACACTGACCCTCTGACAATGCTGCACTCCCAACACACATCCTCTGACAATGCTGCACTCCCTCCACACTGATCCTCTGACAATGCTGCACTCCCTCCATAATGATCCTCTGACAATGCTGCACTCCCTCCACACTGATCGTCTGAAAAGGCTGCACTCCCTACACACTGACCCTCTGACAATGCTGCACTCTCTCCACAGTGATCCTCTGACAATGCTGCACTACCTCCACACTGACCCTCTGACAATGCTGCACTCCCAACACACTGATCCTCTGACAATGCTGCACTCCCTCCACACTGATCCTCTGACAATGCTGCACTCCCAACACACTGATCCTCTGACAATGCTGCACTCCCTCCACACTGATCCTCTGACAATGCTGCACTCCCTCCATACTGATCCTCTGACAATGCTGCACCCCCTCCACACTGACCCTCTGACAATGCTGCACTCTCACCACACTGATCCTCTGACAATGCTGCACTCCCTCCACACTGACCCTCAGACAAAGCTGCACTCCCTCCACACTGACCCTCTGACAATGCTGCACTCCCTCCACACTGATCCTCTGACAATGCTGCTCTCCCTCCACACTGATCCTCTGACAATGCTGCACTCCCTCCACAGTGATCCACTGACAATGCTGCACTCCGTCCACACTGATCCTCTGACAATGCTGCAATACCTCCACACTGATCCTCTGACAATGCTGCACTCGCTCCACACTGACCCTCTGACAATGCTGCACTCCCTCGACACTGACTCTCTGACAATGCTGCTCTCCCTCCACACTTATCCTCTGACAATGCTGCACTCTCTCGACACTGACCCTCTGACAATGCTGCACTCTCTCCACACTGACCCTCTGACAATTCTGCACTCCCTCGACACTGACCCGCTGACTATGCTGCACTCCCTCCAGACTGATCCTCTTACAATGCAGCACTTCCTCGACACTGACCCTCTGACAATGCTGCTCTCCCTCCACACTGATCCTCTGACAATGCTGCACTCCCTCGACAATGACCCTCTGACAATGCTGCACTCCCTCCAGACTGATCCTCAGACAATGCAGCACTTCCTCGATACTGACCCTCTGACAATGCTGCACTCCCTCCACACTGATCCTCTGACAATGCTGCACTCTCTCCACACTGACCCTCTGACAATTCTGCACTCCGTCCATAATGATAATCTGACAATTCTGCACACCCTCCATACTGACTCTCTGACAATGCTGCACTCCCTCCACACTGATCATCTGACAATGCTGCCCTCCCCCGACACTGACCCTCTGACAATTCTGCACTCCCTCCATACTGATCCTCTGACAATGCTGCACTCCCTCCACACTGACCCTCTGACAATGCTGCACTCCATCCATACTGACCCTCTGACAATGCTGCACTCCCTCCACACTGATCCTCTGACAATGCTGCACTCCCTAAATACCGATTCTCTGACAATGCTGCACTCCCTCCATACTGATCCTCTGGCAATGCAGCACCCCCTCCATACTGACCCTCTGACAATGCTGCACTCCCTCCTCACTGATCCTCTGACAATGCTGCACTCCCTCCACACTGACCCTCTGACAATGCTGTACTCCCTCCACTCTGACCCCCTGACAATGCTGCACTCCCGGCACACTGTAACACTGACAAGACTGCACTCCCTCCATACTGACTCTCTGACAATGCTGCACTCCCTCCACACTGATCCTCTGACAATGCTTCACTCCCTCCACACTGATCCTCTGACAATGCTGCACTCCCTCCATACTGACTCTCTGACAATGCTGCACTTCCTCCACACTGATCCTCAGACAATGCTGCACTCCCTCCACACTGATCCTCTGAAAATGCTGGTCTCCCTCCACACTGATCCTCTGACCATGCTGCACCCCCTCCATACTGACCGTCTGACAATGGTGCACTCCCTCCACACTGATCCTCTGACAATGATGCACTCCCTCCTCACTGATCCTCTGACAATGCTGCACTCCCTCCATACTGACTCTCTGACAATGCTGCACACCCTCCACACTGATCATCTGACAATGCAGCACTCCCTCCACACTGACCCTCTGACAATGCTGCACTCCCTCCACACTGATCCGCTGACAAAGGTTCACTCCCTCCACACTGATCGTCTGACAATGCTGCACTCCCTCGACAATGACCCTCTGACAATGCTGCACTCCCTCAAGACTGATCCTCTGACAATGCAGCACTTCCTCCACACTGATCCTCTGACAATGCTCCACTCCCTCCACACTGATCCTCTGAAAATGCTGCTCTCCCTCCACACTAACCCTCTGACAATTCTGCACTCCCTCCATAATGATACTCTGACAATTCTGCACACCCTCCATACTGACTCTCTGACAATGCTGCACTCCCTCCACACTGATCCTCTGACAATGCTGCACTCCATCCACACTGACCCTCTGACAATGCTGCACTCCTCGACACTGACCCTCTGACAATGCTGCACATCCTTCGCACTGATCCTCTGAAAATGCTGCTCTCCCTCCACACTGATCCTGTGACAATGCTGCACTCCCTCCACACTGATCCTCTGACAATGCTGCACTCCCTCCATAATGATCCTCTAACAATGCTGCACTCCCTCCACACTGATCGTCTGAAAAGTCTGCACTCCCTTCACACTGACCCTCTGACAATGCAGCACTCCCTCCACACTGATCATGTTACAATGCTGCACTACCTCCACACTGACCCTCTGACAATGCTGCACTCCCAACACACTGACCCTCTGATAATGCTGCACTCCCTCCACACTGATCCTCTGACAATGCTGCACTCCCTCCATAATGATCCTCTGACAATGCTGCACTCCCTCCACACTGATCGTCTGAAAAGGCTGCACTCCCTTCACACTGACCCTCTGACAATGCAGCACTCCCTCCACACTGATCATGTTACAATGCTGCACTACCTCCACACTGACCCTCTGACAATGCTGCACTCCCAACACACTGATCCTCTGACAATGCTGCACTCCCTCCACACTGATCCTCTGACAATGCTGCACTCCCTCCACACTGACTCTCTGACAATGCTGCACTCCCTCCACACTGACCCTCTGTCAATGCTGCACTCCCTCCATACTGATCCTCTGACAATGCTGCACTCCCTCCATACTGATCCTGTGACAATGCTGCACCCCCTCCACACTGACCCTCTGACAATGCTGCACTCTCACCACACTGATCCTCTGACAATGCTGCACTCCCTCCACACTGACCCTCAGACAAAGCTGCACTCCCTCCACACTGACCCTCTGACAATGCTGCACTCCCTCCACACTGATCCTCTGACAATGCTGCACTCCCTCCACACTGATCCTCTGATAATTCTGCACTCCCTCCACAGTGATCCACTGACAATGCTGCACTCCCTCCACACTGATCCTCTGACAATGCTGCAATACCTCCACACTGATCCTCTGACAATGCTGCACTCTCTCCACACTGACCCTCTGACAATGCTGCACTCCCTCGACACTGACCCTCTGACAATGCTGCTCTCCCTCCACACTGATCCTCTGACAATGCTGCACTCTCTCGACACTGACCCTCTGACAATTCTGCACTCCGTCCATAATGATACTCTGACAATTCTGCACACCCTCCATACAGACTCTCTGACAATGCTGCACTCCCTCCACACTGATCCTCTGACAATGCTGCACTCCCTCGACACTAACCCTCTGACAATTCTGCACTCCCTCCATACTGATCCTCTGACAATGCTGCACTCCCTCCACACTGACCCTCTGACAATCCTGCACTCCCTCCATACTGACCCTCTGACAATGCTGCACTCCCTCCACACTGACCCTCTGACAATGCTGCACTCCCTCCACACTGATCCTCTGACAATGCTGCACTCCCTCCATACCGATTCTCTGACAATGCTGCACTCCCTCCATACTGATCCTCTGACAATGCTGCACTCGCTCGACACTAACCCTCTGACAATTCTGCACTCCCTGCATAATGATACTCTGACAATTCTGCACACCCTCCATACTGACTCTCTGACAATGCAGCACTCCCTCCACACTGATCCTCTGACAATGCTGCACTCCATCCACACTGACCCTCTGACAATGCTGCACTCCTCGACACTGACCCTCTGACAATGCTGCACATCCTTCGCACTGATCCTCTGAAAATGCTGCTCTCCCTCCACACTGATCCTGTGACAATGCTGCACTCCTTCCACACTGATCCTCTGACAATGCTGCACTCCCTCCATAATGATCCTCTGACAATGCTGCACTCCCTCCACACTGATCGTCTGAAAAGGCTGCACTCCCTACACACTGACCCTCTGACAATGCAGCACTCCCTCCACACTGATCATGTTACAATGCTGCACTACCTCCACACTGACCCTCTGACAATGCTGCACTCCCAACACACTGATCCTCTGACAATGCTGCACTCCCTCCACACTGATCCTCTGACAATGCTGCACTCCCTCCACACTGATCCTCTGACAATGCTGCACTCCCTCCACACTGACTCTCTGACAATGCTGCACTCCCTCCACACTATCCTCTGACAATGCTGCACTCCCTCCTCACTGATCCACTGACAATGCTGCACTCCCTCCATACTGATCCTCTGACAATGCTGCACTCCCTCCATACTGATCCTCTGACAATGCTGCACCCCCTCCACACTGACCCTCTGACAATGCTGCACTCCCTCCACACTGATCCTCTGACAATGCTGCACTCCCTCCACACTGACCCTCCGACAATTCTGCACTCCCTCCATACTGATCCTCTGACAATGCTGCACTCCTCCACACTGATCCTCTGACAATGCTGCACTCCCTCCATACTGACCCTTTGACAATGCTGCACTCCCTCCACACTGATCCTCTGACAATGCTGCACTCTCTCCACACTGTACCACTGACAATGCTGCACTCCTTCCATACTGATCCTGTAACAATGCTGCACTCCCTCCATACTGATCCTCTGAAAATGCTGCTCTCCCTCCACACTGATCCTCTGACAATGCAGCACTCCCTCCAAACTGACCCCCTGACAGTGTAAAACACCCTCCACACAGATCCTCTGACAATGCTGCACTCCCTCGACACTGACCCTCTGACAATGCTGCACACACTCCAGACTGATCCTCTGACAATGCAGCACTCCCTCCAAACTGACCCCCTGACAGTGTAAAACACCCTCCACACAGATCCTCTGACAATGCTGCACTCCCTCGACACTGACCCTCTGACAATGCTGCACACACTCCATACTGATCCTCTGACAATGCTGCACTCCCTCCACACTGATCCTCTGAAAAGGCAGCACTCCCTCCACACTGACCCACTGACAATGCTGCACTCCCTTCACACTGATCCACTGACAATGCTGCACTCCCTCCACACTAATCCTCTGACAATGCAGCACCGCCACCACACTGATCCTCTGACAATGCTGCTCTCCCTCCACACTGATCCTCTGACAATTCTGTACCCGCTCCACACTGACCCTCTGACAATGCTGCACTCTCTCCACACTATCTTCTGACAATGCTGGACTCCCTCCACACTGCTCCTCTGACACTGCTGCACTCCATCCACACTAATCCTCTGACAATGCTGCAACACCTCCACACTGATCCTCTGACAATGCTGCACTCTCTCCACACTATCCTCTGACAATGCAGCACTCCCTCCAAACTGACCCTCTGACAATGCTGTACTCCCTCCACACTGATCCTCTGACAATGCTGCACTGCCTCCACACTGACCCTCTGACAATGCTGCACTCCCTCCACACTGACTCCCTGACAATGCTGCACTCCCTCCACACTGATCCTCTGACAATGCTGCAGACCCTCCACACTGATCCTCTGACAATGCAGCAATCCCTCCACACTGATCCTCAGACAATGCTGCACTCCCCCCATACTGACCCTCTGACAATGCTGCACTCTCTCCACACTATCCTCTGACAATGCTGCACTCCCTCCACACTGATCCTCTGACAATGCTGCACTCCCTCCTCACTGATCCTCTGAAAATGCTGCTCTCCCTCCACACTGATCCTCAGACAATGCCGCACTCCCTCCATAATGATCCTCTGACAATGCTGCACTCCCTCCACACTGACCCTCTGACAATGCAGCACTCCCTCCACACTGATCATGTTACAATGATGCACTACCTCCACACTGACCCTCTGACAATGCTGCACTCCCACCACACTGATCCTCTGACAATGCTGCTCTTCCTCCACACTGATCGTCTGACAATGCCGCTCTCCCTCCATACTGATCCTCTGACAATGCTGCACTCCCTCCACACTGATCCTCTGAAAAGGCAGCACTCCCTCCACACTGACCCACTGACAATGCTGCACTACCTTCACACTGATCCTCTGACAATGCTGCACTCCCTCCACACTAATCCTCTGACAATGCTGCACTCCCTCCACACTGATCCTCTGACAATGCTGCACTCTCTCCACACTGATCTTCTGACATTGCTGCTCTCCCTCCTCACTGTACCACTGACAACGCTGCACTCCCTTCATACTGATCCTGTGACAATGCTGCACTGCCTCCACACTGATCCTCTGACAATGCTGCACGCCCTCCACACTGATCCTCTGACAATGCTGCACTCCCTCCACACTAATCCTCTGACAATGCTGCACTCCCTCCACACTGATCCCCTGACAATGCTGCACTCTCTCCACACTGATCTTCTGACATTGCTGCTCTCCCTCCACACTGATCCTCTGACAATGCTGCTCTCCCTCTACACTGATCCTCTGACAATGCAGCACTCCCTCCATACTGACCTTCTGACAATGACGCACTCCCTCCACACTGACCCTCTGACAATGCTGCACTCCCTCCACACTGACCCTCTGACAATGCTGCACTCCCTCCACACTGACCCTCTGACAATGCTGGACTCTCTCCACACTATCTTCTGACAATGCAGCACTACCTCCACACTGCTCCTCTGACAATGCTGCACTCCCTCCACACTGACCCTCTGACAATGCTGCACTCCCTCCACACTGACCCTCTGACAATGCTGGACTCAATCCACACTATCTTCTGACAATGCAGCACTACCTCCACACTGCTCCTCTGACAATGCTGCACTCCATCCACACTAATCCTCTGACAATGCTGCAACACCTCCACACTGCTCCTCTGACAATGCTGCACTGCCTCCACACTGACCCTCTGACAATGCTGCACCCCCTCCACACTGACTCTCTGACAATGCTGCACTCCCTCCACACTGATCCTCTGACAATGCTGCACTCCCTCCACACTATCCTCTGACAATGCTGCAGTCCCTCCATACTGACCATCTGACCATGCTGCACTCCCCCCACACTGACCCTCTGACAATGCTGCACTCTGTCCACACTATCCTCTGACAATGCAGCAATCCCTCCACACTGATCCTCAGACAATTCTGCACTCCCCCCATACTGACCCTCTGACAATGCTGCACTCTCTCCACACTATCCTCTGACAATGCAGCATTCCTCGACACTGACCCTCTGACAATGCAGCACTCCCTCCACACTGATCATGTTACAATGATGCACTACCTCCACACTGATCCTCTGACAATGCTGCTCTCCCTCCACACTGATCCTCTGACAATGCTGCACTCCCTCCACACTGTACCAATGACAATGCTGCACTCCTCCAATACGGATCCTGTGACAATGCTGCACTGCCTCCACACTGATCCTCTGACAATGCTGCACTCCCTCCATACTGAACCTCTGACAATGCTGCACTCCCTCCACACTGATACTCTGAAAAGGCTGCACTCCCTCCACACTGACCCTCTGACAATGCTGCACACCCTCCTCACTGATCCACTGACAATGCTGCACTCCCTACACACTGATCCTCTGACAATGCTGCACCCCTCCACACTGATCCTCAGACAATGCTGCAGTCCCTCCACACTGATCCTCTGACAATGCTGCACTCCCTCGACAATGACCCTCTGACAATGCTGCACTCCCTCCAGACTGATCCTCAGACAATGCAGCACTTCCTCGATACTGACCCTCTGACAATGCTGCACTCCCTCCACACTGATCCTCTGACAATGCTGCACTCTCTCCACACTGACCCTCTGACAATTCTGCACTCCGTCCATAATGATAATCTGACAATTCTGCACACCCTCCATACTGACTCTCTGACAATGCTGCACTCCCTCCACACTGATCATCTGACAATGCTGCCCTCCCCCGACACTGACCCTCTGACAATTCTGCACTCCCTCCATACTGATCCTCTGACAATGCTGCACTCCCTCCACACTGACCCTCTGACAATGCTGCACTCCATCCATACTGACCCTCTGACAATGCTGCACTCCCTCCACACTGATCCTCTGACAATGCTGCACTCCCTAAATACCGATTCTCTGACAATGCTGCACTCCCTCCATACTGATCCTCTGGCAATGCAGCACCCCCTCCATACTGACCCTCTGACAATGCTGCACTCCCTCCTCACTGATCCTCTGACAATGCTGCACTCCCTCCACACTGACCCTCTGACAATGCTGTACTCCCTCCACTCTGACCCCCTGACAATGCTGCACTCCCGGCACACTGTAACACTGACAAGACTGCACTCCCTCCATACTGACTCTCTGACAATGCTGCACTCCCTCCACACTGATCCTCTGACAATGCTTCACTCCCTCCACACTGATCCTCTGACAATGCTGCACTCCCTCCATACTGACTCTCTGACAATGCTGCACTTCCTCCACACTGATCCTCAGACAATGCTGCACTCCCTCCACACTGATCCTCTGAAAATGCTGGTCTCCCTCCACACTGATCCTCTGACCATGCTGCACCCCCTCCATACTGACCGTCTGACAATGGTGCACTCCCTCCACACTGATCCTCTGACAATGATGCACTCCCTCCTCACGGATCCTCTGACAATGCTGCACTCCCTCCATACTGACTCTCTGACAATGCTGCACACCCTCCACACTGATCATCTGACAATGCAGCACTCCCTCCACACTGACCCTCTGACAATGCTGCACTCCCTCCACACTGATCCGCTGACAAAGGTTCACTCCCTCCACACTGATCGTCTGACAATGCTGCACACCCTCGACAATGACCCTCTGACAATGCTGCACTCCCTCAAGACTGATCCTCTGACAATGCAGCACTTCCTCCACACTGATCCTCTGACAATGCTCCACTCCCTCCACACTGATCCTCTGAAAATGCTGCTCTCCCTCCACACTGATCCTCTGACAATGCTGCACTCGCTCGACACTAACCCTCTGACAATTCTGCACTCCCTCCATAATGATACTCTGACAATTCTGCACACCCTCCATACTGACTCTCTGACAATGCTGCACTCCCTCTACACTGATCCTCTGACAATGCTGCACTCCATCCACACTGACCCTCTGACAATGCTGCACTCCTCGACACTGACCCTCTGACAATGCTGCACATCCTTCGCACTGATCCTCTGAAAATGCTGCTCTCCCTCCACACTGATCCTGTGACAATGCTGCACTCCCTCCACACTGATCCTCTGACAATGCTGCACTCCCTCCATAATGATCCTCTGACAATGCTGCACTCCCTCCACACTGATCGTCTGAAAAGGCTGCACTCCCTTCACACTGACCCTCTGACAATGCAGCACTCCCTCCACACTGATCATGTTACAATGCTGCACTACCTCCACACTGACCCTCTGACAATGCTGCACTCCCAACACACTGACCCTCTGACAATGCTGCACTCCCTCCACACTGATCCTCTGACAATGCTGCACTCCCTCCACACTGACTCTCTGACAATGCTGCACTCCCTCCACACTGACCCTCTGTCAATGCTGCACTCCCTCCATACTGATCCTCTGACAATGCTGCACTCCCTCCACACTGACCCTCTGACAATGCTGCACCCCCTCCACACTGACTCTCTGACAATGCTGCACTCTCAGCACACTGATCCTCTGACAATGCTGCACTCCCTCCACACTATCCTCTGACAATGCTGCAGTCCCTCCATACTGACCCTCTGACCATGCTGCACTCCCCCCACACTGACCCTCTGACAATGCTGCACTCTGTCCACACTATCCTCTGACAATGCAGCAATCCCTCCACACTGATCCTCAGACAATTCTGCACTCCCCCCATACTGACCCTCTGACAATGCTGCACTCTCTCCACACTATCCTCTGACAATGCAGCATTCCTCGACACTGACCCTCTGACAATGCAGCACTCCCTCCACACTGATCATGTTACAATGATGCACTACCTCCACACTGATCCTCTGACAATGCTGCTCTCCCTCCACACTGATCCTCTGACAATGCTGCACTCCCTCCACACTGTACCAATGACAATGCTGCACTCCTCCAATACGGATCCTGTGACAATGCTGCACTGCCTCCACACTGATCCTCTGACAATGCTGCACTCCCTCCATACTGAACCTCTGACAATGCTGCACTCCCTCCACACTGATACTCTGAAAAGGCTGCACTCCCTCCACACTGACCCTCTGACAATGCTGCACACCCTCCTCACTGATCCACTGACAATGCTGCACTCCCTACACACTGATCCTCTGACAATGCTGCACCCCTCCACACTGATCCTCAGACAATGCTGCAGTCCCTCCACACTGATCCTCTGACAATGCTGCACTCCCTCGACAATGACCCTCTGACAATGCTGCACTCCCTCCAGACTGATCCTCAGACAATGCAGCACTTCCTCGATACTGACCCTCTGACAATGCTGCACTCCCTCCACACTGATCCTCTGACAATGCTGCACTCTCTCCACACTGACCCTCTGACAATTCTGCACTCCGTCCATAATGATAATCTGACAATTCTGCACACCCTCCATACTGACTCTCTGACAATGCTGCACTCCCTCCACACTGATCATCTGACAATGCTGCCCTCCCCCGACACTGACCCTCTGACAATTCTGCACTCCCTCCATACTGATCCTCTGACAATGCTGCACTCCCTCCACACTGACCCTCTGACAATGCTGCACTCCATCCATACTGACCCTCTGACAATGCTGCACTCCCTCCACACTGATCCTCTGACAATGCTGCACTCCCTAAATACCGATTCTCTGACAATGCTGCACTCCCTCCATACTGATCCTCTGGCAATGCAGCACCCCCTCCATACTGACCCTCTGACAATGCTGCACTCCCTCCTCACTGATCCTCTGACAATGCTGCACTCCCTCCACACTGACCCTCTGACAATGCTGTACTCCCTCCACTCTGACCCCCTGACAATGCTGCACTCCCGGCACACTGTAACACTGACAAGACTGCACTCCCTCCATACTGACTCTCTGACAATGCTGCACTCCCTCCACACTGATCCTCTGACAATGCTTCACTCCCTCCACACTGATCCTCTGACAATGCTGCACTCCCTCCATACTGACTCTCTGACAATGCTGCACTTCCTCCACACTGATCCTCAGACAATGCTGCACTCCCTCCACACTGATCCTCTGAAAATGCTGGTCTCCCTCCACACTGATCCTCTGACCATGCTGCACCCCCTCCATACTGACCGTCTGACAATGGTGCACTCCCTCCACACTGATCCTCTGACAATGATGCACTCCCTCCTCACGGATCCTCTGACAATGCTGCACTCCCTCCATACTGACTCTCTGACAATGCTGCACACCCTCCACACTGACCCTCTGACAATGCTGGACTCTCTCCCCACTATCTTCTGACAATGCAGCACTACCTCCACACTGCTCCTCTGACAATGCTGCACTCCATCCACACTAATCCTCTGACAATGCTGCAACACCTCCACACTGCTCCTCTGACAATGCTGCACTGCCTCCACACTGACCCTCTGACAATGCTGCACCCCCTCCACACTGACTCTCTGACAATGCTGCACTCCCTCCACACTGATCCTCTGACAATGCTGCACTCCCTCCACACTATCCTCTGACAATGCTGCAGTCCCTCCATACTGACCCTCTGACCATGCTGCACTCCCCCCACACTGACCCTCTGACAATGCTGCACTCTGTCCACACTATCCTCTGACAATGCAGCAATCCCTCCACACTGATCCTCAGACAATTCTGCACTCCCCCCATACTGACCCTCTGACAATGCTGCACTCTCTCCACACTATCCTCTGACAATGCAGCATTCCTCGACACTGACCCTCTGACAATGCAGCACTCCCTCCACACTGATCATGTTACAATGATGCACTACCTCCACACTGATCCTCTGACAATGCTGCTCTCCCTCCACACTGATCCTCTGACAATGCTGCACTCCCTCCACACTGTACCAATGACAATGCTGCACTCCTCCAATACGGATCCTGTGACAATGCTGCACTGCCTCCACACTGATCCTCTGACAATGCTGCACTCCCTCCATACTGAACCTCTGACAATGCTGCACTCCCTCCACACTGATACTCTGAAAAGGCTGCACTCCCTCCACACTGATCCTCTGACAATGCTGCACACCCTCCTCACTGATCCACTGACAATGCTGCACTCCCTACACACTGATCCTCTGACAATGCTGCACCCCTCCACACTGATCCTCAGACAATGCTGCAGTCCCTCCACACTGATCCTCTGACAATGCTGCACTCCCTCGACAATGACCCTCTGACAATGCTGCACTCCCTCCAGACTGATCCTCAGACAATGCAGCACTTCCTCGATACTGACCCTCTGACAATGCTGCACTCCCTCCACACTGATCCTCTGACAATGCTGCACTCTCTCCACACTGACCCTCTGACAATTCTGCACTCCGTCCATAATGATAATCTGACAATTCTGCACACCCTCCATACTGACTCTCTGACAATGCTGCACTCCCTCCACACTGATCATCTGACAATGCTGCCCTCCCCCGACACTGACCCTCTGACAATTCTGCACTCCCTCCATACTGATCCTCTGACAATGCTGCACTCCCTCCACACTGACCCTCTGACAATGCTGCACTCCATCCATACTGACCCTCTGACAATGCTGCACTCCCTCCACACTGATCCTCTGACAATGCTGCACTCCCTAAATACCGATTCTCTGACAATGCTGCACTCCCTCCATACTGATCCTCTGGCAATGCAGCACCCCCTCCATACTGACCCTCTGACAATGCTGCACTCCCTCCTCACTGATCCTCTGACAATGCTGCACTCCCTCCACACTGACCCTCTGACAATGCTGTACTCCCTCCACTCTGACCCCCTGACAATGCTGCACTCCCGGCACACTGTAACACTGACAAGACTGCACTCCCTCCATACTGACTCTCTGACAATGCTGCACTCCCTCCACACTGATCCTCTGACAATGCTTCACTCCCTCCACACTGATCCTCTGACAATGCTGCACTCCCTCCATACTGACTCTCTGACAATGCTGCACTTCCTCCACACTGATCCTCAGACAATGCTGCACTCCCTCCACACTGATCCTCTGAAAATGCTGGTCTCCCTCCACACTGATCCTCTGACCATGCTGCACCCCCTCCATACTGACCGTCTGACAATGGTGCACTCCCTCCACACTGATCCTCTGACAATGATGCACTCCCTCCTCACTGATCCTCTGACAATGCTGCACTCCCTCCATACTGACTCTCTGACAATGCTGCACACCCTCCACACTGATCATCTGACAATGCAGCACTCCCTCCACACTGACCCTCTGACAATGCTGCACTCCCTCCACACTGATCCGCTGACAAAGGTTCACTCCCTCCACACTGATCGTCTGACAATGCTGCACACCCTCGACAATGACCCTCTGACAATGCTGCACTCCCTCAAGACTGATCCTCTGACAATGCTGCACTTCCTCCACACTGATCCTCTGACAATGCTCCACTCCCTCCACACTGATCCTCTGAAAATGCTGCTCTCCCTCCACACTGATCCTCTGACAATGCTGCACTCGCTCGACACTAACCCTCTGACAATTCTGCACTCCCTCCATAATGATACTCTGACAATTCTGCACACCCTCCATACTGACTCTCTGACAATGCTGCACTCCCTCTACACTGATCCTCTGACAATGCTGCACTCCATCCACACTGACCCTCTGACAATGCTGCACTCCTCGACACTGACCCTCTGACAATGCTGCACATCCTTCGCACTGATCCTCTGAAAATGCTGCTCTCCCTCCACACTGATCCTGTGACAATGCTGCACTCCCTCCACACTGATCCTCTGACAATGCTGCACTCCCTCCATAATGATCCTCTGACAATGCTGCACTCCCTCCACACTGATCGTCTGAAAAGGCTGCACTCCCTTCACACTGACCCTCTGACAATGCAGCACTCCCTCCACACTGATCATGTTACAATGCTGCACTACCTCCACACTGACCCTCTGACAATGCTGCACTCCCAACACACTGACCCTCTGACAATGCTGCACTCCCTCCACACTGATCCTCTGACAATGCTGCACTCCCTCCACACTGACTCTCTGACAATGCTGCACTCCCTCCACACTGACCCTCTGTCAATGCTGCACTCCCTCCATACTGATCCTCTGACAATGCTGCACTCCCTCCACACTGACCCTCTGACAATGCTGCACCCCCTCCACACTGACTCTCTGACAATGCTGCACTCTCAGCACACTGATCCTCTGACAATGCTGCACTCCCTCCACACTATCCTCTGACAATGCTGCAGTCCCTCCATACTGACCCTCTGACCATGCTGCACTCCCCCCACACTGACCCTCTGACAATGCTGCACTCTGTCCACACTATCCTCTGACAATGCAGCAATCCCTCCACACTGATCCTCAGACAATTCTGCACTCCCCCCATACTGACCCTCTGACAATGCTGCACTCTCTCCACACTATCCTCTGACAATGCAGCATTCCTCGACACTGACCCTCTGACAATGCAGCACTCCCTCCACACTGATCATGTTACAATGATGCACTACCTCCACACTGATCCTCTGACAATGCTGCTCTCCCTCCACACTGATCCTCTGACAATGCTGCACTCCCTCCACACTGTACCAATGACAATGCTGCACTCCTCCAATACGGATCCTGTGACAATGCTGCACTGCCTCCACACTGATCCTCTGACAATGCTGCACTCCCTCCATACTGAACCTCTGACAATGCTGCACTCCCTCCACACTGATACTCTGAAAAGGCTGCACTCCCTCCACACTGACCCTCTGACAATGCTGCACACCCTCCTCACTGATCCACTGACAATGCTGCACTCCCTACACACTGATCCTCTGACAATGCTGCACCCCTCCACACTGATCCTCAGACAATGCTGCAGTCCCTCCACACTGATCCTCTGACAATGCTGCACTCCCTCGACAATGACCCTCTGACAATGCTGCACTCCCTCCAGACTGATCCTCAGACAATGCAGCACTTCCTCGATACTGACCCTCTGACAATGCTGCACTCCCTCCACACTGATCCTCTGACAATGCTGCACTCTCTCCACACTGACCCTCTGACAATTCTGCACTCCGTCCATAATGATAATCTGACAATTCTGCACACCCTCCATACTGACTCTCTGACAATGCTGCACTCCCTCCACACTGATCATCTGACAATGCTGCCCTCCCCCGACACTGACCCTCTGACAATTCTGCACTCCCTCCATACTGATCCTCTGACAATGCTGCACTCCCTCCACACTGACCCTCTGACAATGCTGCACTCCATCCATACTGACCCTCTGACAATGCTGCACTCCCTCCACACTGATCCTCTGACAATGCTGCACTCCCTAAATACCGATTCTCTGACAATGCTGCACTCCCTCCATACTGATCCTCTGGCAATGCAGCACCCCCTCCATACTGACCCTCTGACAATGCTGCACTCCCTCCTCACTGATCCTCTGACAATGCTGCACTCCCTCCACACTGACCCTCTGACAATGCTGTACTCCCTCCACTCTGACCCCCTGACAATGCTGCACTCCCGGCACACTGTAACACTGACAAGACTGCACTCCCTCCATACTGACTCTCTGACAATGCTGCACTCCCTCCACACTGATCCTCTGACAATGCTTCACTCCCTCCACACTGATCCTCTGACAATGCTGCACTCCCTCCATACTGACTCTCTGACAATGCTGCACTTCCTCCACACTGATCCTCAGACAATGCTGCACTCCCTCCACACTGATCCTCTGAAAATGCTGGTCTCCCTCCACACTGATCCTCTGACCATGCTGCACCCCCTCCATACTGACCGTCTGACAATGGTGCACTCCCTCCACACTGATCCTCTGACAATGATGCACTCCCTCCTCACGGATCCTCTGACAATGCTGCACTCCCTCCATACTGACTCTCTGACAATGCTGCACACCCTCCACACTGATCATCTGACAATGCAGCACTCCCTCCACACTGACCCTCTGACAATGCTGCACTCCCTCCACACTGATCCGCTGACAAAGGTTCACTCCCTCCACACTGATCGTCTGACAATGCTGCACACCCTCGACAATGACCCTCTGACAATGCTGCACTCCCTCAAGACTGATCCTCTGACAATGCAGCACTTCCTCCACACTGATCCTCTGACAATGCTCCACTCCCTCCACACTGATCCTCTGAAAATGCTGCTCTCCCTCCACACTGATCCTCTGACAATGCTGCACTTGCTCGACACTAACCCTCTGACAATTCTGCACTCCCTCCATAATGATACTCTGACAATTCTGCACACCCTCCATCCTGACTCTCTGACAATGCTGCACTCCCTCTACACTGATCCTCTGACAATGCTGCACTCCATCCACACTGACCCTCTGACAATGCTGCACTCCTCGACACTGACCCTCTGACAATGCTGCACATCCTTCGCACTGATCCTCTGAAAATGCTGCTCTCCCTCCACACTGATCCTGTGACAATGCTGCACTCCCTCCACACTGATCCTCTGACAATGCTGCACTCCCTCCATAATGATCCTCTGACAATGCTGCACTCCCTCCACACTGATCGTCTGAAAAGGCTGCACTCCCTTCACACTGACCCTCTAACAATGCAGCACTCCCTCCACACTGATCATGTTACAATGCTGCACTACCTCCACACTGACCCTCTGACAATGCTGCACTCCCAACACACTGACCCTCTGATAATGCTGCACTCCCTCCACACTGATCCTCTGACAATGCTGCACTCCCTCCATAATGATCCTCTGACAATGCTGCACTCCCTCCACACTGATCGTCTGAAAAGGCTGCACTCCCTTCACACTGACCCTCTGACAATGCAGCACTCCCTCCACACTGATCATGTTACAATGCTGCACTACCTCCACACTGACCCTCTGACAATGCTGCACTCCCAACACACTGATCCTCTGACAATGCTGCACTCCCTCCACACTGATCCTCTGACAATGCTGCACTCCCTCCACACTGACTCTCTGACAATGCTGCACTCCCTCCACACTGACCCTCTGTCAATGCTGCACTCCCTCCATACTGATCCTCTGACAATGCTGCACTCCCTCCATACTGATCCTGTGACAATGCTGCACCCCCTCCACACTGACCCTCTGACAATGCTGCACTCTCAGCACACTGATCCTCTGACAATGCTGCACTCCCTCCACACTGACCCTCAGACAAAGCTGCACTCCCTCCACACTGACCCTCTGACAATGCTGCACTCCCTCCACACTGATCCTCTGACAATGCTGCACTCCCTCCACACTGATCCTCTGACAATTCTGCACTCCCTCCACAGTGATCCACTGACAATGCTGCACTCCCTCCACACTGATCCTCTGACAATGCTGCAATACCTCCACACTGATCCTCTGACAATGCTGCACTCTCTCCACACTGACCCTCTGACAATGCTGCACTCCCTCGACACTGACCCTCTGACAATGCTGCTCTCCCTCCACACTGATCCTTTGACAATGCTGCACTCTCTCGACACTGACCCTCTGACAATTCTGCACTCCGTCCATAAAGATACTCTGACAATTCTGCACACCCTCCATACAGACTCTCTGACAATGCTGCACTCCCTCCACACTGATCCTCTGACAATGCTGCACTCCCTCGACACTAACCCTCTGACAATGCTGCACTGCCTCCACACTGACCCTCTGACAATGCTGCACCCCCTCCACACTGACTCTCTGACAATGCTGCACTCCCTCCACACTGATCCTCTGACAATGCTGCACTCCCTCCACACTATCCTCTGACAATGCTGCAGTCCCTCCATACTGACCCTCTGACCATGCTGCACTCCCCCCACACTGACCCTCTGACAATGCTGCACTCTGTCCACACTATCCTCTGACAATGCAGCAATCCCTCCACACTGATCCTCAGACAATTCTGCACTCCCCCCATACTGACCCTCTGACAATGCTGCACTCTCTCCACACTATCCTCTGACAATGCAGCATTCCTCGACACTGACCCTCTGACAATGCAGCACTCCCTCCACACTGATCATGTTACAATGATGCACTACCTCCACACTGACCCTCTGACAATGCAGCACTCCCTCCACACTGATCATGTTACAATGATGCACTACCTCCACACTGATCCTCTGACAATGCTGCTCTCCCTCCACACTGATCCTCTGACAATGCTGCACTCCCTCCACACTGTACCAATGACAATGCTGCACTCCTCCAATACGGATCCTGTGACAATGCTGCACTGCCTCCACACTGATCCTCTGACAATGCTGCACTCCCTCCATACTGAACCTCTGACAATGCTGCACTCCCTCCATACTGACCCTCTGACAATGCTGCACACCCTCCTCACTGATCCACTGACAATGCTGCACTCCCTACACACTGATCCTCTGACAATGCTGCACCCCTCCACACTGATCCTCAGACAATGCTGCAGTCCCTCCACACTGATCCTCTGACAATGCTGCACTCCCTCGACAATGACCCTCTGACAATGCTGCACTCCCTCCAGACTGATCCTCAGACAATGCAGCACTTCCTCGATACTGACCCTCTGACAATGCTGCACTCCCTCCACACTGAACCTCTGACAATGCTGCACTCTCTCCACACTGACCCTCTGACAATTCTGCACTCCGTCCATAATGATAATCTGACAATTCTGCACACCCTCCATACTGACTCTCTGACAATGCTGCACTCCCTCCACACTGATCATCTGACAATGCTGCCCTCCCCCGACACTGACCCTCTGACAATTCTGCACTCCCTCCATACTGATCCTCTGACAATGCTGCACTCCCTCCACACTGACCCTCTGACAATGCTGCACTCCATCCATACTGACCCTCTGACAATGCTGCACTCCCTCCACACTGATCCTCTGACAATGCTGCACTCCCTAAATACCGATTCTCTGACAATACTGCACTCCCTCCATACTGATCCTCTGGCAATGCAGCACCCCCTCCATACTGACCCTCTGACAATGCTGCACTCCCTCCTCACTGATCCTCTGACAATGCTGCACTCCCTCCACACTGACCCTCTGACAATGCTGTACTCCCTCCACTCTGACCCCCTGACAATGCTGCACTCCCGGCACACTGTAACACTGACAAGACTGCACTCCCTCCATACTGACTCTCTGACAATGCTGCACTCCCTCCACACTGATCCTCTGACAATGCTTCACTCCCTCCACACTGATCCTCTGACAATGCTGCACTCCCTCCATACTGACTCTCTGACAATGCTGCACTTCCTCCACACTGATCCTCAGACAATGCTGCACTCCCTCCACACTGATCCTCTGAAAATGCTGGTCTCCCTCCACACTGATCCTCTGACCATGCTGCACCCCCTCCATACTGACCGTCTGACAATGGTGCACTCCCTCCACACTGATCCTCTGACAATGATGCACTCCCTCCTCACTGATCCTCTGACAATGCTGCACTCCCTCCATACTGACTCTCTGACAATGCTGCACACCCTCCACACTGATCATCTGACAATGCAGCACTCCCTCCACACTGACCCTCTGACAATGCTGCACTCCCTCCACACTGATCCGCTGACAAAGGTTCACTCCCTCCACACTGATCGTCTGACAATGCTGCACTCCCTCGACAATGACCCTCTGACAATGCTGCACTCCCTCAAGACTGATCCTCTGACAATGCAGCACTTCCTCCACACTGATCCTCTGACAATGCTCCACTCCCTCCACACTGATCCTCTGAAAATGCTGCTCTCCCTCCACACTGATCCTCTGACAATGCTGCACTCGCTCGACACTAACCCTCTGACAATTCTGCACTCCCTCCATAATGATACTCTGACAATTCTGCACACCCTCCATACTGACTCTCTGACAATGCTGCACTCCCTCTACACTGATCCTCTGACAATGCTGCACTCCATCCACACTGACCCTCTGACAATGCTGCACTCCTCGACACTGACCCTCTGACAATGCTGCACATCCTTCGCACTGATCCTCTGAAAATGCTGCTCTCCCTCCACACTGATCCTGTGACAATGCTGCACTCCCTCCACACTGATCCTCTGACAATGCTGCACTCCCTCCATAATGATCCTCTGACAATGCTGCACTCCCTCCACACTGATCGTCTGAAAAGGCTGCACTCCCTTCACACTGACCCTCTGACAATGCAGCACTCCCTCCACACTGATCATGTTACAATGCTGCACTACCTCCACACTGACCCTCTGACAATGCTGCACTCCCAACACACTGACCCTCTGATAATGCTGCACTCCCTCCACACTGATCCTCTGACAATGCTGCACTCCCTCCATAATGATCCTCTGACAATGCTGCACTCCCTCCACACTGATCGTCTGAAAAGGCTGCACTCCCTTCACACTGACCCTCTGACAATGCAGCACTCCCTCCACACTGATCATGTTACAATGCTGCACTACCTCCACACTGACCCTCTGACAATGCTGCACTCCCAACACACTGATCCTCTGACAATGCTGCACTCCCTCCACACTGATCCTCTGACAATGCTGCACTCCCTCCACACTGACTCTCTGACAATGCTGCACTCCCTCCACACTGACCCTCTGTCAATGCTGCACTCCCTCCATACTGATCCTCTGACAATGCTGCACTCCCTCCATACTGATCCTGTGACAATGCTGCACCCCCTCCACACTGACCCTCTGACAATGCTGCACTCTCAGCACACTGATCCTCTGACAATGCTGCACTCCCTCCACACTGACCCTCAGACAAAGCTGCACTCCCTCCACACTGACCCTCTGACAATGCTGCACTCCCTCCACACTGATCCTCTGACAATGCTGCACTCCCTCCACACTGATCCTCTGACAATTCTGCACTCCCTCCACAGTGATCCACTGACAATGCTGCACTCCCTCCACACTGATCCTCTGACAATGCTGCAATACCTCCACACTGATCCTCTGACAATGCTGCACTCTCTCCACACTGACCCTCTGACAATGCTGCACTCCCTCGACACTGACCCTCTGACAATGCTGCTCTCCCTCCACACTGATCCTCTGACAATGCTGCACTCTCTCGACACTGACCCTCTGACAATTCTGCACTCCGTCCATAAAGATACTCTGACAATTCTGCACACCCTCCATACAGACTCTCTGACAATGCTGCACTCCCTCCACACTGATCCTCTGACAATGCTGCACTCCCTCGACACTAACCCTCTGACAATTCTGCACTCCCTCCATACTGATCCTCTGACAATGCTGCACTCCCTCCACACTGACCCTCTGACAATCCTGCACTCCCTCCATACTGACCCTCTGACAATGCTGCACTCCCTCCACACTGACCCTCTGACAATGCTGCACTCCCTCCACACTGATCCTCTGACAATGCTGCACTCCCTCCATACCGATTCTCTGACAATGCTGCACTCCCTCCATACTGATCCTCTGACAATGCTGCACTCGCTCGACACTAACCCTCTGACAATTCTGCACTCCCTGCATAATGATACTCTGACAATTCTGCACACCCTCCATACTGACTCTCTGACAATGCAGCACTCCCTCCACACTGATCCTCTGACAATGCTGCACTCCATCCACACTGACCCTCTGACAATGCTGCACTCCTCGACACTGACCCTCTGACAATGCTGCACATCCTTCGCACTGATCCTCTGAAAATGCTGCTCTCCCTCCACACTGATCCTGTGACAATGCTGCACTCCTTCCACACTGATCCTCTGACAATGCTGCACTCCCTCCATAATGATCCTCTGACAATGCTGCACTCCCTCCACACTGATCGTCTGAAAAGGCTGCACTCCCTACACACTGACCCTCTGACAATGCAGCACTCCCTCCACACTGATCATGTTACAATGCTGCACTACCTCCACACTGACCCTCTGACAATGCTGCACTCCCAACACACTGATCCTCTGACAATGCTGCACTCCCTCCACACTGATCCTCTGACAATGCTGCACTCCCTCCACACTGATCCTCTGACAATGCTGCACTCCCTCCACACTGACTCTCTGACAATGCTGCACTCCCTCCACACTGACCCTCTGACAATGCTGCACTCCCTCCTCACTGATCCACTGACAATGCTGCACTCCCTCCATACTGATCCTCTGACAATGCTGCACTCCCTCCATACTGATCCTCTGACAATGCTGCACCCCCTCCACACTGACCCTCTGACAATGCTGCACTCCCTCCACACTGATCCTCTGACAATGCTGCACTCCCTCCACACTGACCCTCCGACAATTCTGCACTCCCTCCATACTGATCCTCTGACAATGCTGCACTCCTCCACACTGATCCTCTGACAATGCTGCACTCCCTCCATACTGACCCTTTGACAATGCTGCACTCCCTCCACACTGATCCTCTGACAATGCTGCACTCTCTCCACACTGTACCACTGACAATGCTGCACTCCCTCCATACTGACTCTCTGACAATGCAGCACTCCCTCCACACTGATCCTCTGACAATGCTGCACTCCCTCCACACTGACCCTCTGACAATGCTGCTCTCTCTCCACACTGACCCTCTGACAATGCTGCACTCTCTCCACACTATCCTCTGACAATGCAGCAATCCCTCCACACTGATGCTCAGACAATGCTGCACTCCCCCCACACTGACCCACTGACAATGCTGCACTCTCTCCACACTGACCCTCTGACAATGCTGCTCTCTCTCCACACTGACCCTCTGACAATGCTGCACTCTCTCCACACTATCCTCTGACAATGCTTCACTCACTCCACACTGATCCTCTGACACTGCAGCACTCCCTCCACACTGATCCTCTGACACTGCAGCACTCCCTCCACACAGATCCTCTGACAATGCTGCACTCTCTCCACACTGACCCTCTGACAATGCTGCTCTCTCTCCACACTGACCCTCTGACAATGCTGCACTCTCTCCACACTATCCTCTGACAATGCTTCACTCACTCCACACTGATCCTCTGACACTGCAGCACTCCCTCCACACTGATCCTCTGACACTGCAGCACTCCCTCCACACAGATCCTCTGACAATGCTGCACTCCCTCCACACTGATCCACTGACAATGCTGCACTTCCTCCACACTGACCCTCTGACAATGCTGCACTCCCTCCACACTGACTCTCTAACAATGCTGCACTCCCTCCACACTGATCCTCTTACAATGCTGCACTCCCTCCACACTGACCCTCTGACAATGCTGCACTCTCTCCACACTATCCTCTGACAATGCTTCACTCCCTCCACACTGATCCTCTGACACTGCAGCATTCCCTCCACACTGATCCTCTGACACTGCAGCACTCCCTCCACACTGATCCTCTGACACTGCAGCACTCCCTCCACACTGATCCTCTGACAATGCAGCACTTCCTCCACATTGATCCTCTGACAATGCAGCACTCCCTCCATACTGACTCTCTTACAATGCTGCACTCCCTCCACACTGACCCTCTGACAATGCTGCACTCTCTCCACACTATCCTCTGACAATGCTTCACTCCCTCCACACTGATCCTCTGACACTGCAGCACTCCCTCCACACTGATCCTCTGACAATGCTGCACTCCCTCCACACTGACTCTCTGACAATGCTGCACTCCCTCCACACTGATCCTCTGACAATGCTGCAATCCCTCCACACTGACTCTCTGACAATGCGGCATTCCCTCCACACTGACCCTCTGACAATGCTGCACTCCCTCCACACTGATCCTCTAACAAAGCTGCACTCCCTCCACACTGATCCTCTGACACTGCAGCACTCCCTCCACACTGATCCTCTGACAATGCTGCACTCCCTCCACACTGACTCTCTGACAATGCTGCACTCTCTCCACACTATCCTCTGACAATGCTTCACTCCCTCCACACTGATCCTCTGACACTGCAGCACTCCCTCCACACTGATCCTCTGACAATGCTGCACTCCCTCCACACTGATCCTCTGACAATGCTGCACTCCCTCCACACTGATCCTCTGACAATGCTGCACTCCCTCCACACTGACCCTCTGACAATGCTGCACTCCCTCCACACTGATCCTCTGACAATGCTGCACTCCCTCCACACTGACTCTCTGACACTGCAGCACTCCCTCCACACTGATCCTCTGACAATGCTGCACTCCCTCCACACTGACTCTCTGACAATGCTGCACTCCCTCCACACTGATCCTCTGACAATGCTGCACTCCCTCCACACTGACCCTCAAACAATTCTGCACTCTCTCCACACTATCCTCTGACAATGCTTCACTCCCTCCACACTGATCCTCTGACACTGCAGCACTCCCTCCACACTGATCCTCTGACACTGCAGCACTCCCTCCACACTGATCCTCTGACACTGCAGCACTCCCTCCACACTGATCCTCTGACACTGCAGCACTCCCTCCACACTGATCCTCTGACACTGCAGCAATTCCTCCACACTGATCCTCTGACAATGCTGCACTCCCTCCACACTGATCCTCTGACAATGCTGCACTCCCTCCACACTGACCCTCAAACAATGCTGCACTCTCTCCACACTATCCTCTGACAATGCAGCAATCCCTCCACACTGATCCTCAGACAATGCTGCACTCCCCCCACACTGACCCTCTGACCATGCTGCACCCCCTCCATTCTGACCCTCTGACAATGCTGCACTCCCTCCACACTGACCCTCTGACAATGCTGCACACCCTCCTCACTGATCCACTGAAAATGCCGCCCCCATCTCCACACTGAATCACTGACAATGCAGCACTCCCTCCATACTGACCCTCTGACAATGCTGCACCCCCCCCGACACTGAACCTCTGACAATGCTGCACTCCCTCCAAACTGAACCTCTGACAATGCTGCACACCCTCCTCACTGATCCACTGACAATGCTGCACTCCCCCCACACTGATCCTCTGACAATGCTGCACTACCTCCACACTGATCCTCTGACAATGCTGCACTCCCTCCACACTGACTCTCTGACAATGCTGCACTCCCCCCACACTATCCTCTGACAATGCAGCAATTCCTCCACACTGATCCTCAGACAATGCTGCACTCCCCCCACACTGACCCTCTGACAATGCTGCACTCTCTCCACACTATCCTCTGACAATGCTTCACTCACTCCACACTGATCCTCTGACACTGCAGCACTCCCTCCACACTGATCCTCTGACACTGCAGCACTCCCTCCACACAGATCCTCTGACAATGCTGCACTCCCTCCACACTGATCCACTGACAATGCTGCACTACCTCCACACTGACCCTCTGACAATGCTGCACTCCCTCCACACTGACCCTCTGACAATGCTGCACTCCCTCCACACTGACTCTCTAACAATGTCGCACTCCCTCCACACTGACCCTCTGACAATGCTGCACTCCCTCCACACTGACTCTCTGACAATGCTGCACTCCCTCCACACTGACCCACAAACAATGCTGCACTCTCTACACACTATCCTCTGACAATGCAGCAATCCCTCCACACTGATCCTCAGACAATGCTGCACTCCCCCCACACTGACCCTCTGACCATGCTGCACCCCCTCCATTCTGACCCTCTGACAATGCTGCACTCCCTCCACACTGACGCTCTGACAATGCTGCACACCCTCCTCACTGATCCACTGAAAATGCTGCCCCCACCTCCACACTGAATCACTGACAATGCAGCACTCCCTCCATACTGACCCTCTGACAATGCTGCAACCCCCCGACACTGACCCTCTGACAATGCTGCACTCCCTCCAAACTGAACCTCTGACAATGCTGCACACCCGCCTCACTGATCCACTGACAATGCTGCACTCCCCCCACACTGATCCTCTGACAATGCTGCACTCCCCCCACACTGATCCTCTGACAATGCTGCACACCCTCCTCACTGATCCACTGACAATGCTGCACTCCCTACACACTGACTCTCTGACAATGCTGCACTCGCTCCACACTGACCCTCTGACAATGCTGCACTCTCTCCACACTATCCTCTGACAATGCTTCACTCCCTCCACACTGATCCTCTGACACTGCAGCACTCCCTCCACACTGATCCTCTGACACTGCAGCACTCCCTCCACACTGATCCTCTGATAATGCAGCACTCCCTCCACACAGATCCTCTGACACTGCAGCACTCCCTCCACACTGATCCTCTGACAATGCTGCACTCCCTCCACACTGATCCTGTGACAATGCTGCACTCCCTCCACACTGACCCTCTGACAATGCTGCACTCCCTCCACACTGACTCTCTGACAATGCTGCACTCCCTCCACACTGATCCTGTGACAATGCTGCACTCCCTCCACACTGACTCTCTGACAATGCTGCACTCCCTCCACACTGATCCTCTGACAATGCTGCACTCCCTCCACACTGACCCTCTGACAATGCTGCTCTCTCTCCACACTGACCCTCTGACAATGCTGCACTCTCTCCACACTATCCTCTGACAATGCAGCAATCCCTCCACACTGATGCTCAGACAATGCTGCACTCCCCCCACACTGACCCACTGACAATGCTGCACTCTCTCCACACTGACCCTCTGACAATGCTGCTCTCTCTCCACACTGACCCTCTGACAATGCTGCACTCTCTCCACACTATCCTCTGACAATGCTTCACTCACTCCACACTGATCCTCTGACACTGCAGCACTCCCTCCACACTGATCCTCTGACACTGCAGCACTCCCTCCACACAGATCCTCTGACAATGCTGCACTCTCTCCACACTGACCCTCTGACAATGCTGCTCTCTCTCCACACTGACCCTCTGACAATGCTGCACTCTCTCCACACTATCCTCTGACAATGCTTCACTCACTCCACACTGATCCTCTGACACTGCAGCACTCCCTCCACACTGATCCTCTGACACTGCAGCACTCCCTCCACACAGATCCTCTGACAATGCTGCACTCCCTCCACACTGATCCACTGACAATGCTGCACTTCCTCCACACTGACCCTCTGACAATGCTGCACTCCCTCCACACTGACTCTCTAACAATGCTGCACTCCCTCCACACTGATCCTCTTACAATGCTGCACTCCCTCCACACTGACCCTCTGACAATGCTGCACTCTCTCCACACTATCCTCTGACAATGCTTCACTCCCTCCACACTGATCCTCTGACACTGCAGCATTCCCTCCACACTGATCCTCTGACACTGCAGCACTCCCTCCACACTGATCCTCTGACACTGCAGCACTTCCTCCACATTGATCCTCTGACAATGCAGCACTCCCTCCATACTGACTCTCTTACAATGCTGCACTCCCTCCACACTGACCCTCTGACAATGCTGCACTCTCTCCACACTATCCTCTGACAATGCTTCACTCCCTCCACACTGATCCTCTGACACTGCAGCACTCCCTCCACACTGATCCTCTGACAATGCTGCACTCCCTCCACACTGACTCTCTGACAATGCTGCACTCCCTCCACACTGATCCTCTGACAATGCTGCAATCCCTCCACACTGACTCTCTGACAATGCGGCACTCCCTCCACACTGACCCTCTGACAATGCTGCACTCCCTCCACACTGATCCTCTAACAAAGCTGCACTCCCTCCACACTGATCCTCTGACACTGCAGCACTCCCTCCACACTGATCCTCTGACAATGCTGCACTCCCTCCACACTGACTCTCTGACAATGCTGCACTCTCTCCACACTATCCTCTGACAATGCTTCACTCCCTCCACACTGATCCTCTGACACTGCAGCACTCCCTCCACACTGATCCTCTGACAATGCTGCACTCCCTCCACACTGATCCTCTGACAATGCTGCACTCCCTCCACACTGATCCTCTGACAATGCTGCACTCCCTCCACACTGACCCTCTGACAATGCTGCACTCCCTCCACACTGATCCTCTGACAATGCTGCACTCCCTCCACACTGACTCTCTGACACTGCAGCACTCCCTCCACACTGATCCTCTGACAATGCTGCACTCCCTCCACACTGACTCTCTGACAATGCTGCACTCCCTCCACACTGATCCTCTGACAATGCTGCACTCCCTCCACACTGACCCTCAAACAATTCTGCACTCTCTCCACACTATCCTCTGACAATGCTTCACTCCCTCCACACTGATCCTCTGACACTGCAGCACTCCCTCCACACTGATCCTCTGACACTGCAGCACTCCCTCCACACTGATCCTCTGACACTGCAGCTCTCCCTCCACACTGATCCTCTGACACTGCAGCACTCCCTCCACACTGATCCTCTGACACTGCAGCAATCCCTCCACACTGATCCTCTGACAATGCTGCACTCCCTCCACACTGATCCTCTGACAATGCTGCACTCCCTCCACACTGACCCTCAAACAATGCAGCAATCCCTCCACACTGATCCTCAGACAATGCTGCACTCCCCCCACACTGACCCTCTGACCATGCTGCACCCCCTCCATTCTGACCCTCTGACAATGCTGCACTCCCTCCACACTGACCCTCTGACAATGCTGCACACCCTCCTCACTGATCCACTGAAAATGCCGCCCCCATCTCCACACTGAATCACAGACAATGCAGCACTCCCTCCATACTGACCCTCTGACATTGCTGCACCCCCCCCGACACTGAACCTCTGACAATGCTGCACTCCCTCCAAACTGAACCTCTGACAATGCTGCACACCCTCCTCACTGATCCACTGACAATGCTGCACTCCCCCCACACTGATCCTCTGACAATGCTGCACTACCTCCACACTGATCCTCTGACAATGCTGCACTCCCTCCACACTGACTCTCTGACAATGCTGCACTCCCTCCACACTGACCCTCTAACAATGCTGCAATCTCTCCACACTATCCTCTGACAATGCAGCAATTCCTCCACACTGATCCTCAGACAATGCTGCACTCCCCCCACACTGACCCTCTGACAATGCTGCACTCTCTCCACACTATCCTCTGACAATGCTTCACTCACTCCACACTGATCCTCTGACACTGCAGCACTCCCTCCACACTGATCCTCTGACACTGCAGCACTCCCTCCACACAGATCCTCTGACAATGCTGCACTCCCTCCACACTGATCCACTGACAATGCTGCACTACCTCCACACTGACCCTCTGACAATGCTGCACTCCCTCCACACTGACCCTCTGACAATGCTGCACTCCCTCCACACTGACTCTCTAACAATGTCGCACTCCCTCCACACTGACCCTCTGACAATGCTGCACTCCCTCCACACTGACTCTCTGACAATGCTGCACTCCCTCCACACTGACCCTCAAACAATGCTGCACTCTCTACACACTATCCTCTGACAATGCAGCAATCCCTCCACACTGATCCTCAGACAATGCTGCACTCCCCCCACACTGACCCTCTGACCATGCTGCACCCCCTCCATTCTGACCCTCTGACAATGCTGCACTCCCTCCACACTGACGCTCTGACAATGCTGCACACCCTCCTCACTGATCCACTGAAAATGCTGCCCCCACCTCCACACTGAATCACTGACAATGCAGCACTCCCTCCATACTGACCCTCTGACAATGCTGCAACCCCCCGACACTGACCCTCTGACAATGCTGCACTCCCTCCAAACTGAACCTCTGACAATGCTGCACACCCTCCTCACTGATCCACTGACAATGCTGCACTCCCCCCACACTGATCCTCTGACAATGCTGCACTACCTCCACACTGATCCTCTGACAATGCTGCACTCCCCCCACACTGATCCTCTGACAATGCTGCACACCCTCCTCACTGATCCACTGACAATGCTGCACTCCCTACACACTGACTCTCTGACAATGCTGCACTCGCTCCACACTGATCCTCTGACAATGCTGCACTCCCCCCACACTGATCCTCTGACAATGCTGCACTCCCTCCAAACTGAACCTCTGACAATGCTGCACACCCTCCTCACTGATCCACTGACAATGCTGCACTCCCCCCACACTGATCCTCTGACAATGCTGCACTACCTCCACACTGATCCTCTGACAATGCTGCACTCCCCCCACACTGATCCTCTGACAATGCTGCACACCCTCCTCACTGATCCACTGACAATGCTGCACTCCCTACACACTGACTCTCTGACAATGCTGCACTCGCTCCACACTGATCCTCTGACAATGCTGCACTCCCCCCACACTGATCCTCTGACAATGCTGCACTACCTCCACACTGATCCTCTGACAATGCTGCACTCCCCCCACACTGATCCTCTGACAATGCTGCACACCCTCCTCACTGATCCACTGACAATGCTGCACTCCCTACACACTGACTCTCTGACAATGCTGCACTACCTCCACACTGATCCTCTGACAATGCTGCACTCCCCCCACACTGATCCACTGACAATGCTGCACTCCCTACACACTGACTCTCTAACAATGCTGCACTCTCTCCACACTATCCTCTTACAATGCAGCAATCCCTCCACACTGATCCTCAGACAATGCTGCACTCACCCCACACTGACCCACTGACAATGCTGCACTCTCTCCACACTATCCTCTGACAATGCTTCACTCCCTCCACACTGATCCTCTGACACTGCAGCACTCCCTCCACACAGATCCACTGACAATGCTGCACTCCCTCCACACTGACCCACTGACACTGCAGCACTCCCTGCACACTGACCCTCTGACAATGCTGCACTCCCTCCACACTGACTCTCTGACAATGCTGCACTCCCTCCACACTGACCCTCAAACAATGCTGCACTCTCTACACACTATCCTCTGACAATGCAGCAATCCCTCCACACTGATCCTCAGACAATGCTGCACTCCCCCCACACTGACCCTCTGACCATGCTGCACCCCCTCCATTCTGACCCTCTGACAATGCTGCACTCCCTCCACACTGACCCTCTGACAATGCTGCACACCCTCCTCACTGATCCACTGAAAATGCTGCCCCCACCTCCACACTGAATCACTGACAATGCAGCACTCCCTCCATACTGACCCTCTGACAATGCTGCAACCCCCCGACACTGACCCTCTGACAATGCTGCACTCCCTCCAAACTGAACCTCTGACAATGCTGCACACCCTCCTCACTGATCCACTGACAATGCTGCACTCCCCCCACACTGATCCTCTGACAATGCTGCACTACCTCCACACTGATCCTCTGACAATGCTGCACTCCCCCCACACTGATCCTCTGACAATGCTGCACACCCTCCTCACTGATCCACTGACAATGCTGCACTCCCTACACACTGACTCTCTGACAATGCTGCACTCGCTCCACACTGATCCTCTGACAATGCTGCACTCCCCCCACACTGATCCTCTGACAATGCTGCACTCCCTCCAAACTGAACCTCTGACAATGCTGCACACCCTCCTCACTGATCCACTGACAATGCTGCACTCCCCCCACACTGATCCTCTGACAATGCTGCACTACCTCCACACTGATCCTCTGACAATGCTGCACTCCCCCCACACTGATCCTCTGACAATGCTGCACACCCTCCTCACTGATCCACTGACAATGCTGCACTCCCCCCACACTGATCCACTGACAATGCTGCACTCCCTACACACTGACTCTCTAACAATGCTGCACTCTCTCCACACTATCCTCTTACAATGCAGCAATCCCTCCACAGTGATCCTCAGACAATGCTGCACTCACCCCACACTGACCCACTGACAATGCTGCACTCTCTCCACACTATCCTCTGACAATGCTTCACTCCCTCCACACTGATCCTCTGACACTGCAGCACTCCCTCCACACTGATCCTCTGACACTGCAGCACTCCCTCCACACAGATCCACTGACAATGCTGCACGCCCTCCACACTGACCCACTGACACTGCAGCACTCCCTGCACACTGATCCTCTGACATTGCAGCACTCCCTCCACACAGATCCTCTGACAATGCTGCACTCCCTCCACACTGATCCACTGACAATGCTGCACTACCTCCACACTGATCCTCTGACACTGCAGCACTCCCTCCACACAGATCCACTGACAATGCTGCACGCCCTCCACACTGACCCACTGACACTGCAGCACTCCCTGCACACTGATCCTCTGACACTGCAGCACTCCCTCCACACAGATCCTCTGACAATGCTGCACTCCCTCCACACTGATCCACTGACAATGCTGCACTACCTCCACACTGACCCTCTGACAATGCTGCACTCCCTCCACACTGATCCTCTGAAAATGCTGCACTCCCTCCACACTGACTCTCTGACACTGCAGCACTCCCTCCACACTGATCCTGTGACAATACTGCACTCCCTCCACACTGACTCTCTGACAATGCTGCACTCCCTCCACACTGATCCTCTGACAATGCTGCACTCCCTCCACACTGACCCTCTAACAATGGTGCACTCTCTTCACACTATCCTCTGACAATGCTGCACTGCCTCCACACTGACCCTCTGACAATGCTGCACTCCCTCCACACTGACCCTCTGACAATGCTGCACTCTCTTCACACTATCCTCTGACAATGCAGCACTTCCTCCACACTGATCCTCTGACAATGCTGCACTCCCTCCACACTGACCCTCTGACAATGCTGCACCACCTCCACACTGACCCTCTGATAATGCTGCACTCTCTCCACACTATCCTCTGACAATGCAGCACTCCCTCCACACTGACCCTCTGACAATGCTGCAGTCCCTCCACACTGACCCTCTGACTATGCTGCACTCCCTCCACACTGATCCTCTGACAATGCTGCACTCCCCCCACACTGATCCTCTGACAATGCTGCACTACCTCCACACTGATCCTCTGACAATGCTGCACTCCCTCCACACTGACTCTCTGACAATGCTGCACTCCCTCCACACTGATCCTCAGACAATGCTGCACTCCCCCCACACTGACCCTCTGACCATGCTGCACTCACTCCACACTATCCTCTGACAATGCTTCACTCCCTCCACACGGATCCTCTGACACTGCAGCACTCCCTCCACACTGATCCTCTGACACTGCACCACTCCCTCCACACTGATCCTCTGACAATGCTGCACTCCCTCCACACTGATCCTCTGACACTGCAGCACTCCCTCCACACTGACCCTCTGACAATGCTGCAGTCCCTCCACACTGACCCTCTGACTATGCTGCACTCCCTCCACACTGATCATCTGACAATGCTGCACTCCCCCAACACTGATCCTCTGACAATGCTGCACTACCTCCACACTGATCTTCTGACAATGCTGCACTCCCTCCACACTGACTCTCTGACAATGCTGCACTCCCTCCACACTGATCCTCTGACAATGCTGCACTCCCTCCACACTGACCCTCTAACAATGCTGCACTCTCTCCACACTATCCTCTGACAATGCAGCAATCCCTCCACACTGATCCTCAGACAATGCTGCACTCCCCCCACACTGACCCTCTGACAATGCTGCACTCTCTCCACACTATCCTCTGACAATGCCTCACTCCCTCCACACGGATCCTCTGACACTGCAGCACTCCCTCCACACTGATCCTCTGAAACTGCAGCACTCCCTCCACACTGATCCTCTGACAATGCTGCACTCCCTCCACACTGATCCTCTGACACTGCAGCACTCCCTCCACACTGATCCTCTGACAATGCAGCACTCCATCAACACTGATCCTCTGACAATGCTGCACTCCCTCGACACTGGCCCTCTGACAATGCTGCACACCCTCCTCACTGATCCACTGAAAATGCTGCCCCCACCTCCACACTGAATCGCTGACAATGCTGCACTCCCTCCACACTGACCCTCTGACAATGCTGCACCCCCCCCCACACTGACCCTCTGAGAATGCTGCACTCCCTCCACACTGAACCTCTTGACAATGCTGCAGACCCTCCTCACTGACCCTCTGACAATGCTGCACTCCCTCCACACTGACCCTCTGACAATGATGCACACCCTCCTCACTGATCCACTGATAATGCTGCACTCCCTACACACTGATCCTCTGACAATGCTGCACCCCTCCACACTGATCCTCTGACAATGCTGCTCTCTCTCCACCCTGACCCTCTGACAATGCTGCACTCCCTCCACACTGATCCTCTGACAATGCTGCACTCCCTGCACACTGACCATCAGACAATGCTGCACTCCCTCCACACTGACCCACTGGCAATGCTGCACTGTCTCCACATTGATCCTCTGAAAAGACTGCACTCCCTCCACAATGACCCTCTGACAATTCTGCACTCCATCCACACTGATCCTCTGATAATGCTGCACTCCCTCCATATTGACCCTCCGACAATGCTGCACTACCACCACACTGATCCTCTGACAATGCTGCACTCCCTCCATACTGATCCTCTAACAAGGCTGCACTCTCTCCACATTGATCCTCTGGCAATGTTGCACTCCCTCGACACTGAGCCTCTGACAATGCTGCACACCCTCCAGACGGATCCTCTGACAATGCAGCACTTCCACCACACTGATTCTCTGACAATGCAGCACTCCCTCCATACTGACTCTCTTACAATGCTGCACTCCCTCCACACTGATCCTCTGACAATGCTGCACTCCCTCGACACTGACCCTCTGACAATGCTGCACACCCTCCAGACGGATCCTCTGACAATGCAGCACTTCCACCACACTGATTCTCTGACAATGCAGCACTCCCTCCATACTGACTCTCTTACAATGCTGCACTCCCTCCACACTGATCCTCTGACAATGCTGCACTCCCTCGACACTGACCCTCTGACAATGCTGCACACTCTCCTCACTGATCCTCTGAAAATGCTGCATACCCTCCACACTGATCCTCTGACAACGCGGCACTCCCTCCATACTGACCCTCTGACAATGCTGCACACTCTCCTCACTGATCCTCTGAAAATGCTGCTCTCCCTCCACACTGATCCTCTGACAATGCTGCACTCCCTCCATATTGACCCTCCGACAATGCTGCACTCCCTCCACACTGATCCTCTGACAATGTTGCACTCCCTCCATCCTGACTCTCTGACAGTGCTGCACTCCCCCCATACTGATATTGTGACAATGCTGCACTCCCTCCACACTGATCCTCTGACAATGCTGCACTCCCTCCACACTGACCCTCTGACAATGCTGCTCTCCCTCTACACTGACGCTCTTACAATGCTGCACTCCCTCCACACTGACCCTCTGACAATGCTGCACTCTCTCCACACTATCCTCTGACAATGCCTCACTCCCTCCACACGGATCCTCTGACAATGCTGCATTCTCTCCACACTGACCCTCTGACAATGCTGCACTCCCTCCACACTGACCCTCTGACAATGCTGCACTCTCTTCACACTATCCTCTGACAATGCAGCACTCCCTCCACACTGATCCTCTGACAATGCTGCACTCTCTCCACACTGACCCTCTGACAATGCTGCACTCTCTTCACACTATCCTCTGACAATGCTGCACTCCCTCCACACTGACCCTCTGACAATGCTGCACTCCCTCCACACTGACCCTCTGACAATGCTGCACTCTCTTCACACTATCCTCTGACAATGCAGCACTCCCTCCATACTGATCCTCTGACAATGCTGAACTCCCTCCACACTGACCCTCTGACAATGCTGCACCACCTCCACACTGGCCCTCTGACAATGCTGCAGTCCATCCACACTGACCCTCTGACTATGCTGCACTCCCTCCACACTGATCCTCTGACAATGCTGCACTCCCCCCACACTGACCCTCTGAAAATGCTGCACTCGCTCCACATTGACTCTCTTACAATGCTGCACTCTCTCCACACTATCCTCTGACAATGCAGCAATCCCTCCACACTGATCCTCAGACAATGCTGCACTCCCCCCACACTGACCCTCTGACAATGCTGCACTCTCTCCACACTATCCTCTGACAATGCTTCACTCCCTCCACACTGATCCTCTGACACTGCAGCACTCCCTCCACACAGATCATCTGACAATGCTGCACTCCCTCCACACTGATCCACTGACAATGCTGCACTCCCTCCACACTGACCCTCTGACAATGCTGCACTCCCTCCACACTGACTCTCTGACAATGCTGCACTCCCTCCACACTCATCCTCTGACAATGCTGCACTCCCTCCACACTGACCCTCTAACAATGCTGCACTCTCTCCACACTATCCTCTGACAATGCAGCACTCCCTCCACACTGATCCTCTTACAATGCTGCACTCCCTCCACACTGACCCTCTGACAATGCTGCACTCTCTCCACACTATCCTCTGACAATGCCTCACTCCCTCCACACGGATCCTCTGACACTGCAGCACTCCCTCCACACTGATCCTCTGAAACTGCAGCACTCCCTCCACACTGATCCTCTGACAATGCTGCACTCCCTCCACACTGATCCTATGACACTGCAGCACTCCCTCCACACTGATCCTCTGACAATGCAGCACTCCCTCAACACTGATCCTCTGACAATGCTGCACTCCCTCGACACTGGCCCTCTGACAATGCTGCACACCCTCCTCACTGATCCACTGAAAATGCTGCCCCCACCTCCACACTGAATCACTGACAATGCTGCACTCCCTCCACACTGAACCTCTGACAATGCTGCACACCCTCCTCACTGATCCACTGACAATGCTGCACTCCCTCCACACTGACCCTCTGACAATGCTGCACACCCTCCTCACTGATCCACTGAAAATGCTGCCCCCACCTCCACACTGAATCTCTGACAATGCTGCACTCCCTCCACACTGACCATCAGACGATGCTGCACTCCCTCCACACTGACCCTCTGAAAAGACTGCACTCCATCCACACTGATCCTCTGACAATGCTGCACTTCCTCCTCACTGATCCACTGACAATGCTGCACTCCCTCCACACTGATCCTCTGAAAATGCTGCCCCCACCTACACACTGAATCACTGACAATGCTGCACCTCCTCGACACTGACCATCAGACGATGCTGCACTCCCTCCACACTGACCCACTGGCAATGCTGCACTCCCTCCACACTGATCCTCTGACAATGCTGCACTCCCTCCATCCTGACTCTCTGACAGTGCAGCACTCCCCCCATACTGATATTGTGACAATGCTGCACTCCCTCCACACTGATCCTCTGACAATGCTGCACTCCCTCCACACTGACCCTCTGACAATGCTGCTCTCCCTCTACACTGATCCTCTGACAATGCAGCATTCCCTCCATACTGACCTTCTGACAATGCCGCACTCCCTCCACACTGACCCTCTGACAATGCTGCACTCGCTCCACACTGATCCTCTGACAATGCTGCACTCTCTTCACACTATCCTCTGACAATGCAGCACTCCCTCCACACTGCTTCTCTGACAATGCTGCACTCCCTCCACACTGACCCTCTGACAATGCTGCACTCTCTTCACACTATCCTCTGACAATGCAGAACTCCCTCCACACTGACCCTCTGACAATGCTGCACCACCTCCACACTGACCCTCTGATAATGCTGCACTCTCTCCACACTATCCTCTGACAATGCAGCACTCCCTCCACACTGACCCTCTGACAATGCTGCAGTCCCTCCACACTGACCCTCTGACTATGCTGCACTCACTCCACACTGATCCTCTGACAATGCTACACTCCCCCAACACTGATCCTCTGACAATGCTGCACTACCTCCACACTGATCCTCTGACAATGCTGCACTCCCTCCACAATGACTCTCTGACAATGCTGCACTCCCTCCACACTGATCCTCTGGCAATGCTGCACTCCCTCCACACTGACCCTCTAACAATGCTGCACTCTCTCCACACTATCCTCTGACAATGCAGCAATCCCTCCACACTGATCCTCAGACAATGCTGCACTCCCCCCACACTGACCCTCTGACAATGCTGCACTCTCTCCACACTATCCCCTGACAATGCTTCACTCCCTCCACACGGATCCTCTGACACTGCAGCACTCCCTCCACACTGATCCTCTGACACTGCAGCACTCCCTCCACACTGATCCTCTGACAATGCTGCACTCCCTCCACACTGATCCTCTGACACTGCAGCACTCCCTCCACACTGATCCTCTGACAATGCAGCACTCCCTCCACACTGATCCTCTGACAATGCTGCACTCCCTCGACACTGACCCTCTGACAATGCTGCACACCCTCCTCACTGATCCACTGAAAATGCTGCCCCCACCTCCAACTGAATCACTGACAATGCTGCACTCCCTCCACACTGACCCTCTGACAATGCTGCACCCCCCCCCCACACTGACCCTCTGACAATGCTGCACTCCCTCCACAATGAACCTCTTGACAATGCTGCACACCCTCCTCACTGATCCACTGACAATGCTGCACTCCCTACACACTGATCCTCTGACAATGCTGAACCCCTCCACACTGATCCTCTGACAATGCTGCACTCCCTCCACACTGACCCACTGACAATGCTGCACTCCCTCCACACTGGCCCTCTGACAATGATGCACACCCTCCTCACTGATCCACTGATAATGCTGCACTCCCTACACACTGATCCTCTGACAATGCTGCACCCCTCCACACTGATCCTCTGACAATGCTGCTCTCTCTCCACACTGACCCTCTGACAATGCAGCACTCCCTCCACACTGATCCTCTGACAATGCTGCACTCCCTGCACACTGACCATCAGACAATGCTGCACTCCCTCCACACTGACCCACTGGCAATGCTGCGCTGTCTCCACATTGATCCTCTGAAAAGACTGCACTCCCTCCACAATGACCCTCTGACAATTCTGCACTCCATCCACACTGATCCTCTGACAATGCTGCACTCCCTCCATATTGACCCTCCGACAATGCTGCACTCCCACCACACTGATCCACTGACAATGCTGCAGTCCCTCCATACTGATCCTCTAACAAGGCTGCACTCTCTCCACATTGATCCTCTGGCAATGCTGCACTCCCTCCACACTGACCCTCTGAAAATGCTGCAGTCCCTCCACACTGATCCTCTGAAATTCTGCACACCCTCCACACAGATCCTCTGACAATGCTGCACTCCCTCGACACTGACCCTCTGACAAGGCTGCACACCCTCCAGACGGATCCTCTGACAATGCAGCACTTCCTCCACACTGATTCTCTGACAATGCAGCACTCCCTCCATACTGACTCTCTTACAATGCTGCATTCCCTCCACACTGATCCTCTGACAATGCTGCACTCCCTCGACACTGACCCTCTGACAATGCTGCACACTCTCCTCACTGATCCTCTGAAAATGCTGCTCTCCCTCCACACTGATCCTCTGACAATGCGGCACTCCCTCCATACTGACTCTCTGACAATGCTGCACTCCCTCCACACTGATCCTCTGACAATGCTGCACTCCCGCGACACTGATCCTCTGACAATGCTGCACACCCTCCTCACTGATCCACTGAAAATGCTGCCCCCACCTCCACACTGAATCACCGACAATGCTGCACTCCCTCCACACTGACCATCAGACGATGCTGCACTCCCTCCACACTGACCCTCTGAAAAGACTGCACTCCATCCACACTGATCCTCTGACAATGCTGCACTCCCTCCACACTGATCCTCTGACAATGCTGCTCTGTCTCCACACTGACCCTCTGACAATGCTGCACTCCCTCCTCACTGATCCTCTGAAAATGCTGCCCCCACCTACACACTGAATCACTGACAATGCTGCACTCCCTCGACACTGACCATCAGACGATGCTGCACTCCCTCCACACTGACCCACTGGCAATGCTGCACTCCCTCCACACTGATCCTCTGACAATGCTGCACTCCCTCCATATTGACCCTCCGACAATGCTGCACTCCCTCCACACTGATCCTCTGACAATGCTGCACTCCCTCCATCCTGACTCTCTGACAGTGCTGCACTCCCCCCATACTGATATTGTGACAATGCTGCACTCCCTCCACACTGATCCTCTGACAATGCTGCACTCCCTCCACACTGACCCTCTGACAATGCTGCTCTCCCTCTACACTGATCCTCTGACAATGCAGCACTCCCTCCATACTGACCTTCTGACAATGCCGCACTCCCTCCACACTGACCCTCTGACAATGCTGCACTCCCTCCACACTGACCCTCTGACAATGCTGCACTCTCTTCACACTATCCTCTGACAATGCAGCACTCCCTCCACACTGATCCTCTGACAATGCTGCACTCCCTCCACACTGACCCTCTGACAATGCTGCACTCTCTTCACACTATCCTCTGACAATGCTGCACTCCCTCCACACTGACCCTCTGACAATGCTGCACTCCCTCCACACTGACCCTCTGACATTGCTGCACTCTCTTCACACTATTCTCTGACAATGCAGCACTTCCTCCACACTGATCCTCTGACAATGCTGAACTCCCTCCACACTGACCATCTGACAATGCTGCACCACCTCCACACTGACCCTCTGATAATGCTGCACTCTCTCCACACTATCCTCTGACAATGCAGCACTCCCTCCACACTGACCCTCTGACAATGCTGCAGTCCCTCCACACTGACCCTCTGACTATGCTGCACTCCCTCCACACTGATCCTCTGACAAAGCTGCACTCCCCCCACACTGATCCTCTGACAATGCTGCACTACCTCCACACTGATCCTCTGACAATGCTGCACTCCCTCCACACTGACCCTCTAACAATGCTGCACTCTCTCCACACTATCCTCTGACAATGCAGCAATCCCTCCACACTGATCCTCAGACAATGCTGCACTCCCCCCACACTGACCCTCTGACAATGCTGCACTCTCTCCACACTATCCTCTGACAATGCTTCACTCCCTCCACACTGATCCTCTGACACTGCAGCACTCCCTCCACACTGATCCTCTGACACTGCAGCACTCCCTCCACACTGATCCTCTGACAATGCTGCACTCCCTCCACACTGATCCTCTGACACTGCAGCACTCCCTCCACACTGATCCTCTGACAATGCAGCACTCCCTCCACACTGATCCTCTGACAATGCTGCACTCCCTCGACACTGACCCTCTGACAATGCTGCACACCCTCTTCACTGATCCACTGAAAATGCTGCCCCCACCTCCACACTGAATCACTGACAATGCTGCACTCCCTCCACACTGACCCTCTGACAATGCTGCACCCCCCCCACACTGACCGTCTGACAATGCTGCACTCCCTCCACACTGAACCTCTTGACAATGCTGCACACCCTCCTCACTGATCCACTGACAATGCTGCACTCTCTCCACACTATCCTCTGACAATGATTCACTCCCTCCACACTGATCCTCTGACACTGCAGCACTCCCTCCACACTAATCCTCTGACACTGCAGCACTCCCTCCACACTGATCCTCTGACACTGCAGCACTCACTCCACACTGATCCTCTGACACTGCAGCACTCCCTCCACACTGATCCTCTGACAATGCTGCACTCCCTCCACACTGACTCTCTGACAATGCTGCACTCCCTCCACACTGATCCTCTGACAATGCTGCACTCCCTCCACACTGATCCTCTGACAATGCTGCACTCCCTGCACACTGACCATCAGACAATGCTGCACTCCCTCCACACTGACCCACTGGCAATGCTGCACTGTCTCCACATTGATCCTCTGAAAAGACTGCACTCCCTCCATATTGACCCTCCGACAATGCTGCACTCCCACCACACTGACTCTCTGACAATGCTGCACTCCCTCCACACTGATCCTCTGACAATGCTGCACTACCGCGACACTGATCCTCTGACAATGCTGCACACCCTCCTCACTGATCCACTGAAAATGCTGCCCCCACCTCCACACTGAATCACCGACAATGCTGCACTCCCTCCACACTGACCATCAGACGATGCTGCACTCCCTCCACACTGACCCTCTGAAAAGACTGCACTCCATCCACACAGATCCTCTGACAATGCTGCACTCCCTCCACACTGATCCTCTGACAATGCTGCACTCCCTCCATCCTGACTCTCTGACAGTGCTGCACTCCCCCCATACTGATATTGTGACAATGCTGCACTCCCTCCACACTGATCCTCTGACAATGCTGCACTCCCTCCACACTGACCCTCTGACAATGCTGCTCTCCCTCTACACTGATCCTCTGACAATGCAGCACTCCCTCCATACTGACCTTCTGACAATGCCGCACTCCCTCCACACTGACCCTCTGACAATGCTGCACTCCCTCCACACTGACCCTCTGACAATGCTGCACTCTCTTCACACTATCCTCTGACAATGCAGCACTCCCTCCACACTGATCCTCTGACAATGCTGCACTCCCTCCACACTGACCCTCTGACAATGCTGCACTCTCTTCACACTATCCTCTGACAATGCTGCACTCCCTCCACACTGACCCTCTGACAATGCTGCACTCCCTCCACACTGACCCTCTGACATTGCTGCACTCTCTTCACACTATCCTCTGACAATGCAGCACTTCCTCAACACTGATCCTCTGACAATGCTGAACTCCCTCCACACTGACCATCTGACAATGCTGCACCACCTCCACACTGACCCTCTGATAATGCTGCACTCTCTCCACACTATCCTCTGACAATGCAGCACTCCCTCCACACTGACCCTCTGACAATGCTGCAGTCCCTCCACACTGACCCTCTGACTATGCTGCACTCCCTCCACACTGATCCTCTGACAAAGCTGCACTCACCCCACACTGATCCTCTGACAATGCTGCACTACCTCCACACTGATCCTCTGACAATGCTGCACTCCCTCCACACTGACCCTCTAACAATGCTGCACTCTCTCCACACTATCCTCTGACAATGCAGCAATCCCTCCACACTGACCCTCTGACAATGCTGCACTCTCTCCACACTATCCTCTGACAAAGCTTCACTCCCTCCACACTGATCCTCTGACACTGCAGCACTCCCTCCACACTGATCCTCTGACACTGCAGCACTCCCTCCACACTGATCCTCTGACAATGCTGCACTCCCTCCACACTGATCCTCTGACACTGCAGCACTCCCTCCACACTGATCCTCTGACAATGCAGCACTCCCTCCACACTGATCCTCTGACAATGCTGCACTCCCTCGACACTGACCCTCTGACAATGCTGCACACCCTCTTCACTGATCCACTGAAAATGCTGCCCCCACCTCCACACTGAATCACTGACAATGCTGCACTCCCTCCACACTGACCCTCTGACAATGCTGCACCCCCCCCACACTGACCCTCTGACAATGCTGCACTCCCTCCACACTGAACCTCTTGACAATGCTGCACACCCTCCTCACTGATCCACTGACAATGCTGCACTCTCTCCACACTATCCTCTGACAATGATTCACTCCCTCCACACTGATCCTCTGACACTGCAGCACTCCCTCCACACTAATCCTCTGACACTGCAGCACTCCCTCCACACTGATCCTCTGACACTGCAGCACTCACTCCACACTGATCCTCTGACACTGCAGCACTCCCTCCACACTGATCCTCTGACAATGCTGCACTCCCTCCACACTGACTCTCTGACAATGCTGCACTCCCTCCACACTGATCCTCTGACAATGCTGCACTCCCTCCACACTGATCCTCTGACAATGCTGCACTCCCTGCACACTGACCATCAGACAATGCTGCACTCCCTCCACACTGACCCACTGGCAATGCTGCACTGTCTCCACATTGATCCTCTGAAAAGACTGCACTCCCTCCATATTGACCCTCCGACAATGCTGCACTCCCACCACACTGATCCTCTGACAATGCTGCACTCCCTCCATACTGATCCTCTAACAAGGCTGCACTCTCTCCACATTGATCCTCTGGCAATGTTGCACTCCTCCACACTGATCCTCTGATAATGCTGCAGTCCCTCCACACTGATCCTCTGAAATTCTGCACACCCTCCACACAGATCCTCTGACAATGCTGCACTCCCTCGACACTGACCCTCTGACAATGCTGCACACCCTCCAGACGGATCCTCTGACAATGCAGCACTTCCTCCACACTGATTCTCTGACAATGCAGCACTCCCTCCATACTGACTCTCTTACAATGCTGCACTCCCTCCACACTGTTCCTCTGACAATCCTGCACTCCCTCGACACTGACCCTCTGACAATGCTGCACACGCTCCTCACTGATCCTCTGAAAATGCTGCTCTCCCTCCACACTGATCCTCTGACAATGCGGCACTCCCTCCATACTGACTCTCTGACAATGCTGCACTCCCTCCACACTGATCCTCTGACAATGCTGCACTCCCGCGACACTGATCCTCTGACAATGCTGCACACCCTCCTCACTGATCCTCTGAAAATGCTGCTCTCCCTCTACACTGATCCTCTGACAATGCAGCACTCCCTCCATACTGCCCTTCTGACAATGCCGCACTCCCTCCACACTGACCCTCTGACAATGCTGCATTCTCTCCACACTGACCCTCTGACAATGCTGCACTCCCTCCACACTGACCCTCTGACAATGCTGCACTCTCTTCACACTATCCTCTGACAATGCAGCACTCCCTCCACACTGATCCTCTGACAATGCTGCACTCTCTCCACACTGACCCTCTGACAATGCTGCACTCTCTTCACACTATCCTCTGACAATGCTGCACTCCCTCCACACTGACCCTCTGACAATGCTGCACTCCCTCCACACTGACCCTCTGACAATGCTGCACTCTCTTCACACTATCCTCTGACAATGCACCACTCCCTCCACACTGATCCTCTGACAATGCTGAACTCCCTCCACACTGACCCTCTGACAATGCTGCACCACCTCCACACTGACCCTCTGATAATGCTGCACTCTCTCCACACTATCCTCTGACAATGCAGCACTCCCTCCACACTGACCCTCTGACAATGCTGCAGTCATTCCACACTGACCCTCTGACTATGCTGCACTCCCTCCACACTGATCCTCTGACAATGCTGCACTCCCCCCACACTGATCCTCTGACAATGCTGCACTCCCTCCACACTGGCCCTCTGACAATGCTGCACACCCTCCACACTGATCCACTGAAAATGCTGCCCCCACCTCCACACTGAATCACTGACAATGCAGCACTCCCTCCATACAGACCCTCTGACAATGCTGCACCTCCCCCCACACTGACCCTCTGACAATGCTGCACTCCCTCCACACTGAACCTCTGACAATGCTGCACTCCCTCCACACTGATCCACTGACAATGCTGCACTCCCTACACACTGATCCTCTGACAATGCTGAACCCCTCCACACTGATCCTCTGACAATGCTGCTCTCTCTCCACACTGACCCTCTGACAATGCTGCACTCCCTCCACAATGATCCTCTGACAATGCTGCACACCCTCCTCACTGATCCTCTGACAATGCTGCACTCCCTCCACACTGATCCTCTGACAATGCTGCACACCCTCCTCACTGATCCTCTGACAATGCTGCACTCCCTCCTCACTGATCCTCTGACAATGCTGCACTCCCTCCACACTGATCCTCTGACAATGCTGCACTCCCTCCACACTGGCCCTCTGACAATGCTGCACACCCTCCTCACTGATCCACTGAAAATGCTGCCCCCATCTCCACACTGAATCACTGACAATGCTGCACTCCCTCCACACTGACCATCAGACGGTGCTGCACTCCCTCCACACTGACCCTCTGAAAAGACTGCACTCCATCCAAACTGATCCTCTGACAATGCTGCACTACCTCCACACTGATCCTCTGACAATGCTGCACTCCCTCCACACTGACCCTCTGACAATGCTGCACTCCCTCCATACTGACCCTCTGACAAGGCTGCACTCCCTCCACACTGATCCTCTGACAATGCTGCACTCCCTCCATACTGACCCTCTGACAAGGCTGCACTCCCTCCATACTGATCCTCTGACAATGCTGCACTCCCTCCACACTGACCCTCTGACAATGCTCCACTCCCTCCACACTGACCCTCTGACAATGCTGCACTCCCTCCATACTGACCCTCTGACAAGGCTGCACTCCCTCCATTCTGATCCTCTGACAATGCTGCACTCCCTCCACACTGATCCTCTGACAATGCTGCACTCCCTCCACACTGATCCTCTGACAATGCTGCACTACCTCCACACTGACCCTCTGACAATGCTGCACACCCTACTCACTGATCCTCTGACAAGGCTGCACTCCCTACACACTGATCCTCTGACAATGCTGCACCCCTCCACACTGATCCTCTGACAATGCTGCACTCCCTCCACACTGATCCTCTGACACTGCAGCACTCCCTCCACACTGATCCTCTGACAATGCTGCACTCCCTCCACACTGACCCTCTGACAATGCTGCACTCTCTCCACACTATCCTCTGACAATGCTTCACTCCCTCCACACTGATCCTCTGACAATGCTGCACTCCCTCCACACTGACTCTCTGACAATGCTGCACTCCCTCCACACTGATCCTCTGACAATGCTGCACTCCCTCCACACTGACCCTCTGACAATGCTGCACTCTCTCCACACTATCCTCTGACAATGCTTCACTCCCTCCACACTGATCCTCTGACACTGCAGCACTCCCTCCACACTGATCCTCTGACACTGCAGCACTCCCTCCACACTGATCCTCTGACACTGCAGCACTCCCTCCACACTGATCCTCTGACAATGCTGCACTCCCTCCACACTGACTCTCTGACAATGCTGCACTCCCTGCACACTGATCCTCTGACAATGCTGCACTCCCTCCACACTGACCATCTAACAATGCTGCACTCTCTCTACACTATCCTCTGACAATGCAGCAATCCCTCCACACTGATCCTCAGACAATGCTGCACTCCCCCCACACTGACACTCTGACAATGCTGCACTCTCTCCACACTATCCTCTGACAATGCAGCACTCCCTCCACACTGATCCTCAGACAATGCTGCACTCCCTCCACACTGACCCTCTGACAGTGCTGCACTCCCTCCACACTGATCCTCTGACAATGCTGCACTCCCTCCACACTGACTCTCTGACAATGCTGCACTCCCTCCACACTGATCCTCTGACAATGCTGCACTCCCTCCACACTGACCCTCTAACAATGCTGCACTCTCTCCACACTATCCTCTGACAATGCTTCACTCCCTCCACACTGATCCTCTGACACTGCAGCACTCCCTCCACACTGATCCTCTGACACTGCAGCACTCCCTCCACACTGATCCTCTGACAATGCTGCACTCCCTCCACACTGACTCTCTGACAATGCTGCACTCCCTCCACACTGATCCTCTGACAATGCTGCACTCCCTCCACACTGACCCTCTAACAATGCTGCACTCTCTCTACACTATCCTCTGACAATGCAGCAATCCCTCCACACTGATCCTCAGACAATGCTGCACTCCCCCCACACTGACACTCTGACAATGCTGCACTCTCTCCACACTGATCCACTGACAATGCTGCACTCCCTCCACACTGACCCTCTGACAATGCTGCACTCTCTTCACACTATCCTCTGACAATGCAGCACTCCCTCCACACTGATCCTCTGACAATGCTGCACTCTCTCCACACTGACCCTCTGACAATGCTGCACTCTCTTCACACTATCCTCTGACAATGCTGCACTCCCTCCACACTGACCCTCTGACAATGCTGCACTCCCTCCACACTGACCCTCTGACAATGCTGCACTCTCTTCACACTATCCTCTGACAATGCACCACTCCCTCCACACTGATCCTCTGACAATGCTGAACTCCCTCCACACTGACCCTCTGACAATGCTGCACCACCTCCACACTGACCCTCTGATAATGCTGCACTCTCTCCACACTATCCTCTGACAATGCAGCACTCCCTCCACACTGACCCTCTGACAATGCTGCAGTCATTCCACACTGACCCTCTGACTATGCTGCACTCCCTCCACACTGATCCTCTGACAATGCTGCACTCCCCCCACACTGATCCTCTGACAATGCTGCACTCCCTCCACACTGGCCCTCTGACAATGCTGCACACCCTCCACACTGATCCACTGAAAATGCTGCCCCCACCTCCACACTGAATCACTGACAATGCAGCACTCCCTCCATACAGACCCTCTGACAATGCTGCACCTCCCCCCACACTGACCCTCTGACAATGCTGCACTCCCTCCACACTGAACCTCTGACAATGCTGCACTCCCTCCACACTGATCCACTGACAATGCTGCACTCCCTACACACTGATCCTCTGACAATGCTGAACCCCTCCACACTGATCCTCTGACAATGCTGCTCTCTCTCAACACTGACCCTCTGACAATGCTGCACTCCCTCCACAATGATCCTCTGACAATGCTGCACACCCTCCTCACTGATCCTCTGACAATGCTGCACTCCCTCCACACTGATCCTCTGACAATGCTGCACACCCTCCTCACTGATCCTCTGACAATGCTGCACTCCCTCCTCACTGATCCTCTGACAATGCTGCACTCCCTCCACACTGATCCTCTGACAATGCTGCACTCCCTCCACACTGGCCCTCTGACAATGCTGCACACCCTCCTCACTGATCCACTGAAAATGCTGCCCCCACCTCCACACTGAATCACTGACAATGCTGCACTCCCTCCACACTGACCATCAGACGGTGCTGCACTCCCTCCACACTGACCCTCTGAAAAGACTGCACTCCATCCAAACTGATCCTCTGACAATGCTGCACTACCTCCACACTGATCCTCTGACAATGCTGCACTCCCTCCACACTGACCCTCTGACAATGCTGCACTCCCTCCATACTGACCCTCTGACAAGGCTGCACTCCCTCCACACTGATCCTCTGACAATGCTGCACTCCCTCCATACTGACCCTCTGACAAGGCTGCACTCCCTCCATACTGATCCTCTGACAATGCTGCACTCCCTCCACACTGACCCTCTGACAATGCTCCACTCCCTCCACACTGACCCTCTGACAATGCTGCACTCCCTCCATACTGACCCTCTGACAAGGCTGCACTCCCTCCATTCTGATCCTCTGACAATGCTGCACTCCCTCCACACTGATCCTCTGACAATGCTGCACTCCCTCCACACTGATCCTCTGACAATGCTGCACTACCTCCACACTGACCCTCTGACAATGCTGCACACCCTACTCACTGATCCTCTGACAAGGCTGCACTCCCTACACACTGATCCTCTGACAATGCTGCACCCCTCCACACTGATCCTCTGACAATGCTGCACTCCCTCCACACTGATCCTCTGACACTGCAGCACTCCCTCCACACTGATCCTCTGACAATGCTGCACTCCCTCCACACTGACCCTCTGACAATGCTGCACTCTCTCCACACTATCCTCTGACAATGCTTCACTCCCTCCACACTGATCCTCTGACAATGCTGCACTCCCTCCACACTGACTCTCTGACAATGCTGCACTCCCTCCACACTGATCCTCTGACAATGCTGCACTCCCTCCACACTGACCCTCTGACAATGCTGCACTCTCTCCACACTATCCTCTGACAATGCTTCACTCCCTCCACACTGATCCTCTGACACTGCAGCACTCCCTCCACACTGATCCTCTGACACTGCAGCACTCCCTCCACACTGATCCTCTGACACTGCAGCACTCCCTCCACACTGATCCTCTGACAATGCTGCACTCCCTCCACACTGACTCTCTGACAATGCTGCACTCCCAGCACACTGATCCTCTGACAATGCTGCACTCCCTCCACACTGACCATCTAACAATGCTGCACTCTCTCTACACTATCCTCTGACAATGCAGCAATCCCTCCACACTGATCCTCAGACAATGCTGCACTCCCCCCACACTGACACTCTGACAATGCTGCACTCTCTCCACACTATCCTCTGACAATGCAGCACTCCCTCCACACTGATCCTCAGACAATGCTGCACTCCCTCCACACTGACCCTCTGACAATGCTGCACTCCCTTCACACTGATCCTCTGACAATGCTGCACTCCCTCCACACTGACTCTCTGACAATGCTGCACTCCCTCCACACTGATCCTCTGACAATGCTGCACTCCCTCCACACTGACCCTCTAACAATGCTGCACTCTCTCCACACTATCCTCTGACAATGCTTCACTCCCTCCACACTGATCCTCTGACACTGCAGCACTCCCTCCACACTGATCCTCTGACACTGCAGCACTCCCTCCACACTGATCCTCTGACAATGCTGCACTCCCTCCACACTGACTCTCTGACAATGCTGCACTCCCTCCACACTGATCCTCTGACAATGCTGCACTCCCTCCACACTGACCCTCTAACAATGCTGCACTCTCTCTACACTATCCTCTGACAATGCAGCAATCCCTCCACACTGATCCTCAGACAATGCTGCACTCCCCCCACACTGACACTCTGACAATGCTGCACTCTCTCCACACTGATCCACTGACAATGCTGCACTCCCTCCACACTGACCCTCTAACAATGCTGCACTCTCTCTACACTATCCTCTGACAATGCAGCAATCCCTCCACACTGATCCTCAGACAATGCTGCACTCCCCCCACACTGACACTCTGACAATGCTGCACTCTCTCCACATTATCCTCTGACAATGCAGCACTCCCTCCACACTGACCCTCTGACTATGCTGCACTCCCCCCACACTGATCCTCTGACAATGCTGCACTCCCCCCACACTGATCCTCTGACAATGCTGCACTCCCTCCACACTGGCCCTCTGACAATGCTGCACACCCTCCACACTGATCCACTGAAAATGCTGCCCCCACCTCCACACTGAATCACTGACAATGCAGCACTCCCTCCATACTGACCCTCTGACAATGCTGCACCTCCCCCCACACTGACCCTCTGACAATGCTGCACTCCCTCCACACTGAACCTCTGACAATACTGCACTCCCTCCACACTGATCCACTGACAATGCTGCACTCCCTACACACTGATCCTCTGACAATGCTGAACCCCTCCACACTGATCCTCTGACAATGCTGCTCTCTCTCCACACTGACCCTCTGACAATGCTGCACTCCCTCCACAATGATCCTCTGACAATGCTGCACACCCTCCTCACTGATCCTCTGACAATGCTGCACTCCCTCCACACTGATCCTCTGACAATGCTGCACTCCCTCCATACTGACCCTCTGACAAGGCTGCACTCCCTCCATACTGATCCTCTGACAATGCTGCACTCCCTCCACACTGACCCTCTGACAATGCTCCACTCCCTCCACACTGACCCTCTGACAATGCTGCACTCCCTCCATACTGACCCTCTGACAAGGCTGCACTCCCTCCATACTGATCCTCTGACAATGCTGCACTCCCTCCACACTGATCCTCTGACAATGCTGCACTCCCTCCACACTGATCCTCTGACAATGCTGCACTACCTCCACACTGACCCTCTGACAATGCTGCACACCCTACTCACTGATCCTCTGACAAGGCTGCACTCCCTACACACTGATCCTCTGACAATGCTGCACCCCTCCACACTGACCCTCTGACAATGCTGCACTCTCTCCACACTATCCTCTGACAATGCTTCACTCCCTCCACACTGATCCTCTGACAATGCTGCACTCCCTCCACACTGACTCTCTGACAATGCTGCACTCCCTCCACACTGATCCTCTGACAATGCTGCACTCCCTCCACACTGACCCTCTGACAATGCTGCACTCTCTCCACACTATCCTCTGACAATGCTTCACTCCCTCCACACTGATCCTCTGACACTGCAGCACTCCCTCCACACTGATCCTCTGACACTGCAGCACTCCCTCCACACTGATCATCTGACACTGCAGCACTCCCTCCACACTGATCCTCTGACAATGCTGCACTCCCTCCACACTGACTCTCTGACAATGCTGCACTCCCTCCACACTGATCCTCTGACAATGCTGCACTCCCTCCACACTGACCCTCTAACAATGCTGCACTCTCTCTACACTATCCTCTGACAATGCAGCAATCCCTCCACACTGATCCTCAGACAATGCTGCACTCCCCCCACACTGACACTCTGACAATGCTGCACTCTCTCCACACTATCCTCTGACAATGCAGCACTCCCTCCACACTGATCCTCAGACAATGCTGCACTCCCTCCACACTGACCCTCTGACAATGCTGCACTCCCTCCACACTGATCCTCTGACAATGCTGCACTCCCTCCACACTGACTCTCTGACAATGCTGCACTCCCTCCACACTGATCCTCTGACAATGCTGCACTCCCTCCACACTGACCCTCTAACAATGCTGCACTCTCTCCACACTATCCTCTGACAATGCTTCACTCCCTCCACACTGATCCTCTGACACTGCAGCACTCCCTCCACACTGATCCTCTGACACTGCAGCACTCCCTCCACACTGATCCTCTGACAATGCTGCAGTCCCTCCACACTGACCCTCTGGCAATGCTGCACTCCCTCCACACTGACCCTCTAACAATGCTGCACTCTCTCTACACTATCCTCTGACAATGCTGCACTCCCTCCACACTGATCCTCTGACAATGCTGCACTCCCTCCACACTGACCCTCTAACAATGCTGCACTCTCTCTACACTATCCTCTGACAATGCAGCAATCCCTCCACACTGATCCTCAGACAATGCTGCACTCCCCCCACACTGACACTCTGACAATGCTGCACTCTCTCCACACTATCCTCTGACAATGCTGCACTCCCTCCACACTAACCCTCTGACAATGCTGCTCTCTCTCCACACTGACCCTCTGACAATGCTGCACTCCCTCCACAATGATCCACTGAAAATGCTGCCCCCACCTCCACACTGAATCACTGACAATGCTGCACTCCCTCCACACTGACCATCAGACGATGCTGCACTCCCTCCACACTGACCCTCTGAAAAGACTGCACTTCCTCCACACTGATCCTCTGACAATGCTGCACTCCCTCCATATTGACCCTCCGACAATTCTGCACCCCCTCCATACTGACCCTCTGACAATGCTGCACTACCTCCACACTGATCCTCTGACAATGCTGCACTCCCTCCACACTGACCCTCTGACAATGCTGCACTCCCTCCATACTGACCCTCTGACAATGCTGCACTCCCTCCATACTGATCCTCTGACAATGCTGCACTCCCTCCGCACTGATCCTCTGACAATGCTGCACTCCCACCATACTGATCCTGTGACAATGCTGCACTGCGTCCACACTGATCCTCTGACAATGCTGCACTCCCTCCATACTGATCCTCTGACAATGCTGCACTCCGTCCATACTGATCCTCTGACAATGCTGCACTCCCTCCTCACTGAACCTCTAACAATGCAGCACCCCCTCCATACTGACCCTCTGACAATGCTGCACTCCCTCCACACTGATTCTCTGACAATGCTGCACTCCGTCCACACTGATCATCTGTCAATGTTGCACTCCCTCCACACTGATCCTCTGACAATTCTGCACTTCCTCCACACTGACCCTCTGACAATGCTGCACTCCCTCCACACTGATCCTCTGACAATGCAGCAATCCCTCCACACTGATCCTCAGACAATGCTGCACTCCCCCCACACTGACACTCTGACAATGCTGCACTCTCTCCACACTATCCTCTGACAATGCAGCACTCCCTCCACACTGATCCTCAGACAATGCTGCACTCCCTCCACACTGACCCTCTGACAATGCTGCACTCCCTCCACACTGATCCTCTGACAATGCTGCACTCCCTCCACACTGACTCTCTGACAATGCTGCACTCCCTCCACACTGATCCTCTGACAATGCTGCACTCCCTCCACACTGACCCTCTAACAATGCTGCACTCTCTCCACACTATCCTCTGACAATGCTTCACTCCCTCCACACTGATCCTCTGACACTGCAGCACTCCCTCCACACTGATCCTCTGACACTGCAGCACTCCCTCCACACTGATCCTCTGACAATGCTGCAGTCCCTCCACACTGACCCTCTGGCAATGCTGCACTCCCTCCACACTGACCCTCTAACAATGCTGCACTCTCTCTACACTATCCTCTGACAATGCTGCACTCCCTCCACACTGATCCTCTGACAATGCTGCACTCCCTCCACACTGACCCTCTAACAATGCTGCACTCTCTCTACACTATCCTCTGACAATGCAGCAATCCCTCCACACTGATCCTCAGACAATGCTGCACTCCCCCCACACTGACACTCTGACAATGCTGCACTCTCTCCACACTATCCTCTGACAATGCTGCACTCCCTCCACACTAACACTCTGACAATGCTGCTCTCTCTCCACACTGACCCTCTGACAATGCTGCACTCCCTCCACAATGATCCACTGAAAATGCTGCCCCCACCTCCACACTGAATCACTGACAATGCTGCACTCCCTCCACACTGACCATCAGACGATGCTGCACTCCCTCCACACTGACCCTCTGAAAAGACTGCACTTCCTCCACACTGATCCTCTGACAATGCTGCACTCCCTCCATATTGACCCTCCGACAATTCTGCACCCCCTCCATACTGACCCTCTGACAATGCTGCACTACCTCCACACTGATCCTCTGACAATGCTGCACTCCCTCCACACTGACCCTCTGACAATGCTGCACTCCCTCCATACTGACCCTCTGACAATGCTGCACTCCCTCCATACTGATCCTCTGACAATGCTGCACTCCCTCCGCACTGATCCTCTGACAATGCTGCACTCCCACCATACTGATCCTGTGACAATGCTGCACTGCGTCCACACTGATCCTCTGACAATGCTGCACTCCCTCCATACTGATCCTCTGACAATGCTGCACTCCGTCCATACTGATCCTCTGACAATGCTGCACTCCCTCCTCACTGAACCTCTAACAATGCAGCACCCCCTCCATACTGACCCTCTGACAATGCTGCACTCCCTCCACACTGATTCTCTGACAATGCTGCACTCCGTCCACACTGATCATCTGTCAATGTTGCACTCCCTCCACACTGATCCTCTGACAATTCTGCACTTCCTCCACACTGACCCTCTGACAATGCTGCACTCCCTCCACACTGATCCTCTGACAATGCTGCACTCCCTCCACACTGACCCTCTGACAATGCTGCACTCCTTCCATCCTGACCCTCTGACAGTGCTGCACTCCCCCCATACTGATATTGTGACAATGCTGCACTGCCTCCACACTGATCCTCTGACAATGCAGCACTCCCTCCATACTGACCCTCTGACAATGCTGCACTCCCTCCACACTGACCCTCTGACAATGCAGCACTCCCTCCAAACTGATCCTCTGACAATGCTGCACTCCCTCCTCACTGATCCTCTGACAATGCTGCACTCCCTCCTCACTGATCCTCTGACAATTCTGCACTCCCTCCATACTGACTCTCTCACAATGCTGCACTCCTTCCACACTGATCCTCTGACAATGGTGCACTCCCTCCACACTGACCCTCTGACAATGCTGCACTCCCTCAACACTGACCCTCTGACAATGCTGCACACCCTCCTCACTGATCCTCTGAAAATGCTGCTCTCCCTCCACACTGATCCTCTGACAATGCCGCACTCCCTCCATACTTATCCTGTGACAATGCTGCACTCTCTCCACACTGATCCTCTGAAAAGGCTGCTCTCCCTCCGCACTGACCCTCTGACAATGCTGCACTCCCTCCACACTGATCTTCTGACAATGCTGCACTCCCTCCATACTGATCTTCTGACAATGCTGCACTCCCTCCATACTGATCCTCTAAGAAGGCTGCACTCTCTCCACATTGATCCTCTGACAATGCTGCAATCCCTCCACACTGACTCTCTGACAATGCAGCACTCCCTTCACACTGACCCTCTGACAATGTTGTACTCCCTCCATACTGACCCTCTGACAATGCTGCACTCCATCCATACTGAATCTCTGATAATGCTGCACTCCCTCCACACTGAATCTCTGATAATGCTGCACTCCCTCCACACTGACCCTCTGAAAATGCAGCACTCCCTCCATACTGAATCTCTGATAATGCTGCACTCCCTCCACACTGATCCTCTGACAATGCTGCACCCCCTCCACACTGATCCTCTGACAATGCAGCACTCCCTCCATACTGACTCTCTGACAATGCTGCACTCCCTCCACACTGATCCTCTGACAATGCTGCACTCCCTCCACACTGATCCTCTGAAAATGCTGCTCTCCCTCCACACTGATCCTCTGACAATGCAGCACTCCCTCCATACTGACTCTCTGACAATGCAGCACTCCCCCCACACTGATCCTCTGACAATGCTGCACTCCCTCCACACTGACCCTCTGACAATGCTGCACTCCCTCCACACTGACCCTCTGACAATGCTGCACTGCCTCCACACTGATCCTCTAACAAGGCTGCACTCTCTCCACATTGATCCTCTGACAATGCTGCACTCCCTCCACACTGACCCTCTGACAATGCTGCACTCTCTCCACACTATCCTCTGACAATGCAGCACTCCCTCCACACTGATCCTCTGACAATGCTGCACTCCCTCCACACTGACCCTCTGACAATGCTGCCATCCCTCCACACTGATCCTCTGACAATGCTGCACTCCCTCCACACTGATCCTGTGAAAAGGCTGCACTCCCTCGACGCTGACCCTCTGACAATGCTGCACACCCTCCTCACTGATCCTCTTAAAATGCTGCTCTCCCTCCATACTGACCCACTGACAATGCTGCCATCCCTCCATACTGATCCTGTGACAATGCTGCACTCCCTCCACACTGATCCTCTGACAATGCTGCACTCCCTCCACACTGATCCTCTTAAAATGCTGCTCTCCCTCCACACTGTACCACTGACAATTCTGCACTCCCTCCATACTGATCCTGTGACAATGCTGCACTCCCTCCACACTGATCCTCTGACAATGCTTCACTCCCTCCACACTGTACCGCTGACAATGCTGCACTCCCTCCGTACTGATCCTGTGACAATGCTGCACTCCCTCCGTACTGATCCTGTGACAATGCTGCACTCCCTCCACACTGATCCTCTGACAATGCTGCACTCCCTCCACACTGATCCTCTGACAATGCTGCACTCCCTCCACACTGACCCTCTGGCAATGCTGCACTCCCGCCACACTGACCCTCTAACAATGCTGCACTCTCTCTACACTATCCTCTGACAATGCTGCACTCCCTCCACACTGATCCTCTGACAATGCTGCACTCCCTCCACACTGACCCTCTAACAATGCTGCACTCTCTCTACACTATCCTCTGACAATGCAGCAATCCCTCCACACTGATCCTCAGACAATGCTGCACTCCCCCCACACTGACACTCTGACAATGCTGCACTCTCTCCACACTATCCTCTGACAATGCTGCACTCCCTCCACACTAACCCTCTGACAATGCTGCTCTCTCTCCACACTGACCCTCTGACAATGCTGCACTCCCTCCACAATGATCCACTGAAAATGCTGCCCCCACCTCCACACTGAATCACTGACAATGCTGCACTCCCTCCACACTGACCATCAGACGATGCTGCACTCCCTCCACACTGACCCTCTGAAAAGACTGCACTTCCTCCACACTGATCCTCTGACAATGCTGCACTCCCTCCATATTGACCCTCCGACAATTCTGCACCCCCTCCATACTGACCCTCTGACAATGCTGCACTACCTCCACACTGATCCTCTGACAATGCTGCACTCCCTCCACACTGACCCTCTGACAATGCTGCACTCCCTCCATACTGACCCTCTGACAATGCTGCACTCCCTCCATACTGATCCTCTGACAATGCTGCACTCCCTCCGCACTGATCCTCTGACAATGCTGCACTCCCACCATACTGATCCTCTGACAATGCTGCACTCCCTCCACACTGATCCTCTGACAATGCTGCACTCCCTCCACACTGATCCTCTGTCAATACAGCACTCCTCCCACACTGATCCTTGATAGTGATGCACTCCCTTAGTACTGACCCTCTGACAGTGTGGAAGTGGCCCTATACTGACCCTCCGACAGTGTGGCCCAATCTCAGGACAAAACCTCTGACAGTACAGCACTCCATCATAACTGACACTCTGACAGTTCAGCACTGCATCAGTACTAACTCATTGACAGTGTAGTACTCTCTCAGTACTGACCCTCTGCCTCGGTCCTGCACCTCTGACAGTCCAGCAGTGCCTCAGGGTACAGTCTATCTGACAGTGTAACACTCTCTCTGTACTAACCCTCTGACAGTGCAACACTCCCTCAGTACTGACCCTCGGGGAATGAGGCACTCCCTCAGTACTGACCCTCTGGTGGTGCAGTGCTCGCTCAGTGCAGATCCTCTGATAGGAAGGCTTGCCGTGTGGACGGAAAATCTGACAGTGTGGTGCTCACTCAGTACGGACTCTCTGACAGTGCAGCGCTCCCTCAGTACTGACCCTCTGACAGTGCAGCAATCCCTCAGTACTGACCCTCTGACAGTGCAACACTCCCTCAGTACTGACCCTCTGACAGTGCAGCACTCCCTCAGTACTGACCCTCTGACAGTGCAACACTCCCTCAGTACTGACCTTCCGACAGTCCAGCACTCCCTCAGTGTTGACCCTCCGACAGTGCAGCACTCCCTCAGTACTGACCCTCTGACAGTGCAGCACTCCCTCAGTACTGACCCTCTGACAGTGCAACACTCCCTCAGTACTGACCCTCTGACAGTGAAGCACTCCCTCAGTACTGACCCTCTGACAGTGCAGCACTCCCTCAGTACTGACCCTCTGACAGTGCAACACTCCCTCAGTACTGACCCTCTGACAGTGCAGCACTCCCTCAGTACTGACCCTCTGACAGTGCAGCACTCCCTCAGTACTAACCCTCTGACAGTGCAACACTCCCTCAGTTCTGACCCTCTGACAGTGCAGCACTCCCTCAGTACTGACCTTCCGACAGTGCAGCACTCCCTCAGTACTGACCCTCTGACAGTGCAGCACTCCCTCAGTGTTGACCTTCCGACAGTGCAGCACTCCCTCAGCAATGACCCTCTTTTTATCTATTTCATAGAGTCTTGTGGAAATTTGGAGACATAGGGTTTGCAGATTCTGAGGAAGCATGAGAGAGACACACAAACCAAACCCTGTCTGAAACTCTCTGCAATAGACTATTCAGAGGCACAGAGTCACGGAGATGCACAGCTTGGAAATTGACCCTCCTGTCCAACTTGTCCATACCAACGAGATATTCTCATCTCATTTCATTCCATTTGCTAGCACTTGGCTGATATCCCTCTAAACCCTTCCTATTCACATAATCATCCTGATGCCTTTTAAATGTCGCAATTATAACAGACCCCATCACTTCCTCTGGCAGCTACCTGCATGCCCTTGAATAAGTGGTCAAACATTCATCCTGTCGATACAAACTCTAATAAACACCAACCTACGAAAGGATATCATTGTCCTTTTCAACCGACCCTTAGCTTCTTCATTACGCTGATTTGAACAGAGGTAAAGAAACAGAGTTAGTGACCATCCACCGTCACCCTGTTATAAAACTTATTTTCAAATGTGGCTTGTATGTGATTCCCACCCCCTCTAATAGTTGCCTGGAAGGTGGGGGTGGGGTGTACTCTCCTGCTGCAGTCCTTGGGTGTCCCACAGTGATGTTAGGGAGGGAGCTCCAGGAGTTTGACCTGAACCATGTAAAGAGCTCTCTTACTGGAGTGCCCTTTTTATAGTTGGGAAGTTATTATAGACCAGGAGGACCCGAGAGCTGCTGTCTTGTCAGAGAGAGAGGACTGGTGGGTCACACACCTCAGGTGAGGGGCGAGGTTGAGAAGCTGGGGCCTTCATGGTCATTTCAGACATGATAGAGATTGAACCAACAATGTTGGCATCACGAACCTGTTAGCTATGGTAACTGACCCCCCTTTGTAGCAGAGGGATTCAATCCCTTTAATAGAGCAAGCTGGAGAATTCAACACTAAAATCAATATGTACGGACGCACTAGAGACCTGAAACATCAATACAGAGATTGCTGAAGAAGCTCAGCATGTCCGGCAGCATCTCTGAAGGGAGAGGGAGAAAGAGACAGAGAGTTCACCTTTCAATCCAGTGATTTCTGCGGGAAAGTTCCTTCAGAACAGACCGTTTTGAGGAAGGGTCACTTGACAAAGGCACTTCACAAAGATCCTGATCAATGTAACTTTGTGATGTTAGTTCAGAAGGAACAGCTCAGACCTAACATTTCAGTGTGCCTTTGTTCTGTATCTGTTCTCCCATGTAGCCCGCCCTCCGAATACAATACCTTACACAGCCTTAAACCTGTTTGTCAACTTTCAACAGAAGCAGCCTCAGGGCATTGAACACAGACTGAATTACTCAGTGACACTTGGATCAGGTCAAGTTCTCAAGTAAACAGATGGTGGGGAAATTCAGCACAATTCAGCAGGTAGCAACGGTGAAGAGAGAGGAACAATTTGCATCCCAAATGAATCCCACTGTTCCACACTCAGCACAGTCGTGTGTTCCTTATTTCTGAGCTTCCCAATGCTAATCCACATCCAGACTGACATCCCACACTCCTCCAAATCATATCGCAGGCTAATTGCCTGGGAGAGAGGAATGCTAAGAGGGGAAATAGAATTCTGAATGGACCTTACAGTGACATTAAGTGTGAATTGATAATGACAGAAACACAGTGAGAATTTGTGCATGGACCCAGAGGCTACAGTGAATTGATGCATTTTGTCAATGCTCATTGGGACAGTGTTAATATGAAATCGTGGAGATGCTCTGTGATACAATTAAATGAATGAGCATATATAGAGAGAGAGATGGTTCTGAGTGGTCTGGCCTTCTTACAACGCAATAAATCTCCAAAGACGGTGGAAATGTATCTCAGTTTACCGAATGAGGTGATGGAGGAAGTAGCAGGTACACTTGCAAACATTTTCAAATCCCCTCTGGCCACAGGAGAGGTGTCGTCGCACTGACCATGTGGTACTGTTATTCAAGAAGGAACATGGGATATACCAGGCAGCTTCAGGCCAGTCAGGCTAATATCGTGGGTGGGACGTCTGTTGGAAGTAATTTTGGGAGAGAGAATTAATCAGCATTTAAAGAGACTGGAGTTCATGAAGACCAGTCAGAATGGTTGTGTTAAGGAGGGGTCGGGTCTGACCAATGGGATTGCACTTTTTAAGGAGGTGACCAGGTGTGTAAATAAGGGCAATACTTTCCTGTCGCCTGCTTGGAGGTCAGTAAGGCTTTTATCAGGATCCATATTGGAAACTGATAATGAACATAAAAACTCAAGATCCAAGGAATTTGGCGCAGAATGCTGAGTGGCAGGAAGCAGACAGTGATGGCCCAGTTAGAAATCTCTGTCTGCTCATGTCTCACTGTTGGGGTCTTGCTGATGTGGTTGATAGAAAAGATTTAGATTTGAATGGTGGAGGGTTAATCATTGGGTTCATGAATGATATGAAGATTGGTTGGGTGATAAATACTGAGGATGATAGCCTTAGATTACAGAAGGATGGAGATGGCCTTGTCAGATGGACCAATCAGTGACAACGGGTGAGGTGCCTGAAGACTGGAGGGTGATTAATGATGGGCCATTATTGAAGTAAGGCTGCAAGGAACAGCCATTGAACTATGGAGCTGTGAGCCTGATGGCAGTGGTGGGTAAGCTGTTGGAGGGCATTCTGAGAGACAATTTACATGCATTTGGAAAAGCAAGAATTGATTAGCGATGGTCAGCATGGCTTGTGGAAATGGTTTATCCAACTTGATAGAGGTTTTGAAGGGTTGACTGAGAAGATAGATGAGAAGGTTTCACATGGGAGACTGGTTAGTAAAAGGTTAGATGATATGACATCCAGGGAGAGAGGACAGCACGGTGCCTCAGTGGTTAGCACTGCTTCCTCACAGCACCAAGGATGCAACTTTGATTCTAGCTCCCAGCCACTGTCTGTGTGGAGTTTACACATTCTCCCTGTATCTGTGGGTTTCCTCTGGGTGTTCCGGTTTCTACCCACAATCCAAATATGTGCTGGTTAGGTGGGGTGGCCATGGGAAATGCAACATTACAGGGATAGAATAGTGAGTGTGAGTGTAGGTGGGATGCTTTTCAGACGGCCAATATGGACCTGATGGGCTGAATGGCCTGATTTTACACTGTAGGAATTCAATGATTAATCAAGAGACCCAATAATGTTCTGAGAATCAGGGCTCCAATCTTGGACTGCGGTGGATGTGGGTCCTTGCAGTCTGAAGGGGTTTGTGGATGAATGCAGTCTGAGAGTTGGGCTGGGCTGTGTTCTGAGGTGTTAAGGGTGTGAATATTTTGTGGAGGTACTGTATGAGGGGCATTGTGGGTAAACACAATAGAGTGGTGCTTTCTGAGGTATGAGGGAGCACTGTCTGGTGGTACAAGGTGCAGAATGTAGGAAGGTACAGATACACTTCCCTGATCATTCCCTCAGGGTCCGCAAGGCACACTGGTGTCGCAATTTGGGATGGAGGCCACGTCCATTTTAGAAGATTCAGATCATTTTGAACAAACATTGAAAAATAACATCACCATGTGTCTTAAACATGGATTGGAGGAAAACTGTTGTCAATGTATGGTCACTTGTAGCTTGGAGACTCTCTAGAAAAGCAGGCACCCAAACAGACCAACGCTGTCGATGCAAGACGTGGTGCACAGGAAGATCCAACAAGTCATTTGCAGTTGCTGTCTGTCTCCCTACAGCAGTCATCATGCGAGATCAGGGTTCAGTCCTAGGAGAAGTAATCTCTCCATCGAACCTTCCTCCATGTTTGTACAGTAATCGTGATTGTATCTCTGTGTGTGAGAGAGACAGAGAGCGAGTGTCTGTCTGTGTGTGTGAGAGAGAGTGCATGTATGTGTATCTCTGTGTGTCTGTGTGTGTGAGAGAGGGATTATGTGTTTATGTATGTGTCTGTCTGAGTGTGTGTTTATGTGCGTGTGTGTGAGAAGAGAGGAATGTGTGTATGTTTGAGGGAGTGAGAGTGTGTGTTTGTGTGCGTGTGTGAGAGAGAGAGGAATGTGTGTGTTTGAGGGAGTGAGAGTGTGTGTTTGAAAGAGAGTGTGTGTTTGTGTGTATGTGTGTGAGAGGAATGTGTGTGTGTGAGAGAGAGAAATGTGTGTGTATATGTTTGAGAGTGTGTGTTTGGGAGAGTGAGTGTCTGTGTGTGTGTGTCTGTGTGTGTGTGTCTGTGTGTGTGTGTGTGTGTGTGTGTGTGTGGTCTGTGTGTGTGTGTGTGTGTGTGTCTGTGTTTGTGTGTAAACTAGCCAGTCTTATTGTGTGCCCAGCTGCTGTTTCAGGTGAAATGGTCCTCGTGTCTCCAAAGACACAAAGGCTGCAAGAGTGAATTAACTGGGGGAAAGAGAGTGCTGTTCATTGCAGTGGGGATTCATCCAGTAAACCTCCCCACAACTAACATCCCTCTGGCAATGCAGTGACCAGTCCTGCACTCAGTGCTCCATGTTCACACCAATGAAATGTCACCGTAGTCTTACCAGAGCATGGGACAGCTCCTCATTAGAGACCGGTGTCTGGTGGGGATTTAATCAGAGGTTCACTATGGCCCAGCTGAGGGGAGAGGTTGGGAAGGAGAGTCCTTCAGCCAACTGAGCTAACCAACCTCACTCCAGGAGCATGTCCTATATAACCCAATTATATCCAGCCTGCACCTCAATTAGAGCCAGGAGCAAGGCCATTCGTCCCCCACCCTAACCCAGAATGGAGAGCACGGGAGGGAGAAGGACAGTGTGTGTACTTGGCGATGGTTTCAGAGTGGGATCTTGTTGTGCATTACAGCAGTCAGTCAAAAGATGAGTTAGTCTCTGCACTATGTCCTCCAACCCAGGGGCTGTGGTTCTGCATGTGAAGGGGGGGAGAGTGGGAGACAAGGAGAGAGTGGGACAGCCAGAGACAGGGGGAGGGTTTGATGGAGTTTTGGGGTTGGTGGAGAAAGGAGGGGCTGTTGTCAGAGAGAGATCGAGGGAGGGATAGCATGTGATGCAAAATCTGAGACAGGGTTGTGAAGAGGTCTCCACAGGAAGGATAGTCAATGAGGCCATTCAGGGGCCTATCCTGAGGATCCTGAACCGGTCCAGGATCATTTAATGGGTATGGGGGGATGATGGGCAGAAAGGACTGTATCTGTGATGTAAACCTTCTGTAATTCTCAGACTGGGATCTTGATCAACATTAAAATCGTCTCAGGCGAGTCAGTCAACCCAGATTCGTTTAATGGTGTGAGAAAGTGAGGACTGCAGATGCTGGAAAGTCAGAGTTACAAAGTGAGGAGCTGGGGAAGCACAGCAGGTCAGCCAGGAGAGTCGATGGGTCAGGCCTGACCTGCTGGGCAATTCCCGCTCCACACTTTCCCACTCAACTCCTTCTGCCCCAGGGAGTGTGGCTCACAGCAATGTTGGGGGCAGCGAAATATTTGAGGGGGGCACAGTTGGTAAGGTAGGTATTTGGGAGGGAAGGTATTTGGGGAAGGGAATAAATTTGGGAGGAGAGTTAAAATGAGGGGCAAATATTTTTAGGGGGTCAATTGGGTGAGCACTTTCAGGTCTGAAATAAAGAAAAAGAGAAAGGGAGGGTGAGAAAAAGAGAGAGAGGTAGAGCGAGTGGGGTTGGAGAAGGGGGATGAGAGAAAGATGGGGCAGAGACAGACAGTGAGAGGGAGGGTGTGATAGAAAGGCAGATTGAGAGAAGGAGACAGACAGGGAGAGAGAAGGACAAGGAGAGAAGGGGAAGTCAGACTGAGACAAACAGGCGTTAAAGCATGGACAGACTGAAGGGGTGACACTCAGTATTCCAGTTGGTTCCAGCTCTCTCTCTCTCAATGGTTTTTCACACTCCCTCTCTCCCATGCTCCTGAGGTTCCCTTCAGCTTGTCTCTCTCTCCCTCTCTCTCTCCCTCTCTCTGGATGGTGAGCTGGTCTCTGTCCCTTGCCATGTTGGTCACCTCAGAAAGCCTCCGGAAAATTCAAGAGATCAGTCTGCAGGTGATCCCTGGTTTTGTTCATTTCTGGATGGTTTCCCAGAACTTTCTATACTTCTGGCCAATTCAAAGAATCAGTTAATAGTTTGAAGCGTTGCTAATCATTTGGATGGCTTGTTCCTGTCAGTTTCTTTGTGTAGCAGGACCCAGTACCTTCCTGTTTGGGCCCTCCTTTATTTGGTGGAGACGTTATTAGGGATATGTCTGCCCAGGGGAACTGTTGCCTTTTACATTATGCTGATGGGATAACCATCTGGCTGCTGTCTGGCTTTTGTGATTTGGGAGTATAACTTGTCCAATATACCCAGCATCTCTTGTCTGTCTATCTGTGTTTTAGCAAGGAGGCAGGAACATTTCACCCATTCCCCCTCCCCCACCCAGTCTTTTGAATAGAAAGAAGCTTATACAATGAATTACAAACCTAATTTAAAAAGCTGGTTATGTTTGTTGTCAGAGTAGCCTGCTATTTGAGCGAAAGCCATTTTGTACATTGGTCAAACTGATTGTCATATGGCTGATAAGTGATATCATAGAATCCCTACAGAGCAGAAACAGGCCCTTCAGCCCATCGAGTCCACAATGACCCTCTGAAGAGAATCCAACTCAGATCTATCTCCTGATGATATCTGTGAAACCCTACATTTCCCATGGCTATTCCAGCTAACCTGAATATCCCTCGGCACTACCGGCAATCTGTCAAAAATGCCCATCATTGAACAGTGGGAGAAAACCCATACAGATGTAGGGAGAATGTACAAACTCCACACAGACAGTCGCTCAAGAGTGGAATCAAACCCAGGTCTCTGGTGATGTGAGGTAACAGTGCTAACCACCGAGTGACTGTGGCTCTCCAAACTGTTTCGACAAAACATATTCCGTTCTGAGAATCCATACAGAATTGTGATGCATAGTCAACATCCGGTGAGCAGAATAAATGCAAGTGAATGAGACCTGCTGGCTCAAACTCCAGGAATTCCCTTCCCGAAGGACATTGTGAGTCCACCACCTGCAACAGTTCAATGTGCAGCTCACCACCAAAACCAGCTCCCGAGCAGCTACGGACAGGCAATCAATACTGGGCCCAGACAGGAACACTCAAACACTGCAAATGAATGAAACTAAGGTGATCACCTGGGGAGTTCCATCTACCTTCCAGTCCCTGGGGGTGTATCCAAGCATTATTCACCATGATCGTACCCATCTGTTACAGCCTGCAATCCTAACCACCGGTATCCCGAGATATATGAAGGTGAGTGCAGTTAGGACCACAGCTTGATGTGAGAGGAGCCGAATTATTTAATGACAGGCGATGGGAATGCCGTGGTATGGCCTGTTCCTTCACATTTACGTAAGGGTGGTCCTTGTCAATGTCCCCTCTATCTCCACAGCATGTGGGAGGGAATCATGATAACCCATCCAAATACCTTTTTTAATGTAATTCCGATACTTTCAACTTCAAAGATCCCCATCCTAACATTGTCCCTTGGGATAATTGGAATCCCTCGCACCAAGCCCAGTGGCCCACCGAAAGTGTCCTTGCAGCTGTCATTAACCCAGCCCTTGGTGAACTGCTGTAACTGACAGTGAGGAATGTTAGTGTGGGTGTTCTCCTGGAACAAATATTTACGCTGTTTGTCACTAATCCGGGATTGGACTTTTCTCGAGCATGAAGGATCGCTGCCTTCATTTCATCGTGGATGTCCCTCCCTCACTGTTGTCCCTCAGGGAGGGCTGAATGGCCTGGTGGACAAAGTCACATGGTGATTAATTTAATTTATTTGTCAGCATCCAGTCCGTGTATGACAGACTGTCGGCCTATCTCATTCAAAAATGTATCTGGGTTTGTGACAGGATCAAACAGAGTGGCCTTTTTGGTGCTGCCCACCAGCTGGGTGCCTGGAATGGCTGTTGTGTACGGAGTGAGACCATAAGCTGCTTTACTCTGGGTAACCACAGGATTCATGGAATCTGGGTCCGTCTGTGGCTCAGGGATGGGGGCAAAAGTTGCAGTTACCTGGGAGACAGGCAGTGGGAGTCCTCATCTGTGATGTGTCAGTGTGGGGCCTGTCATTATCTCCCTGGGGAGGTAGAACCCCAAAGGCACACATTATCCCATTCTGGGAGGAGCCCTGGTTCCCTAGGGATTGTATTTGCTCCTGGCACCCCCTACTAGGACCTGATGTGAGTTGTTCCGTGTTGCAGGTGTACAGGACCCATGCAGCTGCTTGGAGCTCATACACTGTCCTTCCAGATTGTCAATGTAACCTGAGGCTGCCTCCCCATCCCCAGAGACCCTCCTTTCACTGGATTGGGCTCTTCCCAATTGGAACTGGAGTAGTCCCATGTTCCTGCAACCTTCTGTCCTGCTCATTGTGTCGGAGACCTAGCTCTGTCACAGCCTGTAGTTTTCCCTGGGGTGACCGGATCCCAGCTGCCTTATCCCAGCCGGGGGTCCTCCAGGCTATCGGCAGTGGAGTGAGCTTTCCAGCTTCCTTCCCCGGTTCTCTTTGGGCATCTCACCACAGCTCCTGTACCAGGAATCCTTCACTGCACGGCCAGGCTGGCTTCCTGCCAAATTCTGCAGGACTGTTTCACATTTGTACCGGCTCGTGTGCATATTGCTTTGGTCGCTTCTGTATTATGGGACACCTGGGTATGTTCATAGAGTCATAGAGTTCTACAGCATGGAGACAGGCTCTTTGGCCCAAACTGGTCCATTCACACTAACCCAGTTTCCCTGCACTTGACCCATATCCTTCCAATACGTTCCTCTCCATGTATTTGTCTAAGTGCATTTTAAATGTTATTGAATGGATCCTCCTCAACCACTTGCACTGGTAGTTCATTCTGTATGTGTACCACCCTCTGGTAAAAGCATTGTCCCTCAGGTTCCCTTTTAATCTTCCCCTTTCTCCTTAAACTGATGCCCTTTCATCCTTGATTCCCCAAGCCTTGGATAAAGACTGAGTGTATTCACCCTATCCATGCCTTCCATGACCTTATACACCTCTATAAGGACACCCCCTCAGTCTCCTACACACGAAAGAAAATGTCCTTGCTTGTCCAACCTCTCTCTATATCTGTCTAGTTGAGTTCTGGCAACATCCTTGTAAGTTTCTTCTGCACTCTTTCCAGTTTAATAACATCCTTCCGATAGCAAGGTGGGTAAAACTGAACACAATACTCCGTGTGCGGCCTCACTAACATCCTGCACAACTACAACAGAACTTCCCAACTTCGATATTCCATGCCCTGACTGGTGAAGGGCCCAGTGTGCCAAAAGACTTCTTCATTGCCCTGTCTCCCTGAGTTCAGAGAGACGTGCTCCTGTCATCCAAGGTCCCTCTGTTCCACTGCACTCCTTCAGGGCCTACCATTCCCCATGAAACCCCAGTCTTGATGTGACTTTCCAAAATGCAAGATCTCGCCCTTGTCTTTATTAAACTCCATTTGCCATTTCTCAGCCCAATTCCCCAGCTGATCAAGGTCCTGTTGCAATTGCTGAGAACCTTCCTCACTTATTTTAGTGTAATCTGCAAACTTACTAATCATGCCTTAAACATCCTCATCCAAATCATTGATATAGTTAACAAACAGCAATGGGCCTAGCACTGACCAGCTCAGTGGCACAATGGCTCAGTGGTTAGCACTGCTACCTCGAGACATCTCTCTCTCTCTCTCTCTCTCGCTCTTTCTCTCCCTTGCTCTCACCCCCTCACTCGTATTCTCTCTTTCTCACTCTCTCTCTCCCTTCCCCTCACTCACTCTTCACCCAAACCCTCTCTCTCACCCGTCTCTCTCTCTCCCTTGCGTCTCCCTCTCCCTCATCCTTCTGTCTCTGGCTTGCCCGCTATCTCTCCCTATCACGCTCTGTCCCCTCTCTATCTTTCTCTCTCTCTCTCTTTCCCTTCTCGTGCGCTCTTTCACTCTCTCAGACTCTCTCTCTCATTTCCATCCCCTCCTCCCGCTCAGTTGCACCTCTCTCTCTCTTGCCCCCTCTCTCTCTCTCTCACTCACTCGCCCCCTCTCTCGCCCCACTCTCTTGCTCGACCCTCTCTCTACCCAACTCTATCACCCCTCTCTCTCACCCCTTCACACTCTCAACCTCTTGCTCACATCCCCTCTCACTATCAACCCATCTCTCTCACCCTCTCTCCCCCACCTCTCTCTCTCTCTTCCCCTTTCTCTCTGCCCCTCTTGTGCTCTCTACTCCTCTCTCACTCCACCTCTCTCACCCCCCCACTCTCCCCCTCCCTCTCACCCCCCTCTCTCTCGCCCACCAATCTTCCCCCACCACTCTCCCCCTCCCCCCCTCCCCCTCCCCCTCTCTCCCCCTCTCTCTGCCCCCTCTCTCACCCCTTTCTCTCATGCTTCTCTCTCACCCCTTTCTCTCACCCCTCTCTTTCACCCCTCGTTCACACTCACTCTCACTCTCAACCCATTTCTCTCTCACCCTCTCTCCCTCCCGGCCTCTCTCTCTCTCTTCCCCCTCTCTCTGCCCCCTTGTGCTCTATTCCCCCTCTCTCACTCCACCTCTCTCACTCCCCCTTTCTCCCCTCTCTCCCCCTCACACTTCTCCCCCTCTCTCCCCTCCCTCACCCTCTCCCCCTCCCCTCTGTCTCACCCCTCTGTCTCACCCCTCTCTCTCTCACACCACTCTCTCACCCCTCACACTCCCCCATCTCTCTCGCCCACCTCACTCCCCTTCTCCCCTCTCTCTCACTTCTCTCTCATTCCTCTCTCTTACACCTCTCTCCCCCTCTCTCTCCCCCTCTCTCCCCCCACTGTCTCTGCCCCTCGCTCTCCCATCTCCCCCCTCTCTCTCCCCTCTCTCTCCCCCTCTCTCTCCCTCTCTCTTCCTCTCTCTCCCCCACCACTGCCCTCTCTCCCTCCTCTCTTTCCCCTTTCTCCACCCATCTCACCCCATTTCTCTCACACTCTCTCTCCCCTCCCACTCTCTCTCACCCTTCTCTCACACCCTCTCTCCTCCCGTCTCTCCCCTCTATCTAAGCCCCCCGCTCTCCCTCCTTTGTCTCCCCGTCTCTCCCGCTCTCTCTCTCCCTCTTTCTCCTCCTCTCTCTACCCCACCTCTCCCCTCTCTCCCTCCTCTCTTTCCCCTCTCTCTCCCCCCTCTCTCCACCCAAATCACCCCATTTCTCTCACACCATCTCTCCCATCCCCCTCTCATTCACCCTTCTCTCACACTCCTCTCCCCTCTCTCATTCCCCTCTCTCATTCCCCTCTCTCACTCCCCTCTCTCTCACCACTCTCTCACCGCTCTCTCACCCCTCTCTGTCACCCCTCTCTCTGCCACCCTCTCCCTCTACTCCTCTCTCTACCCCTTCTCTACCCCCTCTCTCCCCATCCCCTTCCCCATATGTCTCCCGCTGTTTCATCCCTCTCAACCCCCTCTCTCTCTCCCCCCTCTCTCCCCTTCTCTCAACCCCTCCTCCCCCTCTCCCCCCTCTCTCACCCCTCTATCATTCCTCACTCTCACCCCTCCCTCCCCTTTCTCTCCACCTCTCTCTCCCCCCTCTCTCCCCCCTCTCTCCCCACTCTCTCTCGCCACATCTCTCCCCCTCCCTCACCCCTCCCTCTCTCGCCCTCTCTCTGACCCCCGCTCTCCCCTTCTGTCTCCCCCCTCTCCCGCTCTCTCTCTCCCTCTCTCCTCCTCTCTCTCCCTACCTCTCCCCTCTCTCTCCCCCCTCTCTCTCCCCTCTCTCTCCACCCATCTCACCCCATTTCTCTCACACTCCTCTCTCCCTCTTGTCTCTCCCCCCTCTCACTCCCCTCTCTCTCACCGGTCTTTCACCCCACTCTCTCATCCCTTTCTCTCATCCCTCTCTCTCACCCCTCTCTCTCCCCTTCTCTCGCGCCTCTCTCCCCCATCCCATCCACTCTCTCTCTCTTCCGCTCTCTCTCACCCCTCTCAACCCCCTCTCTCACCCCTCTCTCTTCCCCCCCTCTCTTTCCCGCCTCTCTCTTACCCCCTTTCTCTCACCCAACTCTCAGAAACTCTCCCTGACACGCCGCTCTCTCTCTCACCCCCTCTCTTCCTCACTCCCTCCGTCTCTTGCTCACACTCTCTCACTCACGTTCTCTCTCGCTCACAATCTCTCTCACCACTCACTCTCACCCACTCTCTCTCAGCCCTCTCTCTCTCTCACCCTTCTCTCTCTCTCACGCCCCTTCTCTCTCACCCATCTCCCTCTCACCCCTCTCTCTCACCCTCTCTCTCTCTCTCGCTTTCACCCCTCTCTCTTACATCTCTCTCTCTTACCCCTCTTCTCACCCATCTCTCTCTCTCAGCCCTCTCTCACCCCTCTCTCTTACCTCACTCTCTCTCACCACTCTCTCTCACCCTCTCTCTCACCCCTCTCTCTCACCCCGTGTCTGCCTCACCTCCTCTCTATCCCAACCCCTCTCTCTCTCACTGCCTCTCTCTCAACACACTCTCTCACTCAACCCCCCTCTCTCTCTCCCCCCTCTTTCTCCCCCTCTATCTCTGCCCATTCTCTCAAACCCTCTCTCTCTAACCCCCTCACTCACCCCGTCACTCTCTCGCCCCCCTCTCTCTCATCCCCTCTCTCTCGCCCCTCTCTCTCACCTCTCTCCCACTCAACCTCTCTCTCTCACACCCCTCTCTTTCACCCCTCTCTCTCACCCCTCTCTCTCACCCCTCTCCCTCTCAAACTCTCTCTCTTTCACCCCCCCCACGCACTGCGTCTCTCTCATCTCCCTCTCTCTCTTCCCCCCTCTCTCTCACCCCATGCTCTCGCTCACCCCTCTCTCTCTCACCCCTCTCTCACCCTCTATCGCTTTCACCCCGTCTCTCACACACTCCCTCTCTCTCGCCCCGTCTCTGTCGCCCCTTTCTCTCTCGCCTCCTCTCTCTCTCGCCTCTCTCTCTTCCCCGTCACACTCTCCACCCTCTCTCTCTCCCCTCTCTCTCCCCCCTCTCTCGCCCTCTATCTCTCCCCCTGTCTCTCACCCCCTGACTCTCTCACCACGTCACTCTCTCTCCCCTCTCTCCCTCACTACTCTCTCTCTCACCCCCACTCTCTCACCCTATCCTCTCGCTCACCCCTCTCTTTCACCCCTCTCCCTCACCCTCTCTCTCTTTCACCCCGTCTCTCGCACACTCCCCTCTCTCTCGCCCCCTGTCTCTATCGCCGTCTCTCTCTCGCTCACCCATCTCTCACCCCCTCTCTCTCACCCCTGTCTCTCACCCTCTCTCTCTCTCACCCCAACCTCTCGCTCACCCCCTCTCTCACCCCCTCCCTCACCCTCTCTCTCTTTCACACCGTCTCTCACACAGTCCCTCTCACCTCCGTCTCTCTCGCCGTCTCTCTCTCTCTCTCGCCCCCCTCTCTCGCGCCTTTCTCTCTCCCCCTCACTCTCTCCCTCCTCTCTCTCTCCCTCTATCTCTCTCCCTGTCTCTCAGCCCCTCTATCTCACACCCCCTCACTATCTCACCCCGTCACTGTCTCTCCCACTCTCTCTCTCACCGCCTCGCTCCCAACACCCTCTCTCACTCATCCCCCTCTCTCTCACCCCTCTCTCTGTCTCACCACTCTCTCTCACCCTCTCTCTCATCCCCTCTCTCTCACCCTGTCTCTCTCACCCCCTGTCTGTCTCAGCTCCTCTCTCTCCACCCCTCTCTATCTCTCACCCCCTCTTTCTCACCCCCGTCTGTCTCACCTCCTCTCTCTTTCATACACCTCTCTCTCTCACTGTCTCTCTCGCAACACCCTCTCTCACTCACCTCCTCTCACTCACACCTCTCTCTCTCACCCGTTCTCTCTATCTCACTTCACTATCTCACTCACCCCTCTCTCTCTCAACCCTCTCTCTCATCCCTCTATCTGTCCCTCTTACCCTCTCTCTCTTTCACCCCGTCTCTCTCTCTCACCCCTCACTCTCTTTCACCCCTCTCTTTCTCACACCTCTCTCTCCCCTCTCTCTACCTCACCCGACTCTCTCTCTCTCACTCCCTCTCAGTCTCTCATCCCTCTCTCTCTCTCACTGCTCTCTCTCTCACCCCCCTCTCACCCCCTCACTCTCTTAAGCCTCTCTCACACCCTCTCTCTCATCCCTCTCTCTCTCACCCACTCTCTTTCTCGCTCTCACCCTTCTCTCCCTCACCCCCCTCACTCTCTCACCCCTCTCTATCTCACCCCTCTCTATCTCTCATCCCCCTCTCCCACCCCCGTCTCTCTCACCTCCTCTCTCCCATGCCCCTCTCTCTCACTGCCTCTCTCGCAATACCCTCTCTCACTCATTCCCTCTCTCTCTCACACCTCTCTCTCTCTCACCCGTTCACTCTATCTCACTTCACTATCTCACTCACCCCTCTCTCTCTCAACCCTCTCTCTCAACCCTCAATCTCTCCCTCTTACCCTCTCTCTCTCACCCCGCTCTCTCTCACCCCTCTCTCTCTTTCACCCCTCTCTTTCTCACCCCTCTCTCTCTCCCCCTCTCTGTCTCTCATCCCCCTCTCTCTCTCACCCACTCTCTCTCTCACCCCCTCTCACACCCTCCCTCTCGCATCCCTCTCTCTCTCTCATCCACTCTCTCTCTCGCTCTCACCCTTCTCTCCCTCACCCCTCTCTCTCACACTCTCTCCCTTTCAACCCACCTCTCACACACTCCCTCTCTCTCACCCCCTCGCTCTCTCATCCCTCTCTCTCTCTCCCACCCTTCTCTCTCTCAGCCACCTCTGTCTCTCACCCTCTCTCACTCACCCTCTCTCTCTTTCACTCCCCTCTCTCACACACTCCCTCTCTCTCACCCCTCTCTCATGCCATGCTCTCTCTCCCCTCTCACTCACCGCTCTCCCTCACTCTCTCTCTTTCTCCCCGTCTCTCACACACTCCCTCCCTCTCGCCCCCTGTTTCTCGCACCACCTCTTTCTGTCCCCCTCACACTCTCGCCCCTCTCTCTCGACCCTCTCTTTCTCTCCCTCTCTCTGTGTCCCTCCTCTCTCTACCCCCTCTATCTCTCCCTTGTCTCTCAGCCCCTCTCTCTCTTTCACCGCCCTCGCTCACACACTGCCTCTCTCTCGCCCTCTCTCTCGCACCCCGTCTCTCTCTCTCTCCCGTCTCTCTCAGCCCTCTCTCTCTCAGCTCTCTCTCCCCCTCTGCTCTCTAACCCTCTCTCTCATCCCTCTCTTACCCCCCTCTCTCTTACACTCCTCCCTCTCTCTCTCACCCCTCTCTAAGCCCTCTCCTATTCTCATCCCTCTCTCTCTTACACCGCTCTCTCTCCCCCCTCTCTCCCCCCCATCTCTCCCTGTTTCTCACCCCCGTCACTCTCTCACCCCATTACTCTCTCCCCCTCTCTCTCACCTCCCCTCTCTCAACACCGTCTCTCACTCATCTCCCCTCTCTCTCACACCCCTCTCTCTCCCCGCCTGTCTCACCCTCTCTCTCACCCTCTCTCTCACCCCCTCTCTCACCCCCTCTCTCTTACCTCCAGTCTGTCTCCCCTCCTCTCTCTCACCCCCTCTCTCTCACCCCTGTCTCACCTCGTCTCGCTCTCTCACCCCCTCTCTCTCAACACCATCTCGCATACACATTCTCTCTCTCTCACCCCCTCTCTCCCTCACCTCTCTTCTCACCCGTTCTCTCTATCTCAACTCACTATCTCACTCATCCCTCTCTCTCACTCTCTCTCAAACCCCACTATCTCTCACCCCTCTATCTCACACCCCCTCTCTCGTTCTCTCAACCTCTCTCTCTCACCACCTCACCCTCTCTCCCACGCTTACCCACGGTCTCTCTCACCCACACTCTATCTCACACTCTCACCCGCTCTCTCTCAACCGCTCACACCCCCATCTCTCTCTCATCCCCTTATCTTTCTCACCCCTCTCTCTCTCACTCATGCCCCTCTCTCTCACCCCTCTACCTCACCCTCTCTGTCTTTCACCCGTCTCTCACACACTCCCTCAATCTCCTCCCCATCTCCCTCGCCGCCTCTCTATCAACACCCTCTCTCACTCACCCCTCTCTCTCAACCCTCTCTCTCTCTCGCTCTCACCCTTCTCTGTCTGACTCCTCTCATCCCTCTCTCTCACCCTCTCTTTCTTTCACCCATCTCTCACACACTCCCTCAATCTCACCCCCTGTCTCTCTCGCCACCTCTCTCTCAACACCCTCTCTCGCTCATCCCCTCTCTCTCTCTCACCCCTCTCTCTGTCTCACCCCCCTCTCTCACACTCTCTCTCACCCTCCACTCACACCACCTGTCTGTCTCACCTCCTCTCTCTCCCACCCTTTCTCTCTCTCGCTCTCACCCTTCTATCTTTGACTCCTCTCTCTCGCCTCCTCTCTCACCCCTCTCTCTCTCTCTCAACCCATGCTCTCGCTCACCCCTAGAATTCACCCTTTTCTCTTACCCTCTCTGTCTTTCACCCGTCTCTCACACACGCCCTCAATCTCGCCCCCTATCTCTCTTGCCGTCTCTCTCAACACCCTCTCTCACTCACCCCTCTCTCTCTCAACCCTCTCTCTTACCCCTCTCTCTCACCCTCTCTCTCTCGCTCTCACCCTTCTCTCTCTGACTCCTCTCTCTCATCCCTCTCTTACCCCTCTCTCTCTTACACTCCTCCCTCTCTCTCACCCCTCTCTCAGCCCTCACATACTCTCACCCCTCTCTCTTACACCACTCAGTCTCTCTTCCCCTCTCTCTTTACCCTGCTCTCTCATCCCACTCTCTCTCTCCTGTCTCTTAAACCTCTCTCTATCTGTCTCACCCATTTCTCATCCTCCACTCTCTCTCAAACCCCTCTCTCTCACCCCTTTCTCAAAACCTCTTTCTCTCACTCTCTCTCACACCTCTCTCTCAACCCTCATCGTCTCAAACCCCTCTCTCTCACCCACCTCTCTCACCCCTCTCTATCTCACCCCTCTCTCTCTCACCCCTCTCTCTTTCAACCCTCTCTCTCGCACCCCTCTCTCTCGCACCCCATGCTCTCACTCACCCCTCTCTGTCTTTCAACTCATCTCTCACACACTCCCTCAATCTCACCCCCGTCTCTCTCGCCACCTCTCTCTCAACACCCTCTCTCACTCATCCCCTCTCTCTCTCACCCCTCTCTCTGTCTAACCACTCTCACTCACCCTCTCACTCACGCCCCACTCACACCACCTGTCTGTCTCACCTCCTCTCTCTCCCACCCTTTCTCTCTGTCAACCCCTCTCTCTCCCACCCGCATCCCTCTCTCTCACCCCTCTCTCTCCCCTCTCTCTCTCACACCCATCTCTCTCTCACACCTCTCTCTCACCTCTCATTCACGCCCCTCTCTCACACACTCCCTCACTCTCGACCCCTCTCTCTCTCACCCTTTTCTCTCACCCCTCTCTCTCTCGCCCCTTTCTCTCTCACTCCATGCTCTAGCTGACCCCTCTCTCTCACCCCTCTCTCTCACCCTCTCTTTCTTTCACCCCGTCTCTCACACACTCCCTCAATCCCGCCCCCTGTCTCTCTCGCCACCTTTCTCTCTCTCCCCCGTCTCTCACCCCCTGACTCTCTCACCCCGTCCCTCTCTCTCCCTCTCTCTCTCTCTCATCGCCTCTCTCTCAACACGCTCTCTCACTCATCACACCTCTCTCATCCCTCTCTCTCCCTCACCCGACTCTCTCTCTCGCTCCCTCTCTGTCTGTCACTCCTCTCTCTCTCTCTCTCTCACCCTCTCACAGTCTCACCTCCTCTCTCTCACTCCCCTCTCTCTCATCCTTTCTCTCTCTCACACACCCGCTCTCTCTCACCCCTCTCTCTCTCGTTCACCCCTCTCTCAGCCCTCTCTCTCCCTCACCCGACTCTCTCTCTCGCTCCCTCTCTGTCTCTCACTCCTCTCTCTCTCTCTCTCTCACCCTCTCACAGTCTCACCCCTCTCTCTCACCCTCTCTGTCTCAGCCCTTCTCTCTGTCTCTCTCTCTCACGCCCCTCTCTCTCACCCCTATCTCCCTCTCACTCCTCTCTCTCAGCCTCTCTCTCTTACACCTCTCTCTCTCAACCCTCTCTCTCACCTCTCTCTCACACACACACATTCTCTCTCTCGCTCTCACCTTTCTCTCTCTCACACCTCTCCCTCTCTCTCACCTCTCTCTCTCTCACTCCTCTCTCTCTCACCCTCTCTCTTTCACTGCCCTCTCTAACACACTGCCTCTCTCTCGACCCCTCTGTCTCACCCCGTCTCTCTCACGCCTCTCTCTCTCTCTCACTTATCTCTCTCACTCAGCTCTCTATCATCCCTCTTTTACCCCCTCTCTCTTACACTCCTCCCTCTCTCTCATCCCTCTCTCAGCCCGCTCATACTCTCACCCCTCTCTCTTACATTACTCTCTCTCTCCTTCTTTCTCCCTCTCTCTCCCTTCCCCTCTCTCTCATCCCGCACTCTCACCCCTCTCTCTTACCCCCCTCTCTCTTACACCCCTCTCTATCTCTCTCACCACTCTATCTCACCCACACTCTATATCTCACCCTCTCTCTCTCACCCCTCTCTCTCCCTCTCTCACCCCCCTCTCTCTCACTCCTTCTCTCTCTCACCCTCTCTCTCTCACATCTCTCTCACCCCCCCCCTCAGCCTTCTCTGTCTCACCCCTGTCTCTCTCACACGCCCCTCTCTCACCCCTCTTCCTTACACCCCTCTCTCTCTCCCTCTCTCTCTACCCCTCTCTTTCATGACACTCCCTCACCCCTCTCTCTCACCCTCTCTCTCTCTCATCCCCTCTCTCTCAGCCCCTCTCTCTCACCCCCTTCTCTTCCTCACACCTTCTCGCTCTTAACATTCTCTCTCTCACCCCTCTCGCGCTCTCTCACCCTCATTCTCTCTCTCACCTCCCTCTCTCACACGTTCTCTCTCCCTCGCCCCCTACACTCTCCCACTCCATCTCGCCCAATCTCTTTCACGCCCACTCTCTACTTCTGCCCCCCTCTCACTCTCTCTCTCGCCCACTCTCTCTCAACCACTCTCTCTCTCACCCACCCTCTCTCTCGCTCCCTCTCTCTCACACACCCTCTCCCTCTCTCACCCCTCTCGCGCTCACTCTCACTCCCTCTTTCTCAGTCCCTCTCTCTCTCACACCCTCTCACTCTCACACCCTCTCACTCTCACTCCCTCTCTCTCACGCCCTGTCTCTCTCTCACACCCCTTCCCTCTCACACCCTCACTATCTCACCCGTTCTCTCTGACCCCTCTCACACCCATGTCTCTCTCCCCTCTCTCTCTCACCCCTCTCGCGCTCTCTCACCTCTCTCTCTTGCCCACTCTCTCTCTCGCCCACTCTCTCTCGCCCACTCTCTCTCTCGCCCACTCTCTCTCTCGCCCACTCTCTCTCTCGCCCACTCTCTCTCTTGCCCACTCTCTCTCTCGCCCACTCTCTCTCTCTCACCCACTCTCTCTCATCCACTCTCTCTCACACCCACTCTCTCTCTCACACCCACTCTCTCTCTCACTCACTCTCTCTTTTCACACACTCTCTCACCGACTCTCTCTCTCGCCCACACTCTCTCTTGCCCACCCTCTCTCTCTCGCCCACTCTCTCTCTCGCCCACTCTCTCTCTCACACCCACTCTCTCTCTCTCGCTCACTCTCTCACACACTCTCTCACCCACTCTCCCTCTCGCCCACTCTCTCTCTCGCCCACTCTCTCTCTTGCCCACTCTCTCTCGCCGACTCTCTCTCTCGCCCACTCTCTCTCTCGCCCACTTTCTCTCTCTCGCTAACTCTCTCTCTAACCCACTCTCTCTCTAGCCCACTCTCTCTCTCGCCCACTCTCTCTCTCACTCACTCTCTCTCTTGCCCACGCTCTCTCTTGCCCACTCTCTCTCGTGCACTATCTCTCTCGCCCACTCTTTCTCTCGCCCACTTTCTCTCTCTCGCCCACTCTCTCACACCCACTCTCTCCCTCTCGCCCACTCTCTCTCTCTCACACACTCTCTCTCGCCCACTCTCTCTCGCCCACTCTCTCTCTCTCTCTCACCCACTCTCTCTCACGCCCACTCTCTCTCTCACCCACTGTCTCTCACGCCCACTCTCTCTCTCACCCACTCTCTCTCACGCCCACTCTCTCTCTCGCCCACTCTCTCTCTCACTCACTCTCTCTCTTGCCCACGCTCTCTCTTGCCCACTCTCTCTCGTGCACTATCTCTCTCGCCCACTCTTTCTCTCGCCCACTTTCTCTCTCTCGCTCACTCTCTCTCTAACCCACTCACTCTCTCGCCCACTCTCTCACACCCACTCTCTCCCTCTCGCCCACTCTCTCTCTCTCACACACTCTCTCTCGCCCACTCTCTCTCTCGCCCACTCTCTCTCTCTCTCTCACCCACTCTCTCTCTCACCCACTCTCTCTCACGCCCACTCTCTCTCACGCCCACTCTCTCTCTCGCCCACTTTCTCTCCCGCCCACTCTCCCTCGCCCACTCTTTCTCTCGCTGACTCTCTCTCTAACCCACTCTCCCTCTCCACCACCCTCCCTCTTGCCCACTCTCTCTCTCACACACTCTCTCTCTCACCCACTCTCTCTCTCGCCCACTCTCTCTCTCACACACTCTCTCTTGCCCACTCTCTCTCTCTCACCCACTCTCTCTCTCTCGCCCACACTCTCTCTCACACACTCTCTCTTTCCCACTCTCTCTCTCACACACTCTCTCTCTCTCGCCCACTCTCTCTCTCACACACTCTCTCTCTCGCCCACTCTCTCTCTCGCCCGCTCTCTCACGCCCACTCTCTCTCTCTCACCGACTCTCTCTCTCTCTCGCCCACTCTCTCTCTCACACGCTCTCTCTTGCCCACTCTCTCTCGTGCACTATCTCTCTCGCCCACTTTCTCTCTCTCGCTCACTCTCTCTCTAACCCACTCTCTCTCTCGCCCACTCTCTCACACCCACTCTCTCCCTCTCGCCCACTCTCTCTCTCTCACACACTCTCTCTCTCACACACACTCTCTCTCGCCCACTCTCTCCCTTGCCCACACTCTCTCTCTCTCACCCACTCTCTCTCACGCCCACTCTCTCTCTCACCCACTCTCTCTCTTGCCCACTTTCTCTCCCGCCCACTCTCCCTCGCCCACTCTTTCTCTCGCTGACTCTCTCTCTAACCCACTCTCCCTCTCCACCACCCTCTCTCTTGCCCACTCTCTCTCTCGCCCACTCTCTCTCACACACTCTCTCTTGCCCACTCTCTCTCTCGCCCACTCTCTCACGCCCACTCTCTCTCTCTCTCACCCACTGTCTCTCTCTTGCCCACTCTCTCTCTCACACACTCTCTCTCTCTCGCCCACTCTCTCACGCCCACTCTCTCTCTCTCTCACCCACTGTCTCTCTCTTGCCCACTATCTCTCTCACCCACTCTCTCTCTCACCGACTCTCTCTCTTGCCCACTCTCTCTCCCGCCTACTCTCCCTCGCCCACTCTCTCTCTCGCCCACTCTCTCACACCCACTCTCTCCCTCTCGCCCACTCTCTCTCTCTCACACTCTCTCTCGCCCACTCTCTCTCTCACCCACTCTCTCTCACGCCCACTCTCTCTCTCACCCACTGTCTCTCACGCCCACTCTCTCTCTCACCCACTCTCTCTCACGCCCACTCTCTCTCTCGCCCACTCTCTCTCTCACTCACTCTCTCTCTTGCCCACGCTCTCTCTTGCCCACTCTCTCTCGTGCACTATCTCTCTCGCCCACTCTTTCTCTCGCCCACTTTCTCTCTCTCGCTCACTCTCTCTCTAACCCACTCACTCTCTCGCCCACTCTCTCACACCCACTCTCTCCCTCTCGCCCACTCTCTCTCTCTCACACACTCTCTCTCGCCCACTCTCTCTCTCGCCACTCTCTCTCTCTCTCTCACCCACTCTCTCTCTCACCCACTCTCTCTCACGCCCACTCTCTCTCACGCCCACTCTCTCTCTCACCCACTTTCTCTCCCGCCCACTCTCCCTCGCCCACTCTTTCTCTCGCTGACTCTCTCTCTAACCCACTCTCCCTCTCCACCACCCTCCCTCTTGCCCACTCTCTCTCTCACACACTCTCTCTCTCACCCACTCTCTCTCTCGCCCACTCTCTCTCTCACACACTCTCTCTTGCCCACTCTCTCTCTCTCACCCACTCTCTCTCTCTCGCCCACACTCTCTCTCACACACTCTCTCTTTCCCACTCTCTCTCTCACACACTCTCTCTCTCTCGCCCACTCTCTCTCTCACACACTCTCTCTCTCGCCCACTCTCTCTCTCGCCCGCTCTCTCACGCCCACTCTCTCTCTCTCACCGACTCTCTCTCTCTCTCGCCCACTCTCTCTCTCACACGCTCTCTCTTGCCCACTCTCTCTCGTGCACTATCTCTCTCGCCCACTCTTTCTCTCGCCCACTTTCTCTCTCTCGCTCACTCTCTCTCTAACCCACTCTCTCTCTCGCCCACTCTCTCACACCCACTCTCTCCCTCTCGCCCACTCTCTCTCTCTCACACACTCTCTCTCTCACACACACTCTCTCTCGCCCACTCTCTCCCTTGCCCACTCTCTCTCTCTCTCACCCACTCTCTCTCACGCCCACTCTCTCTCTCACCCACTCTCTCTCTTGCCCACTTTCTCTCCCGCCCACTCTCCCTCGCCCACTCTTTCTCTCGCTGACTCTCTCTCTAACCCACTCTCCCTCTCCACCACCCTCTCTCTTGCCCACTCTCTCTCTCGCCCACTCTCTCTCTCACACACTCTCTCTTGCCCACTCTCTCTCTCGCCCACTCTCTCACGCCCACTCTCTCTCTCTCTCACCCACTGTCTCTCTCTTGCCCACTCTCTCTCTCACACACTCTCTCTCTCACGCCCACTCTCCCTCGCCCACTATCTCTCTCACCCACTCTCTCTCTCACCGACTCTCTCTCTTGCCCACTCTCTCTCCCGCCTACTCTCCCTCGCCCACTCTCTCTCTCGCCCACTCTCTCACACCCACTCTCTCCCTCTCGCCCACTCTCTCTCTCTCACACACTCTCTCTCGCCCACTCTCTCTCTCGCCCACTCTCTCTCTCTCTCTCACCCACTCTCTCTCACGCCCACTCTCTCTCTCTCACACACTCTCTCTCACCCACTGTCTCTCACGCCCACTCTCTCTCTCACCCACTCTCTCTCACGCCCACTCTCTCTCTCGCCCACTCTCTCTCTCACTCACTCTCTCTCTTGCCCACGCTCTCTCTTGCCCACTCTCTCTCGTGCACTATCTCTCTCGCCCACTCTTTCTCTCGCCCACTTTCTCTCTCTCGCTCACTCTCTCTCTAACCCACTCACTCTCTCGCCCACTCTCTCACACCCACTCTCTCCCTCTCGCCCACTCTCTCTCTCTCACACACTCTCTCTCGCCCACTCTCTCTCTCGCCCACTCTCTCTCTCTCTCTCACCCACTCTCTCTCACGCCCACTCTCTCTCTCACCCACTCTCTCTCACGCCCACTCTCTCTCTCGCCCACTTTCTCTCCCGCCCACTCTCCCTCGCCCACTCTTTCTCTCGCTGACTCTCTCTCTAACCCACTCTCCCTCTCCACCACCCTCCCTCTTGCCCACTCTCTCTCTCACACACTCTCTCTCTCACCCACTCTCTCTCTCGCCCACTCTCTCTCTCACACACTCTCTCTTGCCCACTCTCTCTCTCTCACCCACTCTCTCTCTCTCGCCCACACTCTCTCTCACACACTCTCTCTTTCCCACTCTCTCTCTCACACACTCTCTCTCTCTCGCCCACTCTCTCTCTCACACACTCTCTCTCTCGCCCACTCTCTCTCTCGCCCGCTCTCTCACGCCCACTCTCTCTCTCTCACCGACTCTCTCTCTCTCTCGCCCACTCTCTCTCTCACACGCTCTCTCTTGCCCACTCTCTCTCGTGCACTATCTCTCTCGCCCACTCTTTCTCTCGCCCACTTTCTCTCTCTCGCTCACTCTCTCTCTAACCCACTCTCTCTCTCGCCCACTCTCTCACACCCACTCTCTCCCTCTCGCCCACTCTCTCTCTCTCACACACTCTCTCTCGCCCACTCTCTCCCTTGCCCACTCTCTCTCTCTCTCACCCACTCTCTCTCACGCCCACTCTCTCTCTCACCCACTCTCTCTCTTGCCCACTTTCTCTCTCACCCACTCTCTTTCACGCCCACTCTCTCTCTCACCCACTCTCTCTCTTGCCCACTTTCTCTCCCGCCCACTCTCCCTCGCCCACTCTTTCTCTCGCTGACTCTCTCTCTAACCCACTCTCCCTCTCCACCACCCTCTCTCTTGCCCACTCTCTCTCTCACCCACTCTCTCTCTCACCCACTCTCTCTCTCGCCCACTCTCTCTCTCACACACCCTCTCTTGCCCACTCTCTCTCTCGCCCACTCTCTCACGCCCACTCTCTCTCTCTCTCACCCACTGTCTCTCTCTCGCCCACTCTCTCTCTCTCTCGCCCACTCACTCTCTCTCTCGCCCACTCTCTCTCTCGCCCACTCTCTCTCTCGCCCACTCTCTCCCTCGCCCACTCTCTCTCTCGCCCACTCTCTCTCTCGCCCACTCTCTCTCTCGCCCACTCTCTCTCTCGCCCACTCTCTCACTCTCTCCCACTGTCTCTCGCCCACTCTCACACTCTCTCCCACTCTCTCACTCTCTCCCACTCTCTCTCTCGCCCACTCTCTCTCATGCACTCTCTCACTCTCTCCCACTCTCTCTCTCGCCCACTCTCTCTCTCGCCCACTCTCTCTCTCTCGCCCACTATGTCCCTCTTCCCCCTCTCACTCTCACCCACACTCTCTCTCTCGCCCACTCTCTCACTCTCTCCCACTGTCTCTCGCCCACTCTCACACTCTCTCCCACTCTCTCACTCTCTCCCACTCTCTCTCTCGCCCACTCTCTCTCACGCACTCTCTCACTCTCTCCCACTCTCTCTCTCGCCCACTCTCACACTCTCTCCCACTCTCACACTCTCTCCCACTCTCTCTCTCTCGCCCACTCTCTCTCTCGCCCACTCTCTCTCTCTCGCCCACTATGTCCCTCTTCCCCCTCTCACTCTCACCCACACTCTCTCTATCGCCCACTCACTCTCTCTCTTGCCCACTCTCTCTCCCGCCGACTCTCCCTCGCCCACTATCTCTCTCACCCACTCTCTGTCTTGCCCGCTTTCTCTCTCTCGCTCACTCTCTCTCACCCACTCTCTCTCTCGCCCACTCTCTCTCTCGCCCGCTTTCTCTCTCTCGCTCACTCTCTCTCTCACCCACTCTCTCTCTCTCACCCACTCTCTCTCACCCACTCTCTCTCTCGCCCGCTTTCTCTCGCCCACTATCTCTCTCATCTACTCTCTCTCTCGCCCACTCTCTCTCTCACCCACTCTCTGTCTCTCCAACACTCTCTCATGACCACTCTCTCTCCCACTCTCTCTCTCTCGCCCACTCTCTCTCTCGCCCACTATCTCTCTCATCTACTCTCTCTCTCACCCACTCTCTGTCTCTCCAACACTCTCTCATGACCACTCTCTCTCCCACTCTCTCTCTCTCGCCCACTCTCTCTCCCACTCTCTCTCTCTCGCCCACTCTCTCTCGCCCACTCTCTCTCTCGCCCACTATGTCCCTCTTCCCCCCTCTCACTCTCACCCACACTCTCTCTATCGCCCACTCTTTCTCTCTCTCGCCCACTCTCTCTCACCTAATCTTTCGTCCAGTCTCTCTCTCACCCACTCCCTCTTGCCCACTCTCTCTCGGCCACACTATCTTTCACCCACTCTCTCACTCTCTCTCTCTCACTCTTTCGCTCACCCACTCTATATCTCGCCCACTCTCTCACTCTCTCCCACTCTCTCTCTCGCCCACTCTCTCACTCTCGCCCAGTCACACTCTCGCCCACTCTCTCTTTGGTCCGGTCTCTCTCTCACCCACACTGTGTCTCGCCCACTCTCTCTCTCGCCCGCTTTCTCTCTCACCCACACTCTCTCTCGCCCACTCTCTTACTCTTTCCTACTCTCTCTCTCGCCCACTCTCTCCCACGCCCACTCTCTCATTCTCTACCACTCTCTCTCTCGCCCACTCTCTCATTCTCTTCCACTCTCGGTCTCGCCCACTCTCTGTCTCGCCCACTCACTCTCTCGTCCAGTCTCACGCTCGCCCACTCTCTCTCTCGCCCACTCTCTTACTCTCTCCTACTCTCTCTCTCGCCCACTCTCTCATTCTCTTCCACTCTCGGTCTCGCCCACTCTCTCTCTCGCCCACTCACACTCTCGTCCAGTCTCACGCTCGCCCACTCTCTCTCTCGCCCACTCTCTTACTCTCTCCTACTCTCTCTCTCGCCCACTCTCTCCCACGCCCACTCTCTCATTCTCTACCACTCTCTCTCTCGCCCACTCTCTCATTCTCTTCCACTCTCGGTCTCGCCCACTCTCTGTCTCGCCCACTCACTCTCTCTCGCCCAGTCTCACTCTCGCCCACTCTCTCTCACCCACTCTTTCTTTGGCCCAGTTTCACGCTCACCCACTCTCTCTCTCGCCCACTCTCTCTCTCACCCACTCTCTCTCTCACCCACACTCTCTCTCGCCCACTCTCTCATTCTAGCCCTCTCACTCTCTCACCCACTCTCTGTCTCGCTCACACTCTCTCCTGCCCACTCTCTCTCTCGCCCACTCTCTCATTCTCGCCCACTCTCTCTCGCCAACTCTCTGTCTCGCCCACTATGTCCCTCTTCCCCCTCTCACTCTCACCCACACTCTCTCTCGCCCACTCTCTCTCTCTCGCCCACTCTCTCTCTCTCGCCCACTCTTTCTCTCGCCCACTATGTCCCTCTTCCCCCTCTCACTCTCACCCACACTCTCTCTCTCGCCCACTCACTCTCACTCTCACCCACACTCTCTCTCTCGCCCACTCACTCTCACTCTCACCCACACTCTCTCTCTCTCGCCCACTCACTCTCACTCTCACCCACACTGTCTCTCTCGCCCACTCACTCTATCTCTCGCCCACTCTCTTTCGCCCACTCTTTCTCTCTCTCGCCCACACTCTCTCTCACCCACTCCCTCTTGCCCACTCTCTCTCTCGCCCACTATCTCCCTCTGCCCCCTCTCTCTCGCCAACTCTCTCTCTCGCCCATTCTGTCTCACCCACTCTCTGTCGCACACTCTCTCACCCACTCTCTCTCTAGCCCTCTCACTCTCTCACCCACTCTCTCACTCTCGCCCTTTCTCTCTCTCTCACCCACTCTCTCTCTCACCCACACTCTCTCTCACCCAATCTCTCACTCTAGCCCTCTCACTCTCTCACCCACTCTCTCACTCTCGCCCTTTCTCTCTCTCACACCCACTCCCTCTCTCGCCCACTCTCTCTCTCACCTACTCTTTCTCTATTGCCCACACTTTCTTTCGCCCACTCTCTCTCGCCCTCTCTCTCTCCCACTCTCTCTCTCGCCCACACTCTCTCTCGCCCACTCTCTCTCCCCCACTCTCTCACTCTCTCCCACTTTCTCTCGCCCACTCTCTCACTCTCGCTCAGTCTCACTCTCACCCACTCTCTGTCTCGCCCACACTCTGTCTCACCCACACTCTCTCTCACCCACACTCTCTTTCGCCCACTCCCTTTGCCCACTCTCTCTCTCGCCTACTATCTCCCTCTGCCCCCTCTCTCTCACCCACTCTCTCTCACCCACTCTCCCTCTGCCCCCTCACTCACTCTCTCCCACACTCTCTCTTGCCCGCTTTGTCTCACCCCCACTCTCTCATTTCCACTCTCTCTCTCGCCTTCACTCTCTCTGACCCACTGTCTGTCGCCCACTCTTTCTCTCGCCTACTCTTTCTCTATCGCCCACACTCTCTCTCGCCCACACTCTCTCACCCCCTCTCTCTCGCCCACTCTCTCTCTTGCCCACTCTTTATCTCACCACTCTCTCTCACCGACTCTCGCCCACTCTATCTCTATCGCCCACTCTGTCTCTCTCCCACTCTCTCTCTCACCAACTCCTAACACGCCCAGTTTCTCTCTCACCCACTCTCTCTCTCTCTTCCACTCTCTCTCTCACCCACTCTCTCTCTTGCCCACTCTCTCTCTCGCCCAGACTCTCTCTCTCGCCCACTCACACTCTCTCTCGACAATCTCTCTCTCGCCCACTCTCTTTCGCCCACTCTTTCTCTCTCTCGTACATCTCTCTCACCCAATCTCTCTTTTGCGCAGTCTCTCTCTCACCCACACTCTCTCTCGCCCACTCCCTTTGCCCACTCTCTCACTCTTGCCCACTATCTCCCTCTGCCCCCTCTCTCTCAACCACTCTCTCTCGCCCATTCTCCCTCTGCCCCCTCACTCACTGTCGCCCACACTCTCTCTCGCCCACTCTGTCTCACCCCCACTCTCTCACTTCCACTCTTTCTCTCGCCCACTGTCTCTCGCCCACTCTCTGACGCACACTCTCTCGCCCACACTCTCTCTCGCCTTCACTCTCTCTGACCCACTGTCTGTCGCCCACTCTTTCTCTCGCCTACTCTTTCTCTATCGCCCACACTCTCTCTCGCCCACACTCTCTCACCCTCTCACTTTCTCACCCACTCTCTCTCTCGCCTTCACTGTCTCTCACCCACTCTCTGTCGCCCATTCTTTCTCTCGCCTACTCTTTCTCTATCGCCCACACTCTCTCTCGCCCACACTCTCTCACCCTCTCTCTCTCTTGCCCACTCTCTCTCTCGCCCACTCTTTCTCTCACCACTCTCTCTCACCGACTCTCGCCCACTCTGTCTCTATTGCCCACTCTTTCTCTCCCACTCTCTCTCTCACCAACTCCTAACTCGCCCAGTTTCTCTCTCACCCACTCTCTCTCTCTTCCACTATCTCTCTCTCCCCCACCCTCACTCTCGCCCACTCTCTCTCTTGCCCACCCTCTCTCTCCCCCACACTCTCACTCACCCTCACTCTCTCTCTCACCCATTCACTCTTTCGCCCAGTCTTTCTCTCGTCTATTCTCTCTCTCCCTCTCTCTCGCCCACTCTCTTTCTCGTGCACTATCTCTCTCTGCCCCCTCTCTCACTCTCACGTGCACACTCTCTCGCCCACACCTGCTCTCGCCCACTCTCTCGCTCGCCCACTATCTCCCTTGCCCACACTCTCTCACCCCAATCTCTCTCTCGCCCACTCCCTCACTCTCACCCACTCTCTCTCACCCCACTCTCTCACTCCCACTATTTCTCTCACCCACTCTTTCACTCCCACTTTCTCACTCACACGCTTTCTCTCGCCCACTCCCTCTCTCATCCCCTCTCTCTCTCTCGCCCACTTTCTGTCACCCACACTCTCTCTCTTGCCCACTCTCTCCCTCTGCCCCTCTCTCATTCTCTTCCACTCTCGCTCGCCCACTCTCTCACTCTCGCCCACTGTCTCTCTCTCACCACTCTCTCTCACAGCCATTCTCTCTCTTGCCCCCTCTCTCACTCTCTCCCACTCTCTCTCTTGCCCACTCTCTCTCTCGCCCACTCTCTCTCTCGCCCACTCTCTCTCTCACCCACTGTCTCTCGCCCAGTCTCCCTCTCGTCCTCTTTCTCTCCAACTGTCTCTCTCTCTCACCCACTCTCACTCTCGCCCACTCTCTCTCTCTCACCACTCTCTCTCACAGCCATTCTCTCTCTTGCCCCCTCTCTCACTCTCGCCCACTCTCTCTCGCCCACTCTCGCTCTCACCCACTCTCTCTCTCTCGCCCACTCTCTCTCTCTCGCCCACTCTCTCTCTTGCCCCCTCTCTCACTCTCGCCCACTCTCTCTCGCCCACTCTCGCTCTCGCCCACTCTCTCTCTCTCGCCCACTCTCTCTCTCTCGCCCACTCTCTCTCTCGCTCAGTCTCTCCCTCGCTCACTCTCTCTCTCACCCACTCTCTCTCTCACCCACTCTCTCTCTCTCTCGCCCACTCTCTCTCTCGCCCACTCTCCCTCGCTCACTCTCTCTCTCACCCACTCTCTCTCTCACCCACTCTCTCTCTCGCCCACTCTCTCTCGCCCACTCTCTCTCTCGCCCACTCTCCCTCTCGCTCACTCTCTCTCTCGCCCACTCTCTCTCTCGCTCACTCTCTCTCTCGCCCACTCTCTCTCTCTCGCCCACTCTCTCTCTCGCCCACTCTCTCTCTCACCCACTCTCTCTCTCGCCCACTCTCTCTCTCGCTCACTCTCTCTCTCGCCCACTCTCTCTCTCACCCACTCTCTCTCTCTCTCTCGCCCACTCTCTCTCTCGCCCACTCTACCTCGCTCACTCTCTCTCTCACCCACTCTCTCTCTCACCCACTCTCTCTCTCGCCCACTCTCTCTCTCTCTCTCACCCACTCTCTCTCTCGACCACTCTCTCTCTCTCTCTCTCACCCACTCTCTCTCTCGCCCACTCTCTCTCTCGCTCACTCTCTCTCTCTCACCCACTCTCTCTCTCACCCACTCTCTCTCTCTCACCCACTCTCTCTCTCACCCACTCTCTCTCTCGCCCACTCTCTCTCTCTCTCACCCACTCTCTCTCTCGCCCACTCTCTCTCTCTCTCTCACCCACTCTCTCTCACGCCCACTCTCTCTCTCACCCACTCTCTCTCACGCCCACTCTCTCTCTCACCCACTCTCTCTCTCGCCCACTCTCTCTCTCGCCCACTCTCTCTCTCGCCCACTCTCTCTCTCGCCCACTCTCTCTCTCGCCCACTCTCTCTCTCGCCCACTCTCTCTCTCACTCTCGCCCACTCTCTCTCTCACCCACTCTCTCTCTCGCCCACTCTCTCTCTCTCTCTCGCCCACTCTCTCTCTCGCCCACTCTCTCTCTCACCCACTCTCTCTCTCGCCCACTCTCTCTCTCTCTCTCTCGCCCACTCTCTCTCTCGCCCACTCTCTCTCTCACCCACTCTCTCTCTCGCCCACTCTCTCTCTCACCCACTCTCTCTCTCACCCACTCTCTCTCTCGCCCACTCTCTCTCTCGCCCACTCTCTCTCTCGCCCACTCTCTCTCTCACCCACTCTCTCTCTCGCCCACTCTCTCTCTCTCTCTCGCCCACTCTCTCTCTCACCCACTCTCTCTCTCGCCCACTCTCTCTCTCTCTCTCGCCCACTCTCTCACACCCACTCTCTATCTCGCCCACTCTCTCTCTCTCTCGCCCACTCTCTCTCTCGCCCACTCTCTCTCTCACCCACTCTCTCTCTCGCCCACTCTCTCTCTCACCCACTCTCTCTCTCGCCCACTCTCTCTCTCTCTCACCCACTCTCTCTCTCGCCCACTCTCTCTCTCTCTCGCCCACTCTCTCTCTCGCCCACTCTATCTCTCTCTCTCGCCCACTCTCTCTCTCTCTCTCGCCCACTCTCTCACACCCACTCTCTCTCTCGCCCACTCTCTCTCTCCCACTCTCTCTCTCGCCCACTCTCTCTCTCGCCCACTCACTCTCTCGCCCACTCTCTCTCTCGCCCACTCTCGCTCTCGCCCACTCTCTCTCTCACCCACTCTCTCTCTCGCCCACTCTCTCTCTCGCCCACTCTCTCTCTCACCCACTCTCTCTCTCGCCCACTCTCTCTCTCTCTCACACCCAGTCTCTCTCTCGCACACTCTCTCTCTCTCTCTCGCCCACTCTCTCTCTCGCCCACTCTCTCTCTCTCTCTCGCCCACTCTCTCTCTCTCTCTCGCCCACTCTCTCTCTCGCCCACTCTCTCTCTCGCCCACTCTCTCTCTCGGCCACTCTCTCACTCTCGCCCACTCTCTCTCTCGCCCACTCTCTCTCTCGCCCACTCTCTCTCTCTCTCTCGCCCACTCTCTCTTTCGCCCACTCTCTCTCTCTCTCTCGCCCACTCTCTCTCGCGCCCACTCTCTCTCTCACCCACTCTATCTCTCGCCCACTCTCTCTCTCACCCACTCTCTCTCTCGCCCACTCTCTCTCTCTCTCTCGCCCACTCTCTCTCTCGCCCACTCTCTCTCTCTCTCTCTCTCGCCCACTCTCTCTCTCGCCCACTCTCTCTCTCGCCCACTCTCTCTCTCTCTCTCACCCACTCTCTCTCTCGCCCACTCTCTCTCTCTCTCTCGCCCACTCTCTCTCTCGCCCACTCTCTCTCTCTCTCTCGCCCACTCTCTCTCTCTCTCTCGCCCACTCTCTCACACCCACTCTCTCTCTCGCCCACTCTCTCTCTCACCCACTCTCTCACACCCACTCTCTCTCTCGCCCACTCTCTCTCTCTCTCTCGTCCACTCTCTCTCTCGCCCACTCTCTCTCTCGCCCACTCTCTCTCTCGCCCACTCTCTCTCTCGCCCACTCTCTCTCTCGCCCACTCTCTCTCTCTCTCTCGCCCACTCTCTCACACCCACTCTCTCTCTCGCCCACTCTCTCTCTCACCCACTCTCTCACACCCACTCTCTCTCTCGCCCACTCTCTCTCTCTCTCTCTCGCCCACTCTCTCTCTCTCTCTCTCGCCCACTCTCTCTCTCGCCCACTCTCTCTCTCTCTCTCGCCCACTCTCTCTCTCGCCCACTCTCTCTCTCGCCCACTCTCTCTCTCACCCACTCTCTCTCTCGCCCACTCTCTCTCTCTCTCGCCCACTCTCTCTCTCTCTCTCGCCCACTCTCTCTCTCGCCCACTCTCTCTCTCGCCCACTCTCTCTCTCGCCCACTCTCTCTCTCGCCCACTCTCTCTCTCACCCAATCTCTCTCTCTCGCCCACTCTCTCTCTCACCCACTCTCTCTCTCTCGCCCACTCTCGCTCTCACCCACTCTCTCTCTCGCCCACTCTCTCTCTCGCCCACTCTCTCTCTCGCCCACTCTCTCTCTCTCTCTCGCCCACTCTCTCTCTCGCCCACTCTCTCTCTCGCCCACTCTCTCTCTCACCCACTCTCTCTCTCATCCACTCTCTCTCTCACCCAATCTCTCTCTCTCGCCCACTCTCTCTCTCACCCAATCTCTCTCTCTCTCGCCCACTCTCTCTCTCACCCACTCTCTCTCTCGCCCACTCTCTCTCTCACCCACTCTCTCTCTCGCCCACTCTCTCTCTCGCCCACTCTCTCTCTCACACACTCTCACTCTCGCCCACTCTCTCTCGCCCCCTCTCTCACTCTCGCCCACTCTCTCTCGCCCACTCTCTCTCTCGCCCACTCTCTCTCTCTCGCCCACTCTCTCTCTCTCTCGCTCAGTCACTCCCTCGCCCACTCTCTCTCCCCACTCTCTCTATTGCCCACTCTCTCTCTTGCCCACTCTCTCTCGCCCACTCTCTCTATTGCCCACTCTCTCTATTGCCCACTCTCTCTCTTGCCCACTCTCTCTCTTGCCCACTCTCTCTATTGCCCACTCTCTCTCTTGCCCACTCTCTCTTGCCCACTCTCTCTCATGCCCACTCTCTCTCGCCCACTCTCTCTCGGTCACGCACTCACTCTCTCTCTCTCTCTCGCCCACTCTCTCTCTCGCCCACTCTCTCTCTCGCCCACTCTCCCTCGCTCACTCTCTCTCTCACCCACTCTCTCTCTCACCCACTCTCTCTCTCGCCCACTCTCTCTCTCTCTCACCCACTCTCTCTCTTGCCCACTCTCTCTCTCTCTCTCACCCACTCTCTCTCACGCCCACTCTCTCTCACCCACTCTCTCTCACGCCCACTCTCTCTCTCACCCACTCTCTCTCTCGCCCACTCTCTCTCTCTCTCTCGCCCACTCTCTCTCTCACCCGCTCTCTCTCTCTCGCCCACTCTCTCTCTCGCCCACTCTCTCTCTCGCCCACTCTCTCTCTCACCCACTCTCTCTCTCGCCCACTCTCTCTCTCACCCACTCTCTCTCTCACCCACTATCTCTCTCCCCCACTCTCTCTCTCACCCACTCTCTCTCTCGCCCACTCTCTCTCTCGCCCACTCTCTCTCTCTCTCTCGCCCACTCTCTCTCTCACCCACTCTCTCTCTCGCCCACTCTCTCTCTCTCTCTCGCCCACTCTCTCACACCCACTCTCTCTCTCGCCCACTCTCTCTCTCTCTCTCGCCCACTCTCTCTCTCACCCACTCTCTCTCTCGCCCATTCTCACTCTCTCTCTCGCCCACTCTCTCTCTCACCCACTCTCTCTCTCGCCCACTCTCTCTCTCTCTCTCTCTCGCCCACTCTCTCTCTCGCCCACTCTCTCTCTCTCTCTCTCGCCCACTCTCTCACACCCACTCTCTCTCTCGCCCACTCTCTCTCTCACCCACTCTCTCACACACACTCTCTCTCTCGCCCACTGTCTCTCTCTCTCTCGCCCACTCTCTCTCTCGCCCACTCTCTCTCTCTCTATCGCCCACTCTCTCTCTCGCCCACTCTCTCTCTCTCACCCACTCTCTCTCTCACCCACTCTCTCTCTCACCCACTCTCTCTCTCACCCACTCTCTCTCTCGCCCACTCTCTCTCTCGCCCACTCTCTCTCTCTCTCTCGCCCACTCTCTCTCTCGCCCACTCTCTCTCTCTCTCTCGCCCACTCTCTCTCTCTCTCTCGCCCACTCTCTCTCTCGCCCACTCTCTCTCTCTCTCTCGCCCACTCTCTCTCTTGCCCACTCTCTCTCTCACCCACTCTCTCTCTCGCCCACTCTCTCTCTCGCTCACTCTCTCTCTCACCCACTCTCTCTCTCACCTACTCTCTCTCTCTCTCTCGCCCACTCTCTCTCTCGCCCACTCTCCCTCGTTCACTCTCTCTCTCACCCACTCTCTCTCTCACCCACTCTCTCTCTCGCCCACTCTCTCTCTCTCTCTCTCACCCACTCTCTCTCTCGCCCACTCTCTCTCTCTCTCTCACCCACTCTCTCTCACGCCCACTCTCTCTCTCACCCACTCTCTCTCACGCCCACTCTCTCTCTCACCCACTCTCTCTCTCGCCCACTCTCTCTCTCTCTCTCGCCCACTCTCTCTCTCACCCGCTCTCTCTCTCTCGCCCACTCTCTCTCTCTCTCGCCCACTCTCTCTCTCGCCCACTCTCTCTCTCACCCACTCTCTCTCTCGCCCACTCTCTCTCTCTCTCTCGCCCACTCTCTCTCTCGCCCACTCTCTCTCTCACCCACTCTCTCTCTCGCCCACTCTCTCTCTCACCCACTCTCTCTCTGGCCCACTCTCTCGCCCACTCTCTCTCTCGCCCACTCTCTCTCTCGCCCACTCTCTCTCTCACCCACTCTCTCTCTCACCCACTATCTCTCTCACCCACTCTCTCTCTCACCCACTCTCTCTCTCGCCCACTCTCTCTCTCGCCCACTCTCTCTCTCTCTCTCGCCCACTCTCTCTCTCACCCACTCTCTCTCTCGCCCACTCTCTCTCTCTCTCTCGCCCACTCTCTCACACCCACTCTCTCTCTCGCCCACTCTCTCTCTCTCTCTCGCCCACTCTCTCTCTCACCCACTCTCTCTCTCGCCCATTCTCACTCTCTCTCTCGCCCACTCTCTCTCTCACCCACTCTCTCTCTCGCCCACTCTCTCTCTCTCTCTCTCTCGCCCACTCTCTCTCTCGCCCACTCTCTCTCTCTCTCTCTCGCCCACTCTCTCACACCCACTCTCTCTCTCGCCCACTCTCTCTCTCACCCACTCTCTCACACACACTCTCTCTCTCGCCCACTGTCTCTCTCTCTCTCGCCCACTCTCTCTCTCGCCCACTCTCTCTCTCTCTATCGCCCACTCTCTCTCTCGCCCACTCTCTCTCTCTCACCCACTCTCTCTCTCACCCACTCTCTCTCTCGCCCACTCTCTCTCTCACCCACTCTCTCTCTCGCCCACTCTCTCTCTCTCTCTCGCCCACTCTCTCTCTCGCCCACTCTCTCTCTCTCTCTCGCCCACTCTCTCTCTCTCTCTCGCCCACTCTCTCTCTCGCCCACTCTCTCTCTCTCTCTCGCCCACTCTCTCTCTCGCCCACTCTCTCTCTCACCCACTCTCTCTCTCGCCCACTCTCTCTCTCACCAACTCTCTCTCTCACCCCACTCTCTCTCTCTCTCTCACCCGCTCTCTCTCTCGCCCACTCTCTCTCTCTCTCTCGCCCACTCTCTCTCTCGCCCACTCTCTCTCTCTCTCTCGCCCACTCTCTCACACCCACTCTCTCTCTCGCCCACTCTCTCTCTCACCCACTCTCTCACACCCACTCTCTCTCTCGCCCACTCTCTCTCTCTCTCTCGCCCACTCTCTCTCTCGCCCACTCTCTCTCTCGCCCACTCTCTCTCTCTCTCTCGCCCACTCTCTCTCTCGCCCACTCTCTCTCTCGCCCACTCTCTCTCTCTCTCGCCCACTCTCTCACTCTCTCTCGCCCACTCTCTCACACCCACTCTCTCTCTCGCCCACTCTCTCTCTCACCCACTCTCTCACACCCACTCTCTCTCTCGCCCACTCTCTCTCTCTCTCTCTCGCCCACTCTCTCTCTCGCCCACTCTCTCTCTCTCTCTCGCCCACTCTCTCTCTCGCCCACTCTCTCTCTCGCCCACTCTCTCTCTCACCCACTCTCTCTCTCGCCCACTCTCTCTCTCTCTCGCCCACTCTCTCTCTCTCTCTCGCCCACTCTCTCTCTCGCCCACTCTCTCTCTCGCCCACTCTCTCTCTCGCCCACTCTCTCTCTCACCCACTCTCTCTCTCGCCCACTCTCTCTCTCACCCACTCTCTCTCTCTCTCACACCCACTCTCTCTCTCGCCCACTCTCTCTCTCTCTCTCGCCCACTCTCTCTCTCGCCCACTCTCTCTCTCTCTCTCGCCCACTCTCTCTCTCGCCCACTCTCTCTCTCGCCCACTCTCTCTCTCACCCACTCTATCTCTCGCCCACTCTCTCTCTCTCTCTCTCGCCCACTCTCTCTCTCGCCCACTCTCTCTCTCGCCCACTCTCTCTCTCTCTCTCGCCCACTCTCTCTCTCGCCCACTCTCTCTCTCGCCCACTCTCTCTCTCACCCACTCTCTCTCTCATCCACTCTCTCTCTCACCCAATCTCTCTCTCTCGCCCACTCTCTCTCTCACCCAATCTCTCTCTCTCTCGCCCACTCTCTCTCTCACCCACTCTCTCTCTCGCCCACTCTCTCTCTCACCCACTCTCTCTCTCGCCCACTCTCTCTCTCGCCCACTCTCTCTCTCACACACTCTCACTCTCGCCCACTCTCTCTCGCCCCCTCTCTCACTCTCGCCCACTCTCTCTCGCCCACTCTCTCTCTCGCCCACTCTCTCTCTCTCGCCCACTCTCTCTCTCGCTCAGTCACTCCCTCGCCCACTCTCTCTCCCCACTCTCTCTATTGCCCACTCTCTCTCTTGCCCACTCTCTCTCGCCCACTCTCTCTATTGCCCACTCTCTCTATTGCCCACTCTCTCTCTTGCCCACTCTCTCTCTTGCCCACTCTCTCTATTGCCCACTCTCTCTCTTGCCCACTCTCTCTTGCCCACTCTCTCTCATGCCCACTCTCTCTCGCCCACTCTCTCTCGGTCACGCACTCACTCTCTCTCTCTCTCTCGCCCACTCTCTCTCTCGCCCACTCTCTCTCTCGCCCACTCTCCCTCGCTCACTCTCTCTCTCACCCACTCTCTCTCTCACCCACTCTCTCTCTCGCCCACTCTCTCTCTCTCTCTCACCCACTCTCTCTCTTGCCCACTCTCTCTCTCTCTCTCACCCACTCTCTCTCACGCCCACTCTCTCTCTCACCCACTCTCTCTCACGCCCACTCTCTCTCTCACCCACTCTCTCTCTCGCCCACTCTCTCTCTCTCTCTCGCCCACTCTCTCTCTCACCCGCTCTCTCTCTCTCGCCCACTCTCTCTCTCGCCCACTCTCTCTCTCGCCCACTCTCTCTCTCACCCACTCTCTCTCTCGCCCACTCTCTCTCTCACCCACTCTCTCTCTCACCCACTATCTCTCTCCCCCACTCTCTCTCTCACCCACTCTCTCTCTCGCCCACTCTCTCTCTCGCCCACTCTCTCTCTCTCTCTCGCCCACTCTCTCTCTCACCCACTCTCTCTCTCGCCCACTCTCTCTCTCTCTCTCGCCCACTCTCTCACACCCACTCTCTCTCTCGCCCACTCTCTCTCTCTCTCTCGCCCACTCTCTCTCTCACCCACTCTCTCTCTCGCCCATTCTCACTCTCTCTCTCGCCCACTCTCTCTCTCACCCACTCTCTCTCTCGCCCACTCTCTCTCTCTCTCTCTCTCGCCCACTCTCTCTCTCGCCCACTCTCTCTCTCTCTCTCTCGCCCACTCTCTCACACCCACTCTCTCTCTCGCCCACTCTCTCTCTCACCCACTCTCTCACACACACTCTCTCTCTCGCCCACTGTCTCTCTCTCTCTCGCCCACTCTCTCTCTCGCCCACTCTCTCTCTCTCTATCGCCCACTCTCTCTCTCGCCCACTCTCTCTCTCTCACCCACTCTCTCTCTCACCCACTCTCTCTCTCACCCACTCTCTCTCTCACCCACTCTCTCTCTCACCCACTCTCTCTCTCGCCCACTCTCTCTCTCTCTCTCGCCCACTCTCTCTCTCGCCCACTCTCTCTCTCTCTCTCGCCCACTCTCTCTCTCTCTCTCGCCCACTCTCTCTCTCGCCCACTCTCTCTCTCTCTCTCGCCCACTCTCTCTCTTGCCCACTCTCTCTCTCACCCACTCTCTCTCTCGCCCACTCTCTCTCTCGCTCACTCTCTCTCTCACCCACTCTCTCTCTCACCTACTCTCTCTCTCTCTCTCGCCCACTCTCTCTCTCGCCCACTCTCCCTCGTTCACTCTCTCTCTCACCCACTCTCTCTCTCACCCACTCTCTCTCTCGCCCACTCTCTCTCTCTCTCTCTCACCCACTCTCTCTCTCGCCCACTCTCTCTCTCTCTCTCACCCACTCTCTCTCACGCCCACTCTCTCTCTCACCCACTCTCTCTCACGCCCACTCTCTCTCTCACCCACTCTCTCTCTCGCCCACTCTCTCTCTCTCTCTCGCCCACTCTCTCTCTCACCCGCTCTCTCTCTCTCGCCCACTCTCTCTCTCTCTCGCCCACTCTCTCTCTCGCCCACTCTCTCTCTCACCCACTCTCTCTCTCGCCCACTCTCTCTCTCTCTCTCGCCCACTCTCTCTCTCGCCCACTCTCTCTCTCACCCACTCTCTCTCTCGCCCACTCTCTCTCTCACCCACTCTCTCTCTGGCCCACTCTCTCGCCCACTCTCTCTCTCGCCCACTCTCTCTCTCGCCCACTCTCTCTCTCACCCACTCTCTCTCTCACCCACTATCTCTCTCACCCACTCTCTCTCTCACCCACTCTCTCTCTCGCCCACTCTCTCTCTCGCCCACTCTCTCTCTCTCTCTCGCCCACTCTCTCTCTCACCCACTCTCTCTCTCGCCCACTCTCTCTCTCTCTCTCGCCCACTCTCTCACACCCACTCTCTCTCTCGCCCACTCTCTCTCTCTCTCTCGCCCACTCTCTCTCTCACCCACTCTCTCTCTCGCCCATTCTCACTCTCTCTCTCGCCCACTCTCTCTCTCACCCACTCTCTCTCTCGCCCACTCTCTCTCTCTCTCTCTCTCGCCCACTCTCTCTCTCGCCCACTCTCTCTCTCTCTCTCTCGCCCACTCTCTCACACCCACTCTCTCTCTCGCCCACTCTCTCTCTCACCCACTCTCTCACACACACTCTCTCTCTCGCGCACTGTCTCTCTCTCTCTCGCCCACTCTCTCTCTCGCCCACTCTCTCTCTCTCTATCGCCCACTCTCTCTCTCGCCCACTCTCTCTCTCTCACCCACTCTCTCTCTCACCCACTCTCTCTCTCGCCCACTCTCTCTCTCACCCACTCTCTCTCTCGCCCACTCTCTCTCTCTCTCTCGCCCACTCTCTCTCTCGCCCACTCTCTCTCTCTCTCTCGCCCACTCTCTCTCTCTCTCTCGCCCACTCTCTCTCTCGCCCACTCTCTCTCTCTCTCTCGCCCACTCTCTCTCTCGCCCACTCTCTCTCTCACCCACTCTCTCTCTCGCCCACTCTCTCTCTCACCAACTCTCTCTCTCACCCACTCTCTCTCTCTCTCTCACCCGCTCTCTCTCTCGCCCACTCTCTCTCTCTCTCTCGCCCACTCTCTCTCTCGCCCACTCTCTCTCTCTCTCTCGCCCACTCTCTCACACCCACTCTCTCTCTCGCCCACTCTCTCTCTCACCCACTCTCTCACACCCACTCTCTCTCTCGCCCACTCTCTCTCTCTCTCTCGCCCACTCTCTCTCTCGCCCACTCTCTCTCTCGCCCACTCTCTCTCTCTCTCTCGCCCACTCTCTCTCTCGCCCACTCTCTCTCTCGCCCACTCTCTCTCTCTCTCGCCCACTCTCTCACTCTCTCTCGCCCACTCTCTCACACCCACTCTCTCTCTCGCCCACTCTCTCTCTCACCCACTCTCTCACACCCACTCTCTCTCTCGCCCACTCTCTCTCTCTCTCTCTCGCCCACTCTCTCTCTCGCCCACTCTCTCTCTCTCTCTCGCCCACTCTCTCTCTCGCCCACTCTCTCTCTCGCCCACTCTCTCTCTCACCCACTCTCTCTCTCGCCCACTCTCTCTCTCTCTCGCCCACTCTCTCTCTCTCTCTCGCCCACTCTCTCTCTCGCCCACTCTCTCTCTCGCCCACTCTCTCTCTCGCCCACTCTCTCTCTCACCCACTCTCTCTCTCGCCCACTCTCTCTCTCACCCACTCTCTCTCTCTCTCACACCCACTCTCTCTCTCGCCCACTCTCTCTCTCTCTCTCGCCCACTCTCTCTCTCGCCCACTCTCTCTCTCTCTCTCGCCCACTCTCTCTCTCGCCCACTCTCTCTCTCGCCCACTCTCTCTCTCACCCACTCTATCTCTCGCCCACTCTCTCTCTCTCTCTCTCGCCCACTCTCTCTCTCGCCCACTCTCTCTCTCTCTCTCGCCCACTCTCTCTCTCGCCCACTCTCTCTCTCGCCCACTCTCTCTCTCGCCCACTCTCTCTCTCTCTCTCGCCCACTCTCTCTCTCGCCCACTCTCTCTCTCTCTCTCGCCCACTCTCTCTCTCGCCCACTCTCTCTCTCGCCCACTCTCTCTCTCGCCCACTCTCTCTCTCGCCCACTCTCTCTCTCGCCCACTCTCTCTCTCATCCACTCTCTCTCTCACCCAATCTCTCTCTCTCGCCCACTCTCTCTCTCACCCACTCTCTCTCTCTCGCCCACTCTCTCTCTCACCCACTCTCTCTCTCGCCCACTCTCTCTCTCACCCACTCTCTCTCACCCACTCTCTCTCTCGCCCACTCTCTCTCTCACCCACTCTCTCTCTCGCCCACTCTCTCTCTCACCCACTCTCTCTCTCGCCCACTCTCTCTCTCACCCACTCTCTCTCTCGCCCACTCTCTCTCTGACCCACTCTCTCTCTCGCCCACTCTCTCTCTCACCCACTCTCTCTCTCGACCACTCTCTCTCTCTCTCTCGCCCACTCTCTCTCTCGCCCACTCTCACTCTCTCTCGCCCACTCTCTCTCTCGCCCACTCTCTCTCTCTCTCTCGCCCACTCTCTCTCTCGCCCACTCTCTCTCTCACCCACTCTCTCTCTCGCCCACTCTCTCTCTCACCCACTCTCTCTCTCGCCCACTCTCTCTCTCTCTCTCACCCACTCTCTCTCTCGCCCACTCTCTCTCTCTCTCTCGCCCACTCTCTCTCTCGCCCACTCTCTCTCTCTCTCTCGCCCACTCTCTCTCTCTCTCTCGCCCACTCTCTCACACCCAGTTTCTCTCTCGCCCACTCTCTCTCTCACCCACTCTCTCACACCCACTCTCTCTCTCGCCCACTCTCTCTCTCTCTCTCGCCCACTCTCTCTCTCGCCCACTCTCTCTCTCTCTCTCGCCCACTCTCTCTCTCGCCCACTCTCTCTCTCGCCCACTCTCTCTCTCACCCACTCTCTCTCTCGTCCACTCTCTCTCTCTCTCTCTCGCCCACTCTCTCTCTCGCCCACTCTCTCTCTCGCCCACTCTCTCTCTCGCCCACTCTCTCTCTCGCCCACTCTCTCTCTCACCCACTCTCTCTTTCGCCCACTCTCTCTCTCGCCCACTCTCTCTCTCGCCCACTCTCTCTCTCACCCACTCTCTCTCTCGCCCACTCTCTCTCTCTCTCACACCCACTCTCTCTCTCGCCCACTCTCTCTCTCTCGCCCACTCTCTCTCTCGCCCACTCTCTCTGTCTCTCTCGCCCACTCTCTCTCTCGCCCACTCTCTCTCTCGCCCACTCTCTCTCTCACCCACTCTCTCTCTCGCCCACTCTCTCTCTCCCCACTCTCTCTCTCGCCCACTCTCTCTCTCTCACCCACTCTCTCTCTCGCCCACTCTCTCTCTCTCTCTCGCCCACTCTCTCTCTCGCCCACTCTCTCTCTCGCCCACTCTCTCTCTCGCCCACTCTCTCTCTCTCTCTCGCCCACTCTCTCTCTCGCCCACTCTCTCTCTCGCCCACTCTCTCTCTCTCACCCACTCTCTCTCTCATCCACTCTCTCTCTCGCCCACTCTCTCTCTCACCCACTCTCTCTCTCGCCCACTCTCTCTCTCACCCAATCTCTCTCTCTCGCCCACTCTCTCTCTCACCCACTCTCTCTCTCTCGCCCACTCTCTCTCTCACCCACTCTCTCTCTCGCCCACTCTCTCTCTCACCCACTTTCTCTCTCACCCACTCTCTCTCTCTCGCCCACTCTCTCTCTCACCCACTCTCTCTCTCACCCACTCTCTCTCTCGCCCACTCTCTCTCTCACCCACTCTCTCTCTCGCCCACTCTCTCTCTCGCCCACTCTCTCTCTCTCGCCCACTCTCTCTCTCACCCACTCTCTCTCTCTCGCCCACTCTCTCTCTCACCCACTCTCTCTCTCGCCCACTCTCTCTCTCACCCAGACTCTCTCTCACCCACTCTCTCTCTCGCCCACTCTCTCTCTCGCCCACTCTCTCTCTCTCGCCCACTCTCTCTCTCACCCACTCTCTCTCTCTCCCACTCTCTCTCTCACCCACTCTCTCTCTCTCGCCCACTCTCTCTCTCGGCCACTCTCTCTCTCACCCACTCTCTCTCTCTCTCTCGCCCACTCTCTCTCTCACCCACTCTCTCTCTCGCCCACTCTCTCTCTCTCTCTCGCCCACTCTCTCTCTCGCCCACTCTCTCTCTCACCCACTCTCTCTCTCGCCCACTCTCTCTCTCTCTCTCTCGCCCACTCTCTCTCTCGCCCACTCTCTCTCTCACCCACTCTCTCTCTCACCCACTCTCTCTCTCGCCCACTCTCTCTCTCACCCACTCTCTCTCTCACCCACTCTCTCTCTCGCCCACTCTCTCTCTCGCCCACTCTCTCTCTCGCCCACTCTCTCTCTCGCCCACTCTCTCTCTCGCCCACTCTCTCTCTCACCCACTCTCTCTCTCGCCCACTCTCTCTCTCGCCCACTCTCTCTCTCTCTCTCACCCACTCTCTCTCTCACCCACTCTCTCTCTCGCCCACTCTCTCTCTCTCTCTCGCCCACTCTCTCACACCCACTCTCTATCTCGCCCACTCTCTCTCTCTCTCGCCCACTCTCTCTCTCGCCCACTCTCTCTCTCACCCACTCTCTCTCTCGCCCACTCTCTCTCTCACCCACTCGCTCTCTCGCCCACTCTCTCTCTCTCTCACCCACTCTCTCTCTCGCCCACTCTCTCTCTCTCTCGCCCACTCTCTCTCTCGCCCACTCTCTCTCTCTCTCTCGCCCACTCTCTCTCTCTCTCTCGCCCACTCTCTCACACCCACTCTCTCTCTCGCCCACTCTCTCTCTCTCTCTCGCCCACTCTCTCTCTCTCCCACTCTCTCTCTCGCCCACTCTCCCTCTCGCCCACTCACTCTCTCGCCCACTCTCTCTCTCGCCCACTCTCTCTCTCGCCCACTCTCTCTCTCACCCACTCTCTCTCTCGCCCACTCTCTCTCTCGCCCACTCTCTCTCTCACCCACTCTCTCTCTCGCCCACTCTCTCTCTCTCTCACACCCAGTCTCTCTCTCGCACACTCTCTCTCTCTCTCTCGCCCACTCTCTCTCTCGCCCACTCTCTCTCTCTCTCTCGCCCACTCTCTCTCTCTCTCTCGCCCACTCTCTCTCTCGCCCACTCTCTCTCTCGCCCACTCTCTCTCTCGGCCACTCTCTCACTCTCGCCCACTCTCTCTCTCGCCCACTCTCTCTCTCGCCCACTCTCTCTCTTTCTCTCGCCCACTCTCTCTCTCGCCCACTCTCTCAATCTCTCTCTCGCCCACTCTCTCTCTCGCCCACTCTCTCTCTCGCCCACTCTCTCTCTCTCTCTCTCGCCCACTCTATCTCTCGCCCACTCTCTCTCTCACCCACTCTCTCTCTCGCCCACTCTCTCTCTCTCTCTCGCGCACTCTCTCTCTCGCCCACTCTCTCTCTGTCTCTCGCCCACTCTCTCTCTCGCCCACTCTCTCTCTCGCCCAGTCTCTCTCTCGCCCACTCTCTCTCTCGCCCACTCTCTCTCTCACCCACTCTCTCTCTCACCCAATCTCTCTCTCTCGCCCACTCTCTCTCTCACCCACTCTCTCTCTCTCGCCCACTCTCTCTCTCACCCACTCTCTCTCTCACCCACTCTCTCTCTCGCCCACTCTCTCTCTCTCTCTCTCGCCCACTCTCTCTCTCGCCCACTCTCTCTCTCTCTCTCGCCCACTCTCTCTCTCGCCCACTCTCTCTCTCGCCCACTCTCTCTCTCGCCCACTCTCTCTCTCACCCACTCTCTCTCTAATCCACTCTCTCTCTCACCCAATCTCTCTCTCTCGCCCACTCTCTCTCTCACCCACTCTCTCTCTCTCGCCCACTCTCTCTCTCACCCACTCTCTCTCTCACCCACTCTCTCTCTCGCCCACTCTCTCTCTCGCCCACTCTCTCTCTCTCTCTCGCCCACTCTCTCTCTCGCCCACTCTCTCTCTCGCCCACTCTCTCTCTCGCCCACTCTCTCTCTCGCCCACTCTCTCTCTCACCCACTCTATCTCTCGCCCACTCTCTCTCTCACCCACTCTCTCTCTCTCTCTCACGCCCACTCTCTCTCTCACCCACTCTCTCTCTCTCGCCCACTCTCTCTCTCTCACCCACTCTCTCTCTCGCCCACTCTCTCTCTCGCCCACTCTCTCTCTCGCCCACTCTCTCTCTCTCTCTCGCCCACTCTCTCTCTCACCCACTCTATCTCTCTCGCCCACTCTCTCTCTCACCCACTCTCTCTCTCGCCCACTCTCTCTCTCACCCACTCTCTCTCTCGCCCACTCTCTCTCTCACACACTCTCACTCTCGCCCACTCTCTCTCGCCCCCTCTCTCACTCTCGCCCACTCTCTCTCGCCCACTCCCTCTCTCGCCCACTCTCTCTCTCTCGCCCACTCTCTCTCTCTCGCCCACTCTCTCTCTCGCTCAGTCTCTCCCTCGCCCGCTCTCTCTCCCCACTCTCTCTCTTGCCCACTCTCTCTCTTGCCCACTCTCTCTCGCCCACTCTCTCTATTGCCCACTCTCTCTATTGCCCACTCTCTCTCTTGCCCACTCTCTCTATTGCCCACTCTCTCTATTGCCCACTCTCTCTCTTGCCCACTCTCTCTCACCCACTCTCTCTCGGTCACGCACTCACTCTCTCTCTCTCTCTCGCCCACTCTCTCTCTCTCGCCCACTCTCTCTCTCGCCCACTCTCTCTCTCGCTCACTCTCTCTCTCGCTCACTCTCTCTCTCTCGCCCACTCTCTCTCTCGCTCACTCTCTCTCTCTCGCCCACTCACCCTCTCGCTCACTCTCTCTCTCGCCCACTCTCTCTCTCGCTCACTCTCTCTCTCGCCCACTCTCTCTCTCTCGCCCACTCTCTCTCTCTCGCCCACTCTCTCTCTCACCCACTCTCTCTCTCGCCCACTCTCTCTCTCGCTCACTCTCTCTCTCGCTCACTCTCTCTCTCACCCACTCTCTCTCTCACCCACTCTCTCTCTCTCTCTCGCCCACTCTCTCTCTCGCCCACTCTCCCTCGCTCACTCTCTCTCTCACCCACTCTCTCTCTCTCTCTCACCCACTCTCTCTCTCGCCCACTCTCTCTCTCTCTCTCACCCACTCTCTCTCACGCCCACTCTCTCTCTCACCCACTCTCTCTCACGCCCACTCTCTCTCTCACCCACTCTCTCTCTCGCCCACTCTCTCTCTCTCTCTCGCCCACTCTCTCTCTCACCCACTCTCTCTCTCGATCACTCTCTCTCTCTCTCTCGCCCACTCTCTCTCTCGCCCACTCTCTCTCTCACCCACTCTCTCTCTCGTCCACTCTCTCTCTCTCTCTCGCCCACTCTCTCTCTCGCCCACTCTCTCTCTCACCCACTCTCTCTCTCGCCCACTCTCTCTCTCACCCACTCTCTCTCTGGTCCACTCTCTCGCCCACTCTCTCTCTCGCCCACTCTCTCTCTCGCCCACTCTCTCTCTCACCCACTCTCTCTCTCGCCCACTCTCACTCTCGCCCACTCTCTCTCTCGCCCACTCTCTCTCTCACCCACTCTCTCTCTCGCCCACTCTCTCTCTCGCCCACTCTCTCTCTCGCCCACTCTCTCTCTCACCCACTATCTCTCTCACCCACTCTCTCTCTCACCCACTCTCTCTCTCGCCCACTCTCTCTCTCGCCCACTCTCTCTCTCTCTCTCGCCCACTCTCTCTCTCACCCACTCTCTCTCTCGCCCACTCTCTCTCTCTCTCTCGCCCACTCTCTCACACCCACTCTCTCTCTCGCCCACTCTCTCTCTCTCTCTCGCCCACTCTCTCTCTCACCCACTCTCTCTCTCGCCCACTCTCTCTCTCTCTCTCGCCCACTCTCTCTCTCACCCACTCTCTCTCTCGCCCACTCTCTCTCTCTCTCTCTCTCGCCCACTCTCACTCTCGCCCACTCTCTCTCTCTCTCTCGCCCACTCTCTCACACCCACTCTCTCTCTCGCCCACTCTCTCTCTCACCCACTCTCCCACACACACTCTCTCTCTCGCCCACTGTCTCTCTCTCTCTCGCCCACTCTCTCTCTCGCCCACTCTCTCTCTCTCTATCGCCCACTCTCTCTCTCGCCCACTCTCTCTCTCTCACCCACTCTCTCTCTCACCCACTCTCTCTCTCGCCCACTCTCTCTCTCACCCACTCTCTCTCTCGCCCACTCTCTCTCTCTCTCTCGCCCACTCTCTCTCTCGCCCACTCTCTCTCTCGCCCACTCTCTCTCTCTCTCTCGCCCACTCTCTCTCTCGCCCACTCTCTCTCTCTCGCCCACTCTCTCTCTCACCCACTCTCTCTCTCGCCCACTCTCTCTCTCACCCACTCTCCCTCTCGCCCACTCTCTCTCTCTCTCTCACCCACTCTCTCTCTCGCCCACTCTCTCTCTCTCTCTCGCCCACTCTCTCTCTCGCCCACTCTCTCTCTCTCTCGCCCACTCTCTCTCTCTCTCTCGCCCACTCTCTCACACCCACTCTCTCTCTCGCCCACTCTCTCACTCACCCACTCTCTCACACCCACTCTCTCTCTCGCCCACTCTCTCTCTCTCTCTCGCCCACTCTCTCTCTCGCCCACTCTCTCTCTCGCCCACTCTCTCTCTCTCTCTCGCCCACTCTCTCTCTCGCCCACTCTCTCTCTCGCCCACTCTCTCTCGCACCCACTCTCTCTCTCATCCACTCTCTCTCTCACCCAATCTCTCTCTCTCGCCCACTCTCTCTCTCACCCATTCTCTCTCTCTCGCCCACTCTCTCTCTCACCCACTCTCTCTCTCGCCCACTCTCTCTCTCACCCACTCTCTCTCTCGCCCACTCTCTCTCTCTCTCTCGCCCACTCTCTCACACCCAATTTCTCTCTCGCCCACTCTCTCTCTCACCCACTCTCTCACACCCACTCTCTCTCTCGCCCACTCTCTCTCTCTCTCTCGCCCACTCTCTCTCTCGCCCACTCTCTCTCTCTCTCTCGCCCACTCTCTCTCTCGCCCACTCTCTCTCTCGCCCACTCTCTCTCTCACCCACTCTCTCTCTCGTCCACTCTCTCTCTCTCTCTCGCCCACTCTCTCTCTCGCCCACTCTCTCTCTCGCCCACTCTCTCTCTCGCCCACTCTCTCTCTCGCCCACTCTCTCTCTCGCCCACTCTCTCTTTCGCCCACTCTCTCTCTCGCCCACTCTCTCTCTCGCCCACTCTCTCTCTCACCCACTCTCTCTCTCGCCCACTCTCTCTCTCTCACACCCACTCTCTCTCTCGCCCACTCTCTCTCTCTCGCCCACTCTCTCTCTCGCCCACTCTCTCTGTCTCTCTCGCCCACTCTCTCTCTCGCCCACTCTCTCTCTCACCCACTCTCTCTCTCGCCCACTCTCTCTCTCCCCACTCTCTCTCTCGCCCACTCTCTCTCTCTCGCCCACTCTCTCTCTCGCCCACTCTCTCTCTCTCTCTCGCCCACTCTCTCTCTCGCCCACTCTCTCTCTCGCCCACTCTCTCTCTCGCCCACTCTCTCTCTCGCCCACTCTCTCTCTCGCCCACTCTCTCTCTCTCTCTCGCCCACTCTCTCTCTCGCCCACTCTCTCTCTCGCCCACTCTCTCTCTCTCACCCACTCTCTCTCTCATCCACTCTCTCTCTCACCCAATCTCTCTCTCTCGCCCACTCTCTCTCTCACCCACTCTCTCTCTCTCGCCCACTCTCTCTCTCACCCACTCTCTCTCTCGCCCACTCTCTCTCTCACCCACTTTCTCTCTCACCCACTCTCTCTCTCTCGCCCACTCTCTCTCTCACCCACTCTCTCTCTCACCCACTCTCTCTCTCGCCCACTCTCTCTCTCACCCACTCTCTCTCTCTCGCCCACTCTCTCTCTCGCCCACTCTCTCTCTCTCGCCCACTCTCTCTCTCACCCACTCTCTCTCTCTCGCCCACTCTCTCTCTCACCCACTCTCTCTCTCGCCCACTCTCTCTCTCACCCAGACTCTCTCTCACCCACTCTCTCTCTCGCCCACTCTCTCTCTCGCCCACTCTCTCTCTCTCGCCCACTCTCTCTCTCACCCACTCTCTCTCTCTCCCACTCTCTCTCTCACCCACTCTCTCTCTCTCGCCCACTCTCTCTCTCGGCCACTCTCTCTCTCACCCACTCTCTCTCTCTCTCTCGCCCACTCTCTCTCTCACCCACTCTCTCTCTCGCCCACTCTCTCTCTCTCTCTCGCCCACTCTCTCTCTCGCCCACTCTCTCTCTCACCCACTCTCTCTCTCGCCCACTCTCTCTCTCTCTCTCTCGCCCACTCTCTCTCTCGCCCACTCTCTCTCTCACCCACTCTCTCTCTCGCCCACTCTCTCTCTCACCCACTCTCTCTCTCACCCACTCTCTCTCTCGCCCACTCTCTCTCTCGCCCACTCTCTCTCTCGCCCACTCTCTCTCTCGCCCACTCTCTCTCTCGCCCACTCTCTCTCTCGCCCACTCTCTCTCTCTCTCTCACCCACTCTCTCTCTCACCCACTCTCTCTCTCGCCCACTCTCTCTCTCTCTCTCGCCCACTCTCTCACACCCACTCTCTATCTCGCCCACTCTCTCTCTCTCTCTCGCCCACTCTCTCTCTCGCCCACTCTCTCTCTCGCCCACTCTCTCTCTCGCCCACTCTCTCTCTCGCCCACTCTCTCTCTCTCTCTCGCCCACTCTCTCTCTCGCCCACTCTCTCTCTCGCCCACTCTCTCTCTCTCACCCACTCTCTCTCTCATCCACTCTCTCTCTCTCGCCCACTCTCTCTCTCACCCACTCTCTCTCTCGCCCACTCTCTCTCTCACCCAATCTCTCTCTCTCGCCCACTCTCTCTCTCACCCACTCTCTCTCTCTCGCCCACTCTCTCTCTCACCCACTCTCTCTCTCGCCCACTCTCTCTCTCACCCACTTTCTCTCTCACCCACTCTCTCTCTCTCGCCCACTCTCTCTCTCACCCACTCTCTCTCTCACCCACTCTCTCTCTCGCCCACTCTCTCTCTCACCCACTCTCTCTCTCGCCCACTCTCTCTCTCTCGCCCACTCTCTCTCTCTCGCCCACTCTCTCTCTCACCCACTCTCTCTCTCTCGCCCACTCTCTCTCTCACCCACTCTCTCTCTCGCCCACTCTCTCTCTCACCCAGACTCTCTCTCACCCACTCTCTCTCTCGCCCACTCTCTCTCTCGCCCACTCTCTCTCTCTCGCCCACTCTCTCTCTCACCCACTCTCTCTCTCTCCCACTCTCTCTCTCACCCACTCTCTCTCTCTCGCCCACTCTCTCTCTCGGCCACTCTCTCTCTCACCCACTCTCTCTCTCTCTCTCGCCCACTCTCTCTCTCACCCACTCTCTCTCTCGCCCACTCTCTCTCTCTCTCTCGCCCACTCTCTCTCTCGCCCACTCTCTCTCTCACCCACTCTCTCTCTCGCCCACTCTCTCTCTCTCTCTCTCGCCCACTCTCTCTCTCGCCCACTCTCTCTCTCACCCACTCTCTCTCTCACCCACTCTCTCTCTCGCCCACTCTCTCTCTCACCCACTCTCTCTCTCACCCACTCTCTCTCTCGCCCACTCTCTCTCTCGCCCACTCTCTCTCTCGCCCACTCTCTCTCTCGCCCACTCTCTCTCTCGCCCACTCTCTCTCTCACCCACTCTCTCTCTCGCCCACTCTCTCTCTCGCCCACTCTCTCTCTCTCTCTCACCCACTCTCTCTCTCACCCACTCTCTCTCTCGCCCACTCTCTCTCTCTCTCTCGCCCACTCTCTCACACCCACTCTCTATCTCGCCCACTCTCTCTCTCTCTCGCCCACTCTCTCTCTCGCCCACTCTCTCTCTCACCCACTCTCTCTCTCGCCCACTCTCTCTCTCACCCACTCTCTCTCTCGCCCACTCTCTCTCTCTCTCACCCACTCTCTCTCTCGCCCACTCTCTCTCTCTCTCGCCCACTCTCTCTCTCGCCCACTCTCTCTCTCTCTCTCGCCCACTCTCTCTCTCTCTCTCGCCCACTCTCTCACACCCACTCTCTCTCTCGCCCACTCTCTCTCTCTCTCTCGCCCACTCTCTCTCTCTCCCACTCTCTCTCTCGCCCACTCTCCCTCTCGCCCACTCACTCTCTCGCCCACTCTCTCTCTCGCCCACTCTCTCTCTCGCCCACTCTCTCTCTCACCCACTCTCTCTCTCGCCCACTCTCTCTCTCGCCCACTCTCTCTCTCACCCACTCTCTCTCTCGCCCACTCTCTCTCTCTCTCACACCCAGTCTCTCTCTCGCACACTCTCTCTCTCTCTCTCGCCCACTCTCTCTCTCGCCCACTCTCTCTCTCTCTCTCGCCCACTCTCTCTCTCTCTCTCGCCCACTCTCTCTCTCGCCCACTCTCTCTCTCGCCCACTCTCTCTCTCGGCCACTCTCTCACTCTCGCCCACTCTCTCTCTCGCCCACTCTCTCTCTCGCCCACTCTCTCTCTTTCTCTCGCCCACTCTCTCTCTCGCCCACTCTCTCAATCTCTCTCTCGCCCACTCTCTCTCTCGCCCACTCTCTCTCTCGCCCACTCTCTCTCTCTCTCTCTCGCCCACTCTATCTCTCGCCCACTCTCTCTCTCACCCACTCTCTCTCTCGCCCACTCTCTCTCTCTCTCTCGCGCACTCTCTCTCTCGCCCACTCTCTCTCTGTCTCTCGCCCACTCTCTCTCTCGCCCACTCTCTCTCTCGCCCAGTCTCTCTCTCGCCCACTCTCTCTCTCGCCCACTCTCTCTCTCACCCACTCTCTCTCTCACCCAATCTCTCTCTCTCGCCCACTCTCTCTCTCACCCACTCTCTCTCTCTCGCCCACTCTCTCTCTCACCCACTCTCTCTCTCACCCACTCTCTCTCTCGCCCACTCTCTCTCTCTCTCTCTCGCCCACTCTCTCTCTCGCCCACTCTCTCTCTCTCTCTCGCCCACTCTCTCTCTCGCCCACTCTCTCTCTCGCCCACTCTCTCTCTCGCCCACTCTCTCTCTCACCCACTCTCTCTCTAATCCACTCTCTCTCTCACCCAATCTCTCTCTCTCGCCCACTCTCTCTCTCACCCACTCTCTCTCTCTCGCCCACTCTCTCTCTCACCCACTCTCTCTCTCACCCACTCTCTCTCTCGCCCACTCTCTCTCTCGCCCACTCTCTCTCTCTCTCTCGCCCACTCTCTCTCTCGCCCACTCTCTCTCTCGCCCACTCTCTCTCTCGCCCACTCTCTCTCTCGCCCACTCTCTCTCTCACCCACTCTATCTCTCGCCCACTCTCTCTCTCACCCACTCTCTCTCTCTCTCTCACGCCCACTCTCTCTCTCACCCACTCTCTCTCTCTCGCCCACTCTCTCTCTCTCACCCACTCTCTCTCTCGCCCACTCTCTCTCTCGCCCACTCTCTCTCTCGCCCACTCTCTCTCTCTCTCTCGCCCACTCTCTCTCTCACCCACTCTATCTCTCTCGCCCACTCTCTCTCTCACCCACTCTCTCTCTCGCCCACTCTCTCTCTCACCCACTCTCTCTCTCGCCCACTCTCTCTCTCACACACTCTCACTCTCGCCCACTCTCTCTCGCCCCCTCTCTCACTCTCGCCCACTCTCTCTCGCCCACTCCCTCTCTCGCCCACTCTCTCTCTCTCGCCCACTCTCTCTCTCTCGCCCACTCTCTCTCTCGCTCAGTCTCTCCCTCGCCCGCTCTCTCTCCCCACTCTCTCTCTTGCCCACTCTCTCTCTTGCCCACTCTCTCTCGCCCACTCTCTCTATTGCCCACTCTCTCTATTGCCCACTCTCTCTCTTGCCCACTCTCTCTATTGCCCACTCTCTCTATTGCCCACTCTCTCTCTTGCCCATTCTCTCTCGCCCACTCTCTCTCGGTCACGCACTCACTCTCTCTCTCTCTCTCGCCCACTCTCTCTCTCTCGCCCACTCTCTCTCTCGCCCACTCTCTCTCTCGCTCACTCTCTCTCTCGCTCACTCTCTCTCTCTCGCCCACTCTCTCTCTCGCTCACTCTCTCTCTCTCGCCCACTCACCCTCTCGCTCACTCTCTCTCTCGCCCACTCTCTCTCTCGCTCACTCTCTCTCTCGCCCACTCTCTCTCTCTCGCCCACTCTCTCTCTCTCGCCCACTCTCTCTCTCACCCACTCTCTCTCTCGCCCACTCTCTCTCTCGCTCACTCTCTCTCTCGCTCACTCTCTCTCTCACCCACTCTCTCTCTCACCCACTCTCTCTCTCTCTCTCGCCCACTCTCTCTCTCGCCCACTCTCCCTCGCTCACTCTCTCTCTCACCCACTCTCTCTCTCTCTCTCACCCACTCTCTCTCTCGCCCACTCTCTCTCTCTCTCTCACCCACTCTCTCTCACGCCCACTCTCTCTCTCACCCACTCTCTCTCACGCCCACTCTCTCTCTCACCCACTCTCTCTCTCGCCCACTCTCTCTCTCTCTCTCGACCACTCTCTCTCTCACCCACTCTCTCTCTCGATCACTCTCTCTCTCTCTCTCGCCCACTCTCTCTCTCGCCCACTCTCTCTCTCACCCACTCTCTCTCTCGTCCACTCTCTCTCTCTCTCTCGCCCACTCTCTCTCTCGCCCACTCTCTCTCTCACCCACTCTCTCTCTCGCCCACTCTCTCTCTCACCCACTCTCTCTCTGGTCCACTCTCTCGCCCACTCTCTCTCTCGCCCACTCTCTCTCTCGCCCACTCTCTCTCTCACCCACTCTCTCTCTCGCCCACTCTCACTCTCGCCCACTCTCTCTCTCGCCCACTCTCTCTCTCACCCACTCTCTCTCTCGCCCACTCTCTCTCTCGCCCACTCTCTCTCTCGCCCACTCTCTCTCTCACCCACTATCTCTCTCACCCACTCTCTCTCTCACCCACTCTCTCTCTCGCCCACTCTCTCTCTCGCCCACTCTCTCTCTCTCTCTCGCCCACTCTCTCTCTCACCCACTCTCTCTCTCGCCCACTCTCTCTCTCTCTCTCGCCCACTCTCTCACACCCACTCTCTCTCTCGCCCACTCTCTCTCTCTCTCTCGCCCACTCTCTCTCTCACCCACTCTCTCTCTCGCCCACTCTCTCTCTCTCTCTCGCCCACTCTCTCTCTCACCCACTCTCTCTCTCGCCCACTCTCTCTCTCTCTCTCTCTCGCCCACTCTCACTCTCGCCCACTCTCTCTCTCTCTCTCGCCCACTCTCTCACACCCACTCTCTCTCTCGCCCACTCTCTCTCTCACCCACTCTCCCACACACACTCTCTCTCTCGCCCACTGTCTCTCTCTCTCTCGCCCACTCTCTCTCTCGCCCACTCTCTCTCTCTCTATCGCCCACTCTCTCTCTCGCCCACTCTCTCTCTCTCACCCACTCTCTCTCTCACCCACTCTCTCTCTCGCCCACTCTCTCTCTCACCCACTCTCTCTCTCGCCCACTCTCTCTCTCTCTCTCGCCCACTCTCTCTCTCGCCCACTCTCTCTCTCTCTCTCGCCCACTCTCTCTCTCTCTCTCGCCCACTCTCTCTCTCGCCCACTCTCTCTCTCTCGCCCACTCTCTCTCTCACCCACTCTCTCTCTCGCCCACTCTCTCTCTCACCCACTCTCCCTCTCGCCCACTCTCTCTCTCTCTCTCACCCACTCTCTCTCTCGCCCACTCTCTCTCTCTCTCTCGCCCACTCTCTCTCTCGCCCACTCTCTCTCTCTCCCACTCTCTCTCTCTCTCTCGCCCACTCTCTCACACCCACTCTCTCTCTCGCCCACTCTCTCACTCACCCACTCTCTCACACCCACTCTCTCTCTCGCCCACTCTCTCTCTCTCTCTCGCCCACTCTCTCTCTCGCCCACTCTCTCTCTCGCCCACTCTCTCTCTCTCTCTCGCCCACTCTCTCTCTCGCCCACTCTCTCTCTCGCCCACTCTCTCTCGCACCCACTCTCTCTCTCATCCACTCTCTCTCTCACCCAATCTCTCTCTCTCGCCCACTCTCTCTCTCACCCATTCTCTCTCTCTCGCCCACTCTCTCTCTCACCCACTCTCTCTCTCGCCCACTCTCTCTCTCACCCACTCTCTCTCTCGCCCACTCTCTCTCTCTCTCTCGCCCACTCTCTCACACCCAATTTCTCTCTCGCCCACTCTCTCTCTCACCCACTCTCTCACACCCACTCTCTCTCTCGCCCACTCTCTCTCTCTCTCTCGCCCACTCTCTCTCTCGCCCACTCTCTCTCTCTCTCTCGCCCACTCTCTCTCTCGCCCACTCTCTCTCTCGCCCACTCTCTCTCTCACCCACTCTCTCTCTCGTCCACTCTCTCTCTCTCTCTCGCCCACTCTCTCTCTCGCCCACTCTCTCTCTCCCCCACTCTCTCTCTCGCCCACTCTCTCTCTCGCCCACTCTCTCTCTCGCCCACTCTCTCTTTCGCCCACTCTCTCTCTCGCCCACTCTCTCTCTCGCCCACTCTCTCTCTCACCCACTCTCTCTCTCGCCCACTCTCTCTCTCTCACACCCACTCTCTCTCTCGCCCACTCTCTCTCTCTCGCCCTCTCTCTCTCTCGCCCACTCTCTCTGTCTCTCTCGCCCACTCTCTCTCTCGCCCACTCTCTCTCTCACCCACTCTCTCTCTCGCCCACTCTCTCTCTCCCCACTCTCTCTCTCGCCCACTCTCTCTCTCTCGCCCACTCTCTCTCTCGCCCACTCTCTCTCTCTCTCTCGCCCACTCTCTCTCTCGCCCACTCTCTCTCTCGCCCACTCTCTCTCTCGCCCACTCTCTCTCTCGCCCACTCTCTCTCTCTCTCTCGCCCACTCTCTCTCTCGCCCACTCTCTCTCTCGCCCACTCTCTCTCTCTCACCCACTCTCTCTCTCATCCACTCTCTCTCTCACCCAATCTCTCTCTCTCGCCCACTCTCTCTCTCACCCACTCTCTCTCTCTCGCCCACTCTCTCTCTCACCCACTCTCTCTCTCGCCCACTCTCTCTCTCACCCACTTTCTCTCTCACCCACTCTCTCTCTCTCGCCCACTCTCTCTCTCACCCACTCTCTCTCTCACCCACTCTCTCTCTCGCCCACTCTCTCTCTCACCCACTCTCTCTCGCCCACTCTCTCTCTCGCCCACTCTCTCTCTCTCGCCCACTCTCTCTCTCACCCACTCTCTCTCTCTCGCCCACTCTCTCTCTCACCCACTCTCTCTCTCGCCCACTCTCTCTCTCACCCAGACTCTCTCTCACCCACTCTCTCTCTCGCCCACTCTCTCTCTCGCCCACTCTCTCTCTCTCGCCCACTCTCTCTCTCACCCACTCTCTCTCTCTCCCACTCTCTCTCTCACCCACTCTCTCTCTCTCGCCCACTCTCTCTCTCGGCCACTCTCTCTCTCACCCACTCTCTCTCTCTCTCTCGCCCACTCTCTCTCTCACCCACTCTCTCTCTCGCCCACTCTCTCTCTCTCTCTCGCCCACTCTCTCTCTCGCCCACTCTCTCTCTCACCCACTCTCTCTCTCGCCCACTCTCTCTCTCTCTCTCTCGCCCACTCTCTCTCTCGCCCACTCTCTCTCTCACCCACTCTCTCTCTCGCCCACTCTCTCTCTCACCCACACTCTCTCTCACCCACTCTCTCTCTCGCCCACTCTCTCTCTCGCCCACTCTCTCTCTCGCCCACTCTCTCTCTCGCCCACTCTCTCTCTCGCCCACTCTCTCTCTCGCCCACTCTCTCTCTCTCTCTCACCCACTCTCTCTCTCACCCACTCTCTCTCTCGCCCACTCTCTCTCTCTCTCTCGCCCACTCTCTCACACCCACTCTCTATCTCGCCCACTCTCTCTCTCTCTCGCCCACTCTCTCTCTCGCCCACTCTCTCTCTCACCCACTCTCTCTCTCGCCCACTCTCTCTCTCACCCACTCTCTCTCTCGCCCACTCTCTCTCTCTCTCACCCACTCTCTCTCTCGCCCACTCTCTCTCTCTCTCGCCCACTCTCTCTCTCGCCCACTCTCTCTCTCTCTCTCGCCCACTCTCTCTCTCTCTCTCGCCCACTCTCTCACACCCACTCTCTCTCTCGCCCACTCTCTCTCTCTCTCTCGCCCACTCTCTCTCTCTCCCACTCTCTCTCTCGCCCACTCTCCCTCTCGCCCACTCACTCTCTCGCCCACTCTCTCTCTCGCCCACTCTCTCTCTCGCCCACTCTCTCTCTCACCCACTCTCTCTCTCGCCCACTCTCTCTCTCGCCCACTCTCTCTCTCACCCACTCTCTCTCTCGCCCACTCTCTCTCTCTCTCACACCCAGTCTCTCTCTCGCACACTCTCTCTCTCTCTCTCGCCCACTCTCTCTCTCGCCCACTCTCTCTCTCTCTCTCGCCCACTCTCTCTCTCTCTCTCGCCCACTCTATCTCTCGCCCACTTTCTCTCTCTCGCCCACTCTCTCTCTCGGCCACTCTCTCACTCTCGCCCACTCTCTCTCTCGCCCACTCTCTCTCTCGCCCACTCTCTCTCTCTCTCTCGCCCACTCTCTCTCTCGCCCACTCTCTCAATCTCTCTCTCGCCCACTCTCTCTCTCGCCCACTCTCTCTCTCGTCCACTCTCTCTCTCTCTCTCTCGCCCACTCTATCTCTCGCCCACTCTCTCTCTCACCCACTCTCTCTCTCGCCCACTCTCTCTCTCTCTCTCGCGCACTCTCTCTCTCGCCCACTCTCTCTCTGTCTCTCGCCCACTCTCTCTCTCGCCCACTCTCTCTCTCGCCCACTCTCTCTCTCGCCCACTCTCTCTCTCACCCACTCTCTCTCTCATCCACTCTCTCTCTCACCCAATCTCTCTCTCTCGCCCACTCTCTCTCTCACCCACTCTCTCTCTCTCGCCCACTCTCTCTCTCACCCACTCTCTCTCTCGCCCACTCTCTCTCTCTCTCTCTCGCCCACTCTCTCTCTCGCCCACTCTCTCTCTCTCTCTCGCCCACTCTCTCTCTCGCCCACTCTCTCTCTCGCCCACTCTCTCTCTCGCCCACTCTCTCTCTCACCCACTCTCTCTCTAATCCACTCTCTCTCTCACCCAATCTCTCTCTCTCGCCCACTCTCTCTCTCACCCACTCTCTCTCTCTCGCCCACTCTCTCTCTCACCCACTCTCTCTCTCGCCCACTCTCTCTCTCGCCCACTCTCTCTCTCGCCCACTCTCTCTCTCTCTCTCGCCCACTCTCTCTCTCGCCCACTCTCTCTCTCGCCCACTCTCTCTCTCGCCCACTCTCTCTCTCGCCCACTCTCTCTCTCACCCACTCTATCTCTCGCCCACTCTCTCTCTCACCCACTCTCTCTCTCTCTGTCACGCCCACTCTCTCTCTCACCCACTCTCTCTCTCTCGCCCACTCTCTCTCTCTCACCCACTCTCTCTCTCGCCCACTCTCTCTCTCGCCCACTCTCTCTCTCGCCCACTCTCTCTCTCTCTCTCACCCACTCTCTCTCTCACCCACTCTCTCTCTCTCGCCCACTCTCTCTCTCACCCACTCTCTCTCTCGCCCACTCTCTCTCTCACCCACTCTCTCTCTCGCCCACTCTCTCTCTCACACACTCTCACTCTCGCCCACTCTCTCTCGCCCCCTCTCTCACTCTCGCCCACTCTCTCTCGCCCACTCCCTCTCTCGCCCACTCTCTCTCTCTCGCCCACTCTCTCTCTCTCGCCCACTCTCTCTCTCGCTCAGTCTCTCCCTCGCCCGCTCTCTCTCCCCACTCTCTCTCTTGCCCACTCTCTCTCTTGCCCACTCTCTCTCGCCCACTCTCTCTATTGCCCACTCTCTCTATTGCCCACTCTCTCTCTTGCCCACTCTCTCTATTGCCCACTCTCTCTATTGCCCACTCTCTCTCTTGCCCACTCTCTCTCGCCCACTCTCTCTCGGTCACGCACTCACTCTCTCTCCCTCTCTCGCCCACTCTCTCTCTCTCGCCCACTCTCTCTCTCTCGCCCACTCTCTCTCTCGCCCACTCTCTCTCTCGCTCACTCTCTCTCTCGCTCACTCTCTCTCTCTCGCCCACTCTCTCTCTCGCTCACTCTCTCTCTCTCGCCCACTCACCCTCTCGCTCACTCTCTCTCTCGCCCACTCTCTCTCTCGCTCACTCTCTCTCTCGCCCACTCTCTCTCTCTCGCCCACTCTCTCTCTCTCGCCCACTCTCTCTCTCACCCACTCTCTCTCTCGCCCACTCTCTCTCTCGCTCACTCTCTCTCTCGCTCACTCTCTCTCTCACCCACTCTCTCTCTCACCCACTCTCTCTCTCTCTCTCGCCCACTCTCTCTCTCGCCCAGTCTCCCTCGCTCACTCTCTCTCTCACCCACTCTCTCTCTCTCTCACCCACTCTCTCTCTCGCCCACTCTCTCTCTCTCTCTCACCCACTCTCTCTCACGCCCACTCTCTCTCTCACCCACTCTCTCTCACGCCCACTCTCTCTCTCACCCACTCTCTCTCTCGCCCACTCTCTCTCTCTCTCTCGCCCACTCTCTCTCTCACCCACTCTCTCTCTCGATCACTCTCTCTCTCTCTCTCGCCCACTCTCTCTCTCGCCCACTCTCTCTCTCACCCACTCTCTCTCTCGTCCACTCTCTCTCTCTCTCTCGCCCACTCTCTCTCTCGCCCACTCTCTCTCTCACCCACTCTCTCTCTCGCCCACTCTCTCTCTCACCCACTCTCTCTCTGGCCCACTCTCTCGCCCACTCTCTCTCTCGCCCACTCTCTCTCTCGCCCACTCTCTCTCTCACCCACTCTCTCTCTCGCCCACTCTCACTCTCGCCCACTCTCTCTCTCGCCCACTCTCTCTCTCACCCACTCTCTCTCTCGCCCACTCTCTCTCTCGCCCACTCTCTCTCTCGCCCACTCTCTCTCTCACCCACTATCTCTCTCACCCACTCTCTCTCTCACCCACTCTCTCTCTCGCCCACTCTCTCTCTCGCCCACTCTCTCTCTCTCTCTCGCCCACTCTCTCTCTCACCCACTCTCTCTCTCGCCCACTCTCTCTCTCTCTCTCGCCCACTCTCTCACACCCACTCTCTCTCTCGCCCACTCTCTCTCTCTCTCTCGCCCACTCTCTCTCTCACCCACTCTCTCTCTCGCCCACTCTCTCTCTCTCTCTCGCCCACTCTCTCTCTCACCCACTCTCTCTCTCGCCCACTCTCTCTCTCTCTCTCTCTCGCCCACTCTCTCTCTCTCTCTCGCCCACTCTCTCACACCCACTCTCTCTCTCGCCCACTCTCTCTCTCACCCACTCTCCCACACACACTCTCTCTCTCGCCCACTGTCTCTCTCTCTCTCGCCCACTCTCTCTCTCGCCCACTCTCTCTCTCTCTATCGCCCACTCTCTCTCTCGCCCACTCTCTCTCTCTCACCCACTCTCTCTCTCACCCACTCTCTCTCTCGCCCACTCTCTCTCTCACCCACTCTCTCTCTCGCCCACTCTCTCTCTCTCTCTCTCGCCCACTCTCTCCCTCGCCCACTCTCTCTCTCTCTCTCGCCCACTCTCTCTCTCTCTCTCGCCCACTCTCTCTCTCGCCCACTCTCTCTCTCTCGCCCACTCTCTCTCTCACCCACTCTCTCTCTCGCCCACTCTCTCTCTCACCCACTCTCCCTCTCGCCCACTCTCTCTCTCTCTCTCACCCACTCTCTCTCTCTCTCGCCCACTCTCTCTCTCGCCCACTCTCTCTCTCTCTCTCGCCCACTCTCTCTCTCTCTCTCGCCCACTCTCTCACACCCACTCTCTCTCTCGCCCACTCTCTCTCTCACCCACTCTCTCACACCCACTCTCTCTCTCGCCCACTCTCTCTCTCTCTCTCGCCCACTCTCTCTCTCGCCCACTCTCTCTCTCGCCCACTCTCTCTCTCTCTCTCGCCCACTCTCTCTCTCGCCCACTCTCTCTCTCGCCCACTCTCTCTCTCACCCACTCTCTCTCTCATCCACTCTCTCTCTCACCCAATCTCTCTCTCTCGCCCACTCTCTCTCTCACCCATTCTCTCTCTCTCGCCCACTCTCTCTCTCTCACCCACTCTCTCTCTCGCCCACTCTCTCTCTCACCCACTCTCTCTCTCGCCCACTCTCTCTCTCGCACACTCTCACTCTCGCCCACTCTCTCTCGCCCCCTCTCTCACTCTCGCCCACTCTCTCTCTCGCCCACTCTCTCTCTCTCGCCCACTCTCTCTCTCTCGCCCACTCTCTCTCTCGCTCAGTCTCTCCCTCGCCCGCTCTCTCTCCCCACTCTCTCTATTGCCCACTCTCACTCTTGCCCACTCTCTCTCGCCCACTCTCTCTATTGCCCACTCTCTCTAATGCCCACTCTCTCTCTTGCCCACTCTCTCTCTTGCCCACTCTCTCTATTGCCCACTCTCTCTTGCCCACTCTCTCTCTTGCCCACTCTCTCTCGCCCACTCTCTCTCGGTCACGCACTCACTCTCTCTCTCTCTCTCGCCCACTCTCTCTCTCTCGCCCACTCTCTCTCTCGCCCACTCTCTCTCTCGCTCACTCTCTCTCTCGCTCACTCTCTCTCTCTCGCCCACTCTCTCTCTCGCTCACTCTCTCTCTCTCGCCCACTCACCCTCTCGCTCACTCTCTCTCTCGCCCACTCTCTCTCTCGCTCACTCTCTCTCTCGCCCACTCTCTCTCTCTCGCCCACTCTCTCTCTCGCCCACTCTCTCTCTCACCCACTCTCTCTCTCGCCCACTCTCTCTCTCGCTCACTCTCTCTCTCACCCACTCTCTCTCTCACCCACTCTCTCTCTCTCTCTCGCCCACTCTCTCTCTCGCCCACTCTCCCTCGCTCACTCTCTCTCTCACCCACTCTCTCTCTCACCCACTCTCTCTCTCGCCCACTCTCTCTCTCTCTCTCTCACCCACTCTCTCTCTCACCCACTCTCTCTCTCATCCACTCTCTCTCTCACCCAATCTCTCTCTCTCGCCCACTCTCTCTCTCACCCACTCTCTCTCTCTCGCCCACTCTCTCTCTCACCCACTCTCTCTCTCGCCCACTCTCTCTCTCTCTCTCTCGCCCACTCTCTCTCTCGCCCACTCTCTCTCTCTCTCTCGCCCACTCTCTCTCTCGCCCACTCTCTCTCTCGCCCACTCTCTCTCTCACCCACTCTCTCTCTAATCCACTCTCTCTCTCACCCAATCTCTCTCTCTCGCCCACTCTCTCTCTCACCCACTCTCTCTCTCTCGCCCACTCTCTCTCTCACCCACTCTCTCTCTCGCCCACTCTCTCTTTCGCCCACTCTCTCTCTCGCCCACTCTCTCTCTCTCTCTCGCCCACTCTCTCTCTCGCCCACTCTCTCTCTCGCCCACTCTCTCTCTCGCCCACTCTATCTCTCGCCCACTCTCTCTCTCACCCACTCTCTCTCTCTCTCTCACGCCCACTCTCTCTCTCACCCACTCTCTCTCTCTCGCCCACTCTCTCTCTCTCACCCACTCTCTCTCTCGCCCACTCTCTCTCTCGCCCACTCTCTCTCTCGCCCACTCTCTCTCTCTCTCTCGCCCACTCTCTCTCTCACCCACTCTCTCTCTCTCGCCCACTCTCTCTCTCACCCACTCTCTCTCTCGCCCACTCTCTCTCTCACCCACTCTCTCTCTCGCCCACTCACTCTCTCACACACTCTCACTCTCGCCCACTCTCTCTCGCCCCCTCTCTCACTCTCGCCCACTCTCTCTCGCCCACTCCCTCTCTCGCCCACTCTCTCTCTCTCGCCCACTCTCTCTCTCTCGCCCACTCTCTCTCTCGCTCAGTCTCTCCCTCGCCCGCTCTCTCTCCCCACTCTCTCTCTTGCCCACTCTCTCTCTTGCCCACTCTCTCTCGCCCACTCTCTCTATTGCCCACTCTCTCTATTGCCCACTCTCTCTCTTGCCCACTCTCTCTATTGCCCACTCTCTCTCTTGCCCACTCTCTCTCTTGCCCACTCTCTCTCGCCCACTCTCTCTCGGTCACGCACTCACTCTCTCTCTCTCTCTCGCCCACTCTCTCTCTCTCGCCCACTCTCTCTCTCGCCCACTCTCTCTCTCGCTCACTCTCTCTCTCGCTCACTCTCTCTCTCTCGCCCACTCTCTCTCTCGTTCACTCTCTCTCTCTCGCCCACTCACCCTCTCGCTCACTCTCTCTCTCGCCCACTCTCTCTCTCGCTCACTCTCTCTCTCGCCCACTCTCTCTCTCTCGCCCACTCTCTCTCTCTCGCCCACTCTCTCTCTCACCCACTCTCTCTCTCGCCCACTCTCTCTCTCGCTCACTCTCTCTCTCGCTCACTCTCTCTCTCACCCACTCTCTCTCTCACCCACTCTCTCTCTCTCTCTCGCCCACTCTCTCTCTCGCCCACTCTCCCTCGCTCACTCTCTCTCTCACCCACTCTCTCTCTCTCTCTCACCCACTCTCTCTCTCGCCCACTCTCTCTCTCTCTCTCACCCACTCTCTCTCACGCCCACTCTCTCTCTCACCCACTCTCTCTCACGCCCACTCTCTCTCTCACCCACTCTCTCTCTCGCCCACTCTCTCTCTCTCTCTCGCCCACTTTCTCTCTCACCCACTCTTTCTCTCGATCACCCACTCTCTCTCTCTTGCCCACTCTCTCTCTCACCCACTCTCTCTCTCGCCCACTCTCTCTCTCACCCACTCTCTCTCTCACCCACTCTCTCTCTCGCCCACTCTCTCTCTCACCCACTCTCTCTCTCGCCCACTCTCTCTCTCACCCACTCTCTCTCTCGCCCACTCTCTCTCTCACCCACTCTCTCTCTCGCCCACTCTCTCTCTGACCCACTCTCTCTCTCGCCCACTCTCTCTCTCACCCACTCTCTCTCTCGACCACTCTCTCTCTCTCTCTCGCCCACTCTCTCTCTCGCCCACTCTCACTCTCTCTCGCCCACTCTCTCTCTCGCCCACTCTCTCTCTCTCTCTCGCCCACTCTCTCTCTCGCCCACTCTCTCTCTCACCCACTCTCTCTCTCGCCCACTCTCTCTCTCACCCACTCTCTCTCTCGCCCACTCTCTCTCTCTCTCTCACCCACTCTCTCTCTCGCCC